>NC_138725.1:29024179-29415259 GCF_965113295.1 Leuciscus leuciscus | reverse complement strand
AACTGCCCTAATAACGTTAGAAAATCATGAAAATAAAAAAATGACATGACAACTTATCGTTAGAAAATCATTATTTATTTTATTAAAAGTTGAGAATTCAGGTTTGTTTATCAGTACCATAGCAACGCTAACTTCCGCTGGAATTGTCGGATAGGAACCGTCCGTAGCCTTTCGCAAGAGTTCAATTTTTTGAACGCATCCGGATGACCAACGGACACGATTTTTTTCGCACCGCACTCGTTCGGACCCGGTTCGCACCCATTCGCATGCGGTCTGCGAATCTCCATAGGAAATGAATGACTTCCGGTCGTTTCGTAGCCGTATCGGACCTGATTTCAACTGCCAGTGTGAAGGCGGCGTTAGGCAAGGCAAGGCAAGGCAAGTTTATTTATATAGGTTAGGTTAGATGCATACTTTGTACAGGTAAGCAGATGAAGTCAGAACAAATTATTTACAACAAAATAATATTGTTTGTCTTCTCCCCTTTACAGTATTGTTTGCCATCTAGTCTTGTGGCCAGTTGCATAAACTGTTAAGACTAGTCTTACAAGTTAGTCATCCAGTTTTATTCTTTAAAACTGTTAATAACTTTTTAAAGTCAGTAACATAAAAACGTAGATTGGTCTAATTTGACACCAAACAGTATGACTGATTACCCCTAACTAACTTCTAGTTGATCATACTAGTTCTTAAGACACAGTCTTAACAAAATGGCTATGTTTATGCAACTGGCCCCAGATCACAGAGTTTAGCTCCAAACCCAATTAAGCAGACCTGAGCAGCTGATCAAGGATCACCAGAAACTCTGCAGAACTTTGGTCTCAGTGTTCCAGTGTCCCAGTGTTGTAAGTTCAGAATATACTGCAGGAGATCTCAACATTGTCTCTCAAGGTCCACTTACATACAGAGCTTTACTCCAACCTAGTCCAGCACTCCAACCTGAACAAGCTAATCAAGGTGCTAAACTCTGGGTGCATATCACTTAGGTCTCTAGCTCAGTGGTCAGTGGTTAAACTGGCCACAAGACTAGATGGCAAACAACTGGCCACAAGACAAGACTTATGCAACTGGCCACAAGACTAGATGGCAAACAATACTGTAAAGGGGAGAAGACAAACAATATTATTTTGTTGTAAATAATTTGTTCTGTCTTCATCTGCTTACCTGTACAAAGTATGCATCATGAATAAGCGGTATTAAGGGCCGTCTTTATCACAAAATCCTTACAGTGCACTGAAACATTCGCTCCCTAAAAACTCACTATGTTATCAGAAGTTCTGAAGCACAAAACTTTAATCATACGAGACAGTACGCTACAAAATGACATGTGATAGGTGATTTTAAAACACAAACCAATATTATATTTCAGCATAAACATAACATCTCTAGACAGGTAATGTCTAATCAAGCAAACATTTACAATTTATCTATGACTGAAATCTTCCACAAGTATGTAGAGGGAAAACTCAAGTGTATACTTCACATTTTGGACAACCATTGTTTTTTTACATTTACATTTTGGTTATTGATTTCTTTCTCACTTTAGATGCTGGAGAAAAAAACAGCCTGGCTAAAGCATTCAAAGTGGAAACTTCTGTCGTGGCTCAATAATCCGGGATTGGGATGGTGGAAGGAGCAGAAGATCAGAGATCAGGAAGAGATCTACTGGTGCCCCTGAGGAACTGATTTACCTAATGCGTCAAATTTAACCAAACATTTTCATCACTCACCTTCATGTCGTTGCAAACCTGTAAGACTTTCGTTCATCTTTGAAACACAAATGTAGATCTTTTAAATGAAATCTGAGAGCTTTCTGTCCCTCCATTTCACAGTTTATGCAACTACAACTTTCAAGCTTCAGAAAGGTAGTAAAGACATTATAACAATAATCAATATGATTCCAGTGGTTTAACCTCAACTTTATGAAGTGAGTTGAGGTTCATGCTGTGTGGAATGCTGAGGAATGCTGTGTGTGTGCAAAAAAACCCATTGCATCTTTATTCACAAAATATACATCTCTGACACGTGTTCACGGAGCACCACGATTCATCAGTGTTGTGTTGGCGAGAGAGCCAGCGATCTCATGGAGCAACATGCGTTGGAGATACATAATTTGTGAATAAAGATGTAATTGTATGCACACATAAGGCATCTGTTAAAAATATCTTCATTTGTGTTCTCCACAAAAGTCTTATGGGTTTGGAGCGACATGAGGGCAAGTAATTAATGACAGAATTTACATTTTTGTGTGAACTATCCCTTTAATGTTTTCTAATGTGGTTATAATTGGCCATTGTTCTGTTTTATAAACATTTTCAATATTTTAAAGATTTATTGTTTTGAAAAAATGTTTATACAGAAAAGATAGATTAATTTGATCAAAAGTCGCAGTAAAAACTTTTAAATTGTTTAAAAAAATTATGTTTCAAATAAATGCTGCTCTTTTGAAAGTTCTATTCAAAGAATACTGAAAACTGTATCATAGTTTCCACAAAAATATGAAGCTGTACAACTGATCATAATCATAAATGTTATATATATAATATATATATATATATATATATATATATATATATATATATATATAATAGATTGTATCATTATTTATTCTAGAATAAGTAATATATTACAGAAATGCACTCATTAATTAAAATCATTAATCATATATCAATCATATTGTGTTATTAATCAATAAATTCTAAAGAATTTGCTTAACTTTTATGTTTTGTGTCCAGTGATTTTTCAATGTTTTTAACGGGTCCCAGAAAGAATTGTGTTAAAGATGAGTTTATAGCCCACTGGATCGATTACTCTTCACACTGGATTCTTTGAAGACGGACGTGGCAGCAGTTGCAGAACGGCTGCTGCTACAAACGCTTACAGGCCACATCCAAGGGTGGAAACATCTCAGGTTTTAGTGATTAACACGTTCTTTCAGTGAATTTTTCGGGTGAACGTGGTAAAAACCAATAGGAAAAAAAGTACCACATAAGACGTGATATTGACATTTTGAAAATGTTGAACATGACGCATATTGTCGAAGCAACGTTAAAAAAAAGCTTTCATCAATGGTGTGAAAATACGTATTTATAACGTTCAAAAAACTTTCATCAATGTTGTGAAAATACGTATTTATAACGTTTAAAAAACCCGACATCTGTCGTATTAAATACGTAGGATAAAAACGTTGTGACAACTTTTTCACGACGTGAAAAAAACGTTTTTGCAACGTTTTTGTGTTTGCTGGGTGTTTCGAACGATTCAGTCCGATTTAGTGTAGGCTGGTTCGACCAGTTCACTAAAAAGAACCGGTTCAAAAGAACGATTCGTTCACGAACCGGCCATCACTATAACCGCCTAGTTCACGCTGTCCGGAAACGTCACGTCCGTTACCAGTTCCATGTGCTTCGGTGTATTGTAAACACAGGCGTCAATAGTACTTTATCAATTTCAGCTCGAATCAGACTTAGAGAATAGTGGAGAGGAATCGAGCAGAGCTTGTGCACGAACGGCTGTTACAGGACGTGAGAGGTATGTTTTTTTTCTTCCTGTAGATCATGTCTCATAAGTTACTTTTTTCTATACGCGGTTATTTAATGCTACTGCTGTTTATGTTAAAACACGCAAAAATATCCATGCATTTCATACAATCGTTCTATCTCATAATATAACAATCCTCGAAGGGATTATTTGATTAGCACTTGCACACACACTCTCTCTTTCTCGCACACACACACGCACGCACACACACACACACACACACACACACACACACACACACACACACACACACACACACACACACACACCACAAAACGAATGTAGCCAAATATCTGTCGTCAGAACCATGAGCACATTACGAGACTAACCATGGTTTTACCACAGTAAAGAAAATGTTTACATAGATATTATATATTTAACGTAACATTACAAACACCATCATTAAACGTGGGATTAAAATTAAGTTTGAATGTGTTTGAAACAGCGTTGCTACAAGGGTCAATATCACCATAGAGTGCCTTTCAACCCTCACAATACTCACACATTTTGATTTTAATTTACCATTCGCTTTATGTCATGTCATAATAGTAGGCACTCAAATACTATAATAAATATATTATCTGAGCTCCCACAATTTTTTTTTTTTAATTATGGGCCATTTTTTTAGAGCATAAAGCATAGATATGTCCACCCTGTCGTGGACATATAAATTACTGTTAAATATGTTTTCATTGCACTATTAAGATACAAATGATACTTTCTGAAAGGTATGATGTCCCTTTCCTAAACAGGGTTATTTGTTTGCTTTCAAATTATAAATACATAAAAGATTTTATGTAAACCATGTGTTTTTAAAGAAACTCATACAATTCGCACATGTATTTTTTCTTATTTGGAGAAATATTTGATTATTTGGACGCAGTTTTTTGTTTGCATGTTATTGCCCCCACACCTAGCACAATGAATTATATAGGTATGATTAAATTATTATTTTAAATATTATTTAAAAATGCCAAGATGACAGGGTGGACGAGCCCACGACAGGGTGGACAAGCACACGACGGAGTGGACACATAAAGCAGAACACAAAAAGCATGACAAAATATGACAATGAAACATTTATTCAGCTTAAAAAAATAAATATATAATTACATTCTCAATCACATTGATATAACCGAGAATTTAGGATGACCTCTCTGGTTGAGATGAAACAGGCAGGGAGTTAAAAAACCAGCCCGTCTTTTCAGCAAAATGTAAACATAAGGAAAATTATAATAACAAAACATGAAAAAGCAAGTACATTAAATGTAAAAATTAGTTTTTTATTTGTGGTCAAGAAATATTGTAGTAAATAAATTCTGTCAATTTGTAACATTTACAACACGAGGAACAACTTGCCCCAAACTGATATTTAGAAAAAGAATTATACATTTGTGTTCAGAACACGATTCGATCTTTCAGTTGACCCTTGCCTGAATGTATTCCAGAGTGGTTCTATTGGGTTTTACATTAACTAAAAACCTAATGTAAACACCACATAACAGAGAAACACACTTCTGAAAAGAAATCTGGCTATACATTAACAAACAATAACACAAGCAATAAGTCATTTTAAAGAACAGATTCCTGTTCATCTAAACTCCGCTCATCTAAACTGCTCTTCGATATACCTCCATGAAGCCTTGTCTATCTGTACAGAGCGTTTATTGAGAGCTTGTGGCTCTGTAATCAGACAGAGAATCTGTTGGTCTGCATACCAGGTAATATCTTCTCTGGGACTAGGCCAGAAGAATTTATTTATCCCATTCCGGTGCATGCACTTAACCATAATGTTGTGCTCCTCCACTTTAACGATAATGCCAGGATAGGCTTCATCTTCATAATTCACCACACACCATTCTCCAATGTGTTTCGCCTCAATGAATTGTGGACGCCATCTGGTTTCAGTTGTGCCATCAAATGCAGGGGCATGGTTATGTTCTTTACTTACAGTTGCCTCCATTAACTGGTAACAGGGACAATCCAACATACCTGCCTCTCTCTTGCAGAGACATGTGATGTCCCGGTATTTCAGTTTGCCTGGTGAAACACTTAGCACCTGATGCATCCTCATTGTTCCTTTTATTGGAGCAATGGCAGGTATCTGATGTGTGATGAGAAGAGAGATGGTATGAACTTGAGAATTCAATGACATAATACTTTTAACAATAATGTTGTATGTATGATGTATATACCATCTAAGCTGTTCTACAACCAATACTTTGAATCCTGGCTCTGTTCATTTTATCCACTATTAATTTTGTATGTATACATACTCTGAATTTTCTTTCAGCAGATACGTATGCATAAGTACATGTATATATACATTGGTAATTGTAAAAAAGTAAGGTGTACATTTATTTTCTTACCTCTGGCTTTGATTCAACATCATCTTCACTGATGTAAAATAACTCCACTGAAGAGTTGTTTGATTTCAGTCTTTCATACAGGATTAAGGCATTTGGGATGTCCTCTCCATGTTTGATGGCTCTGTCTGCTGATCTCTTCAGTGCTCCACCAACACCATCTGGTGCCCCCTTGCCGTGTCCTGCCTCAAAGTAATTCCAGTTGATATTTTCAAACCCTAGTTTATATGGTTCTGTGGAAAGTAGGTAGAAATTCCCTTTCTGCCGATATTGAGTGGCTGGCCCGTCACTGAAGAAGTGAAGTTTTTTAACTTCAGGGAACCTTTGCCTTATCATACCAAGTACTGGGTCAAGGTGGGCCCAAATAGCTGTAGGGTCATGTCGTCGACTTGGAGAAATGGAGCAGAAGGCGAGAGGTGCCTGGTCTTCAGCAGTGTAAAGTACCCCTGTATGGAGAGTTGCCTGTTGGTGCGATCCTCCAAAGTGGACTGCTTGAATTTCTTGGCTGTATTTGCACAAGTAATTTTCACTAAAATCAATGTGCAGCATGCACTCATCTGCTTTTAGGGTCTCCCTGATTTGCCTGTAGGCTGTGTATTGCCATCTGATGTTGAAGATGTGTTGCTTAAATCTGCTGAGCCTTTCTTGAAATTGGCTAACCAGGTCAGACTCGGTTGTTACGAGATCTCTTTTGACTGTAATCATAGAGGATTTGTCTTCTCTATGGATCCTTTCTGTAGTCCATTGGGCTACACAAACCTCTGCTTCCCCAGGTTGTTTAATGGTTTGATATGCATTGAGGAGGCACTCCCTACACTCACTGTAAGCACATGCCTTTCTCTTTGAAGCACACACAATTGAATCTGCCATATCTTCTATACTTTTGGTAGACAATATACCACGACTGTGGAGGACATTTGCCATGAGTTGTGTGTTCTCATGTGTTTTGCACAAACACGTGTTGCGGTCAGCCTCTGTGGGTGTAACAACCCAAAATGGCCTAAACCGGCAAAACGTGCTGTATGACAGTTGGCCATGCTCCTCAGACAAAAATTTTCTGTGTAGATTTTTCAGTGTGTCTGTGAGTAATCTTTTTTGCATTTTTTTCTTTTGTCGTGTGATTGTTTGTTTGCAGCCTGGTGTCATACAGCTAACATCGTCACAGAGATAAAAAGACCTCACTTTCCTCTTGATCTCCAGAGCAGCACCACTTTCTTTTCTCTTCACGGTTGCACAAATATCCACACTGAGGGTTGCATTTCTTTTTTTGGAGTAGCCAAATGCCATTTGTGTGTACTTCTGGAGTTTGTACTTTTTTAAAACACTTCCAGAAGTCACCCTGGCAATCAGTTGTCTTTCTCTTTCAGTTTTTGCGTTTCTGTATTTTTGCCTGATGTTCTCAACCAGGGTGGTGTGAAATAGCAGGGCTCTCTTAATGGGTGACCTAACTTTTTGGCCTCTTACCAATTCCCTGACTTTTGAGTGAGGAGACACTGAGGGTTCTTGTCTCTTCATCCTCTGGTACCTCTTTTTGTATTTTTCTCCTTTTCTCTTCTCCTTTGCCAGTTTTGCTTTCAACTCTTTCATTTCTTTCATAATTTTCTTCTTTCTTCTTTCTCGAATCCTTTTTCCTTGAATGTGTTGCCTAGAATACATAAATTACTGTTAGGTTTTTAGGCCAATCACTGTTGATTAGGCCTATTTCATCCCTAACTAAATTATTCAACTATAACCAGGGAAGCTATATAATAGGTATTAGGTGACTATAATTAATACATTATTTGGCTAAGAGTTATGTTTCCTTTATATTATTTCCATACTACATTTATACTAACCTTGAGGGACCTAGCTGTGGTGGACAGTCCAGCTCCAGTGGTTCTGGAGTTGGAGTCTGCAACTCCACTATTTTCCTGGCTTTAGCTCTGGCAGCTTTCTTTGCCTCCTTCCATTTTTTCCTTTGTAAATGTTTTCCTCTCTCGGTGAGGTCATTAATAACTTTCTTCTTCCCTGTATCTCTATCTTTCCTCCATCTATCCCTTTCTTTCTTAAGGTACGCATCTCTTTGTTCACGGTTTGCATCACGGCGTTTTCTGTATTGCCGTGCACTTTCTGCCGCAATTTCTGCCGCACTCAGAGGCATGTCCTGAGAACAGCAATGATTTTATGTTTTTTTATATAACAAAATATTATCTTGTTATATTATATTATATGTTTCCATAAAATGTAATATAACATTTCTATAAATTGCAATATTAACTACAAATGAATGCTATGTCCACCCTGTCATGTGTATGTCCACCCTATCGAGTCTAAGTGTCCGACAGGGTGGACATTTTGGAACAACGACAGGGTGGACATTTTGAGCTTCAATTAGCATATTAGCTTACAACAAACTGTGACTAGGTAAATAGTTAGTCTGGTTGTTGAAGAGAATTTGGTATATTTAAACGTACATATTTTGAAATTATTGTATTTGAATCACTTCCAGTATATTTTATGCCGACAGGGTGGACATGTTAAGCTTTGGCAAAACAAGTAAGCAAACTCATATGAAGAAAATTTGTTAGTTGTAAAATCAGCAGCTACTCACCTCAGCAGTTGAATTTCCCGCCACTGAAGAGATACAAAAATCTGTTGTCCTGATGTCACTAATGGGGGTGGCCTATTCTTAAAGGTGCAGATTCCGCAATACGACAGGGTGGACAACCATTTAAGGGACATGGACAAACTCTTCTTTTTTATTAAATAAAAATATTGTTTTTATTATAAACTGATCAATACACTCAATTTGAGTAACATCTTATTAAACAAAATATTAATAGGAAAAAATAAATAAAAAATAAAAATGATTTGACTATTTTACTCTCATTCAAATTTGATGAGCAGTGCCTGGGACATAGCAAAATAACATACATCCTCTTATACAAAACTATAGAAAATCTTGAAAATGTATCTAAAGAGCCAAATAACGCTTCTGCTATGAATAAAAAAACGTAGCCTTATATAACACACCCTTTCATAGTCATTTGTATGTTAAGTTATAATGGAAAATTTGTTATTTATGTTCAGGACACCAAAAGGCACCCTACAGTGATATTGACCCACAACATAAATAAAACGATATAGGGATGGAAAACACATCAACAAAGGCAACGCATAAAACGTGTTGTTGTGACCCATAATCATCAGCTTCTGCTTTTAAAGTGGGAACTGCTCCATCTTTCAGGACAGACTTTTTTTGTGAATCCGGTGTGAACTCGCTTTGATCCACGTTATGACTAATGCAGCAACTCTTCCTCTTCTCAACATGTGTCTGTATACAGCTGTATAGCTACTACTAGCCCTGAGTGAATCATATAATTATTTCATGCCGTGTTTCAGACTTATCCCTTAATAAAACATGAACAAATACAGTGAACTAGAGTATTGGTATTATCTGGCATACATTTGACAGTAAGATATTTTGCCACAAACATAACACTAAACTGAAAATGATACTTAGGTTTTGCAATAACTGTATAAGAAACAGTGCAACAAATAAATCTAGGAATATACAAAAGTATATATGAATAATATAAAATCATATCTCATTAAAACTTAATGGAAACAATTTTGTTAAATAAAAGTTTTTCTGCATGTCAGTTTTTTATACAAAAGTACAACAAAAGTGCAACAGTAACTTATACTCAATCTAAGTAGTCCTTTAAAAACACTAAGTGCAGTCACAGTGTAGTGAAATAAGAGACTTTAATAGAGTACACAAATAAACCTCAACTTAACAAGTTAAGATTCAACAAGAGCAGTATTAAACCCAGAATGAAAATATTCATATTTCAAGTATCTCAGGTAATTTCATTCCCACAACCTGTTGCAATTATAAATTGCCCTTACCTGTAGGTTAAAGAATGCTAGACGTTGTTTCAGGGTTTAACCAGTTCAGTCCTGGATCTGTTTCACTGGGCGTTTGCTAGTATTAAAATCCAAACTTCATCAAAATAAAGATATTTCACTCTTTTTGATAATTCTCTCTTATATTAATTATTTTTATTGTTAGTAGTAGTCATTTCACTTATTCACTAAATGATAATTAATAGGTAGTCTAATTTTCATTGCCATTTAAGTGAAATTACTCAACTTAAATATACAAGCTTGATAAAAAAAATTCTCATTCTACAAGAAAATATCAGATGGCACTTAGAGGCATATATGTATATATATATATATACATATATACATACATACAGCGGGGGAAATAAGTATTGAACACGTCACCATTTTTCTTTTTGCTATTGACATGAAATTTTCACCAGATGTTGGTAACATCCCAAGGAATCAGTACATACAAAGAAACCAAAACAAATAAGCTCAAAAATTAAGTTATGTGTAATAATGTGAAATGACACAGGGAAAAAGTATTGAACACATGAAGAAAGGGAGGCGCAAAAAGGCATGAAAAGCCAAGACAACAGCTTAAAACTATTAGTAATTAAAAAGCAATCCAGCCCCCTGTCAGTGGAAATTAATAACAGCTGTTTCAGTCCCAAATGATGGCCTACAAAAAGGTCCCATTGCCAAGGTGTCACACAAGACACATCTCATGATGGGTAAAAGCAAAGAGCTGTCTCAAGACCTTCGCAACCTAATTGTTGCAACACATAATGATGGCATTGGTTATAGGTGCCATTCTAAGCTTCTGAATGGTCCAGTGAGCACTTTTGGGGCCATAATACGGAAGTGGAAAGACAATCATTTCACCATAAATTTGCCTCGACCAGTGCTCCTCGCAAGATTTCTGACAGAGGAGTGAAAAGAATAATCAGAAGAGTTGTCCAAGAGCCAACACCAAAGTGTATGGCGTTTTTAGGGTAATAGGGTAATTTCTCCTCCAAACATGGTGTATTATGGCATCCAAACAATTCAATTTTGCTCTCATGTGACCACACTAAATTCTCCCAATATTTCCCTGGCTTTTCCAAATGTTGTGCATCAAACTTTAAATGAGCTTCAACATGCTTTTTTTTTCAGTAATGGAGTCTTGCGTGGTGAGCGTGCATACAGGCCATGGCGGTGGAGTGCATTACTTACTGTTTTCTTTGAGAACACAGTACCTGCTGTCTGCAGGTCTTTTTGAAGCTCTCCACAAGTGATCCTTGGATCTTTCTTGGACAAATCTTCTGATTATTCTTTTCACTCTTCTGTCAGAAATCTTGCGAGGAGCACTGGTCGAGGCAATTTATGGTGAAATGATTGTCTTTCCACTTCCGTATTATGGTAAAGTGCTCACTGGAACATTCAGAAGCTTAGAATGGCGCCTATAACCAATGCCATCATTATGTGTGGGAACAATTAGGTTGCGAAGGTCTTGAGACAGCTCTTTGCTTTTACCCATCATGAGATGTGTCTTGTGTGACACCTTGGCAATGGGACCTTTTTGTAGGCCATCCGTTGGGACTGAAACAGCTGTTATTAATTTCCACTGACAGGGGGCTGGATTGCTTTTTAATTACTAATAGTTTTCAGCTGTTGTCTTGGCTTTTCATGCCTTTTTGCATCTCCCTTGTTCAATACTTTCTCCCTGTGTCATTTCACATTATTACACATAACTTAATTTCTGAGCTTATTTGTTTTGGTTTCTTTGTATGTACTGATTCCTTGGGTTGTTACCAACATCTGGTGAAATTGTCATGTCAATAGCACCTTTGGAAATATATTTACTGAGAAAAATGGTGACGTGTTCAATACTTATTTCCCCCGCTGTATATATATATATATATCAGTCATTCTTTTAAGAAGAGAAAACAGCATGTCCATCCTCTCCCTACTCTCCTGTGCTCTCCTCGCCTCTGCCTCCTTCTGCAGTCCCATGTCTTCTCTAAGCAAGTCCAAAAACTCGTCCTCTCTGTCTCGCCGCCTTCGTGGTGCTCCTGCTGGTGCTGATGCTGGTGCGGCTGGCTCCTCCTCTTCTTGGTCACACACTGCTGAACCTGGCCCTGGTGTGTCCTCAGGCATTGAGGCAATGAATGGAGTGGCTCTGTCCCAACACCTCATCCATGAAGACAAACCACTGCCAAGTTTCAGTAGTGGGTTTCCCACTCACACCCTCACCTGTCCCAGGACACTTGCAATCCTAAGGCAGAGCAAATTAACAATGGCTTGTTAACAACAACTGCACAATACATTTCAGCAAAGATGTGTGTATTAACTTTCTTACTTTGTATTATTTATTTATTTTTGGCCTGTATGGGAGTTACCTTCCCCAGCAGACCCATTTTCTCCAGAATTACACTAAAAAAGCAGAAAAGGGTATTTATGCAAAATAATAACACAGCGGTCATTGTTAACATGGCAAAATATGACGCATCAGGACATGCATACAAAATACTTCAGAAATCATATTTTTCGAAACTCAAATTTGGTTCATTACGTCACATCTGTACACGTAAAGGAGTAAAGGAGTCTCGGCTAGCAGGTTATATTGCGTGTGAAGACCTTGGAGGTGGAGATTTATAGCCTTTTCTCACAGCATTTGATATAATTAAAGTCAAGTCAAGTTTATTTATATAGCGCTTTTCACAACATAGGTTGTATCAAAGCAGCTTCACAGTAATAAATTAAAACAATACATCAATGTTTGTTTCTAATGGAACGTCCATGTTTGGTAATGCTGATCAATAGTATCGTTGATTGATTAGTTAAATTAAATATCCCCAAATATCCCCAACTGAGCAAGCCAAAGGCAACAGTGGCAAGGAACCGAAAAACTCCGTCAGGTGACCTAATGGAGAAAAAAAAAACCTTGGGAGAACCCGGGCTCAGTCGGGGGCCAGTTCTCCTCTGGCGTTTATGAACTAGAGACCGGATTTAACTGTAAGATTAAAAGTATTATATGAATGTCTGGCTGAAGAGATGCGTCTTTAATCTAGTTTTAAACTGGGAGAGCGAGTCTGAGCAACGAACAGTATCCGGAAGACTATTCCAGAGTTTTGGAGCTAAATGTGAAAATGCTCTCCCTCCTTTGGTGGATCTGGATATCCTAGGTATGACCAAAAGCCTCGAATTTAGTGACCTTAAAGAGCGCGATGGATTATAGGGCGATAGAAGATCCGTTAAATAGACTGGAGCTAAGCCGTTTAGGGCTTTATAAGTCAGTAGCAATACCTTGTAATTAATACGGGACTTTATAGGTAACCAATATAGTGATGATAAAATTGGTGTTATATGATCATATTTTCTTGATCTAGTAAGAACTCTAGCGGCTGCATTTTGGACTAACTGTAACTTGTTTATTGAGGATGCAGGACAACCGGCTAATAAAGCATTACAGTAATCTAGTCTCGAGGTCATGAATGCATGAACTAACTTTTCTGCATCAGAAACTGATAGCATATTACGTAGCTTAGCAATGTTTCTAAGGTGGAAAAAGGCTGTTCTTGTAACATATGAAATATGATTAAACTTATATATTTGATGGCGGATCCAGAAAGGTTCAAACGACGATCACCAACTGGAGATTCCCCCGTAGTAAAATGCAAAAGACTTTGGACTTCCTAGTGGCTACAGAAAAAAAGATACTGCAACCGTCTGGCCCACACGAAAACAAGGATAAATAACGGAAGGGCATTAAATGTAGTCACGCAATGCTGATGTTGTTAACATTAACAATTTGAGAACAAAGTATAATTTGCACCGTTTGATATGATAAGCGATCGTTTGATTTAATCAGTGCGATTTACTGCAATGCTTTTTTCCCCTTAGTTGGTCAGAACAAAAGTGGATGTTAATTACTTGTTCAGATCACATTTTCCGGTAAAAATTATTATGTTGGTCATACTTCCAAAAAGTATAATCTGTGATTGCGAATGACAGGATCCACACCGGCGCGGTGATTGACAGCCGGACATTCTCCTCAAAACATTGGATTAACATTGGTGCCGTGTCGAAGCACAACTCACGCAAAGTTGATAATTCCGCGAATAACTACAATTGCAGATTTCGAACAGAGATGTTTCAGCAGATTTTACAAAGAGGAAAAACTCCGGACTGCAGTTTTAATTGCAATTTAATAAATTTAGCTGTCTGCTCCTTGCGCCCTGAAACAATTAAACAATAAAAAGGGACCTATTATGCCCCTTTTCACAAGATGTAAAATAAGTCTCTGGTGTTCCCTGAGTGTGTATGTGAAGTTTTAGCTCAAAATATCCAACAGATCATTTTTTACAGCATGTTTAAATTGTCATTTTTTGGGGCTCAGAAAAACGCGCTGTTTTAGTGTGTGCCCTTTAAATGCAAATGAGCTGCTGCTGGACGACACAGGGGGCGGAGCCTCACGAGCTAGCGCTCAGTCTCTCAGGACAATTTCATCTCATGGAATGATGATAATATCAGAAACTCTCAGTAACGGTGTTCATTTCGACCCGAAGTTGGACAATAATGCCTACAGAGTCAGAGTGCTGTATAGAGATGAAACAGGTATAGTTTAGTATTTTATTTATGGTTATAACCGTATTTGTCATCTGCTGTGTGTATCCATTATTAATAGCCTACAAGTCTGCTGTTTCGGACCAGGTCCGAATGATAATCAAACATATACTGATGTTTAATAAAGTTTATTGTACATCACACAAAAGATGAAGCATCAGTTTTACTCTAGAAAATCACCGTAAGAGCTGAGTAAACAGTAAGTTATAAGAAGTGCGCAAGTACATAAACAAATTTCGGTTGAATTGAGGGAGCATTTTCTTTGAAAACAAAAATAATTCCACCTCGTCTTCAGCGGCTGCCTCAGATTTCGGGAGTAAATAGAGAGAGCTATGTGGATTAATACATCCAGCCACACAACACCTACAACGCTTGGGAGACATTCTCGTCAGTGCAGCAGCTGTGAACTCGATCAGGGCGGATCTATGTTAGAACGGCAGTGTCTGTCAACACTCGTGGGCGGGGCCTGTGGCTTTAGTGACGTCACTAAAGCCGCATTCTGAAAACAGGTCGTTGGGAGACACTGTTGATGATTTATGGGGATTAATAAAAAAGGAGTGAGTGGATTTTTATCACTATTGGGTGGTTGTGTACACGCACTGATACACATTCATGCAAAAGTGAATTTTGCATAATAGGTCCCCTTCAAACTAATATTGGCACAAATTTTGCCTCAAACCCAGGCACGGATTAACGCACAGGCCTACTGGTCACTCAAAAACCAAAACAAAAATGAGTTTAAAACCACAACCAAGTTTCAAGAATAGAATTTTTCTAGTCGACTAGTAGTCATTCATTTAAGCAATTAGTCGACTAATCTCACGTTAATATTAATTTCTGCTTAAATACTGAGTGCATGGAGGCATATTCCGCGCTCAAGCGCATAAATAAATCTTCCCGCAAAAGGCTAATGATAATATGTCTGAGAAAAAAAAAAAACAGTCATTTTTATTGTTTAATAATAAAAAAAATATATTTCTAAATCAGTGTCGGCTGCAAACATATCTATATCTCCGCTGTAAATTGGATGCGCCTTTAGAGAGAAATGCACCTTTCATATCATATCAACCTAATCAATCGGTATTTGCTTTCGATTCGAATTTTTTCGTTTTAAAGTGGACATTTCAAGCTTTATATAGAAATATTCATCATGTCTGTGAGGCTATAGCCTACACTGTGTTTCAGTTCATTTTTTGAGACGCGCTCCAGTTCACGCCACGGAGACCATGAAGTGCGCCCTGTTTGTTTTATTTTATTTTACAAAAGCACAACGTTTTCTTGCTATTGTGAGTTTACAAAAATAAAAGTAGCTACTTGCGACTGATGCATTATTACTTTCTGTAGGCTATATGACCAGAAACGATTGAGTATTTCAAGTTGTTTCCACTGTTGATAGGAAAATGCAAGTGTTCGCGCCGACGCCTGCCATGCAGTGCGTGCTGCACACTCCGCACAAACACTTTGGATATGCATTTATCTAGGTTAAAGTTAGAGCGAGCTGCCATGCCAGACGGATAAGTCCTTTTCATGTTTAACAAATCAAATCATGCATTTTCTACCTACCGCGAGTAAGCGCTGCACCAGTTTTTTTTTTTTTTTTTTTTAATAAAGCTTTATTAAATTCTTACAAAATACAAAACAAATTTAAGAACAAAATACAGATATAACATATTAAGCGCTGCACCAGTTTGAAAAAGGTAAAAGCATAACGAGCGTAACGAGAGAGGGGCCCCATTAAGGGGGATGCAGAGATGTTGCTGCGTCTTTATATTAACATTTCTGATTGTTTAAATGATCAGCCCTCGGGGGCCCCCTTAAAATGCCTGCATGGCTTGCCTGCCCTATTGCGGCGCCTGTGCATACAGGTGCAACACTGTTGCCCAAAAAATTGGTGAAGGGGACCTTTGAGACATTGGTGCCCAGGGCACATCATCGCCATAATCCGTCCCTGCTCAAACCACCTGACAAATGAAGCCACGCAATGGTGACGATGGAGTTAAGATGAAGTTTATAAGAAAGAAAAAAACGTGTGGTTTTTAACTGTGGTTTCGCTAGTTATTTGTTAATGAAAATGAAAACATAATACATGCATTTAAATGGGAATTTGCCATCCACCACCTAACTCTCGGCTGTCTTATTTTATTTGATTTTTTTACAAAAATGCTGTTGTCACCGGCGCGCAATGACTTATGGGGTAGGATAGGCCGCTAAGAATCCTTTTATGTGTCCTTCCTTTCACGGGGAAACGAAGGGTGCATTTGGCGTCGCTTTAGTCTTCATCAATCAGCCTTCAAATACGGCCTTTGGAGGATGCAGCCTTCACATTGGGACACAGCTAGGGATTAAATCACAGAAACTCGTGGGCAAACTGGGTGTCACAGGCAAACATAACATGAACACAAACACTAAATGTGACACATGTAGTGATTTTATTTATTTTTTTCATTTCAGATCTGATGGAAGAGAGCGAGGAGAGTGAAGAACTGAGTGAAGTGGAGGAGGAGAGTGAAAAAATGAGTGAAGTGGAGGAGGAACATCATGTCAAACCTGGAGACAAACCTTTGAGTCGCTCCAAGACTAAAAAGACATTTTTAAAGAAAAGAAGAGCCAATAAATCTTCCACCTGCACTCAGTGTGGAAAGAGTTTCACAACCAAACATAGTCTTGAGATTCACTTGAGAATCCACACCGGAGAGAAGCCGTTCTCATGTAATCAGTGTGGGAAGAGATTCACAGCCAAACAAAGACTTGAGCGTCACATGAGAGTTCACACTGGAGAGAAGCCGTTCACTTGTGTTCAGTGTGGAAAAACATTTCGTAGGGCAACAGCCCTGAAGAGACACTTGACAGTTCATGCGAAGGAGAAGCCACATTCATGTTCTGTGTGTGGAAAGAGTTTTTCACTGCCGTATAGTTTACAATTACATCAGAAAATACACACTGGTGTGAGAGAGTACATGTGCTTTGAGTGTGAGAAGACTTTTATGACAGCAAATTGTTTAAAACTGCACCAGAGAATTCACTCTGGAGAAAAACCTTACAAGTGTTCACACTGTGATAACAGATTCAGTCAGTCATCTCATCTGAAAACACATGAGAAGATCCACAGCAGAGAAAAACCTTACAAGTGTTCACACTGTGAAAAGAGATTCAGTCAGTCATCTCATCTGAAAACACATGAGAGGATCCACACTGGAGAAAACCCTTACAAGTGTTCACACTGTGACAAGAGATTCAGTCAGTCATCAAATCTGAAAACACATGAGAGGATCCACACTGGAGAGAAGCCGCACACGTGTGATCAGTGTGGAAAGAGTTTCAGATACAAACACAATCGGGAGATTCACATGAGAGTTCACACAGGAGAAAAGCCATTTACATGTGATCAATGTGGGAAGAGTTTCACAATCAAACAAAGTCTTGGGATTCACATGAGAATCCACACTGGAGAGAAGCCGCACTCATGCCATCAATGTGGGAAGATATTCAGCCGATCAACACACCTTAAAAGTCACATGAGAGTTCACACTGGAGAGAAGCCATTCACATGTGATCATTGTGGCAAAGCATTTCCCCGGGCATCACACCTGAAGTCACACCAGACGGTTCATACGAAGGAGAAGCCACATTCATGTTCTGTGTGTGGAAAGAGTTTTTCACACCAGCAATCTTTATATACACATCAAAAAATACATACTGGTGTGAGAGAGTACATGTGCTTTGAGTGTGAGAAGACTTTTATGACAGCGAAATGTTTAAAACTGCACCAGAGGATCCACACTGGAGAAAAACCTTACAAGTGTTCACACTGTGACAAGAGATTCAGTCGATCATCACATCTGCAATTACATGAGAGGATCCACAGCGGAGAAAAACCTTACAAGTGTTCACACTGTGAGAAGAGATTCAGTCAGTCATCACATCTGAAAACACATGAGAGGATCCACAGCGGAGAAAAACCTCACAAGTGTTCACACTGTGACAAGAGATTCAGTCAGTCACAACATCTGAAATCACATGAGAAGATCCACAGCGGAGAGAAGCCACACACGTGTGATCAATGTGGAAAGAGTTTCTCTATTAAAAGTCACCTGAATGTACACATGAAGATCCATACAGTGGAGAAACCACATCACCACAGTCTGAGATCACGGTAAGGGCAATTCCAGCGTTATGGACGTGACATTTGCAGTCAAAACTTGAAATATAAATTCTCAGAAAATGCATTTAATACCAATATATTGTAAACGTCTGTTTATCCATACTCCCTTAATAAAGGAGTCCAGACATTAGAAACATATCAGTCTACGCATGCGTTTTATATTTAATATGAGGGAAATACACATGCGTGATGGACGTGACAAAAAAAATCTCAAACTTTTTGGTGCCAAAATATTTTTTAGTAATTCTATGAATTACACTGCGCAAACCAAAAGCAATAGTACCCACCGAATGAAGAAGGGTTGGCTCTCCACAGAACATAAAATATTTATTTTATGTTATTTTTCGTTTTCGCATTTATGAGGAAAAAACAATGTTACGGACGTGACAGTGCCGCTCTGAAAGCGGCACTAAAATACTGCTTTAAAACGTTCACAGAGACCTCAAACAGGCATTTAAAACACCAAATATTAAGGATTGGCATTATAAGCAAAAATAATATTCGATGTTTGTTCGAAAATCGTACCTCTCCCCCAACATGCTCAACGGTAAGAAGGCGTTCACTCAAATCCCGCTCACAACAAATTTTAAGTTGTGGTCAAACAGAAAGCCCAGATTTCTTGCGCAGTGGGGTTCATACGGTGCGAGAGAACCACGGTCAACATCAAACACACAGTTTTCCTTGGGCCCGAAGATAATTATTTCAGTTTTATTTTCGTTTAGGTTTAGAAAGTTACTTGAAAGCCAAAGTTTAAGATCACTTTAACAGGCAAACAAGGGTTGTAGACCATTTTTATCATTATGTTTTAAAGGAAAATAAATCTGAGTATCGTCGGCATACAAATGGAAGGATACTTCATATTTATTAAAGATGGAAGCCAGAGGTAACAGATACAGAATAAACAATATGGGGCCGAGGATTGATCCCTGTGGGACTCTGCAGTTCAGAGGTACACTAGTGGAGGATTGATGACCAATATGGACACTAAAACATCTGTTGGTCAGATAAGAGTGGAACCACTGCAAGACAACGCCTCGAAAGCCCACGGATGTCTCCAGACGTCGCAACAGGACCTCATGGTCAACTAAGTCAAATGCAGAACTCAAATCTAAATAAGACTAAGGCCATTGATTTCCCAGAGTCAGTTTCAGTGAAAATATCACTTGACACTCTTAAAAGAGCAGATTCAGTACTGTGTAGAGTTTTAAAACCAGATTGAAATGTTTCATGGAGAGAATTTGCGGATAAGTATGATTGTAGTTGAATCAGTACAACTCTCTCAAGGATCTTCGAAATAAAAGGTAGATTAGAAATAGGACGATAGTTAGAAAGAGTGGAAGGATCGAGATTAGTTTTTTTAAGATATGGCGTCACCACAGCAACTTTCAGACTGTTAGGGAAGGAACCAGTTGACAGGCATTTGTTAATTAAAAGTAACAGGCCAGGTCCAACTGTGTCCATAATTTGCCTAAGGAAAGAAGGTGGAATAATATCCTGTGGACAAATAGTGGGTTTTAAGTGACCAACAATTTCATTACATGTGTCCAGATCAATCGGCTCAAACTCAGACCAGATGGAAGAACATAATGGAACATCATTAGACAATTGAGATCTTAAAATTGTGATCTTATCAACAAATAACTTTTCAAAATTGTCACAGAGAGCAGTAGAGGGCTCTAAGATGGGATGCACTGAGGGATTTAAAACAGAGTTAATAGTAGCAAAGAGAACTTGAGGTTTACGGCAATTATTAGAAATAAGTTCAGAAAAATGTTTGCATTTTGCAGACTTTGCAGCTTTCTGAAACACCTTATAGCCAGCAGCCATATCACCCTGTAGCCCAAGACTGGTTGCCCACTGAAGCTAAGCAGGGCTGAGCCTGGTTAGTAGCTGGATGGGAGACCTCCTGAGAAAAAACAGGTTGCTGCTGGAAGAGGTGTTAGTGAGGCCTGCAGGGGGTGCTCACCTTGTGGTCTGTGTGGGTCCTAATGCCCCAGTGTAGTGACGGGGACACTATACTGCCAAAAGAGCACCGTCCTTCGGATGAGACGTTAAACCGAGGTTCTGACTCTCTGTGGTCATTAAAAATCCCAGGATGTCCTTCGAAAAAGAGTAGGGGTGTAACCCCGGCATCCTGGCCAAATTTGCCCCTTGGCCCCTGTCCATCATGGCCTCCTAATCATCCCCATATACTGATTGACTTCATCACTGTCTCCTCTCCACCAGTAAGCTGGTGTGTGGTGGGCGTTCTGGCGCAATATGGCTGTCGTCGCATCATCCAAGTGGATGCTGCACATTGGTGGTGGTTGAGGAGATTCCCCCATCTATGTAAAGCGCTTTGAGGTCTCTGAAAAAGCGCTAGATAAATGTAACGAATTATTATTATTATTATTATTATTATAGGCATTTTTCATGATTTCATACGAAACCTGCAGATGGTCCTTTTTCCATTGGCGCTCCGCCTGTCTACATACCCATCTAAGGGTACGTGTAGTGTCAGTGTGCCAGGGCACTGGTGCAGGCTTATGATTTTTGTACCTCAAAGGCGCAATAGAATTCATGATATCTGCGCAGGTGGAATTAAAAAGATTAAGATGTGCATCAGCATCCAGGTTATGCAGGGTAGAGACAGATTCCAGGCAGTTACGTAGAGATAGGCTGTGGAAAAATCTTCACTAGAGCGTTGGGTAAGACAACGAGTTAAACGTGCAAGTGATGGATTTTTAAGTGTGCGTCCAGTGAGAGGAACAGTAAAAAGTACAGGCATGTGGTCAGAGAAAAATGCGCTGTTGATTTCTATATTTGAAATCGAGAAACCATGGGTTAAAATCAAATCAAGGGTGTGGCCATGGATATGTGTTGGACCAGAAACCCACTGAGTAAAGTCAAAAGACTCAATCATATTTAGAAATTCAGCTGAATATGGTTTGGAAGCACAGCAAACATGAATGTTGAAATCACCCAGCAGTAATATTTGGTCATGTTTGATAACTAGATCACCCATTAGTGCAGCAAGCTCACTTAGAAAGGCCTTATTTTGCTGAGGAGGACGATAAATTAGAGCTATGGCAATGGGGTTAACGAAGACTAATTGTAACAATTGCACCTCAAAACTGTGGTAGGAGCCGGTAGGTAGAGATCAACAGTGAAGAGTGTTTTTAAAAACAGTAGCAAGACCTCCACCGTGGCCAGACAAACGCGGGGAGTTTAAGAAGTGACAGCCGCGAGGCACTAGTTCCAAAAATGGAGATAACTCGCCGGGCTTTGTCCAAGTCTCAGTAACACACAAGAAATCCAGGGTTTGAGAGGCAAAAAAGTAATTTAAAATATCAAATAATCGAAGAGGGCCATCCAGGGAAGACTGGCCAGCAGAAAAAAACTCCGATCCCCGTCGAAGCAAGGCGAGCTGCGGATCGCGAAATGGCAAGAGGGCCGATCTGAGTCGTACAGCGATGCCTCTGCGTTTGCCGCGCCTTCTCCGGCGTCTCCGGCGTGGTAGATCGACCTGGAGCTGGCACAGGTATGCAGGGGGGAGAGATGGGCAGGGTGGAAGCTCGAAACGCGGTCCACAAACATCGCACCTAATGTTAGGCAAGGCAGTGACTGTGCTTTGTTTAACCACGCATCAATATGAAGTTACTGTGCCGGTGTTCTATCAAATAATGCTACCTATCAGATTTTACATTGTTCTGCCTTTGTTTTACTGTCAATTAAAATTGAAATTACGGTGTAGCCTACTTTGTACTACTTCCATCAGTCCCTGTAACTTCTGATGCTTTGTCCTGCACAAACGCGGTCATGCTGTAGCAGATGAATACAACAAAGAACTAAAGCCCCACCTCACCCAGTTCGGGTACCGGACCTGGTTGAAACACTCATGCATCTAGCTGGCAGAGTGCCAAAACTTAGCCGGCTCCTTCAGCACCGCCCTAAACACGGTCGAGTTGGCGCGGGAATAATATAATCACAGGCAGTGTTTATAATGAAGCAACAAGTGTACTGGTGCATACAACATCAGACCAGCTGTTACAAGCGGGTTATACCTATCAGAGTGTCCAGAATAAATATGCGGGACGAGCGACGTGCACAAGCACAATAATGGGGTAGACAGCTGAAACCACCGCATAATGAAAAGACGCAGAACACAGAATGTTGTGCTATAAATGCATTAGTTGTCGAGGTAGTCCAGAATGCGCTCCCCACTGATAGTCTCAAAAAGCACTGTTTTTCGTGAATGTGAGGAGCACAACACATTTGAACATGAATCTCAGGAAGCGCCTGTGATGAGGGCTATCTGAATGTGAAAGTATGCGTCTTTCAGATTCACCGATATAGACCAGTCCCCGGGTCGAATGTGCGCGAGGATCTGTTTTATATCGTAATAATTTTGAACGCGTGCTTAGCACGTCACTCGGTTCCAATGGAAGATAGACTGGAGCTATTATCACAGGTCTTTTACAGGTCTATATATAATGGTCTATAATGAACAAAATCATTATTGTCACACATCAAAATCACACGTAATGGTGATAAGCAACCAAATATTGATAATGTGAAAGTTAGGCTACTGCCTTTTGCCTTGGCTTCTCACTTTTTGCTGACAATACACAAAGGCAGAGTACAGTATAAAGATGCACCGATTGATCGGCTGGTGACCGGAATTGGCCGATTTTCACATGATCGGCCATGACCGGCGACCGGCCGGTCAGTCTGACATATGCCGATTTTATGCCGGTCAAATGCACTCGGGCGCCGCATGATTAACCTTTTGAGCGGTACGGTCTCATATATGGTATTTTTATTTATGTGCCCCTGCCCTGAGTAATGTTACGGTGCCACATTTAGGATGTTCAGTGACGTCGCATAACTGCCAGATTCAAACTGTGCTCTCGCGCATTAGTTGGCGCTGAGCCAGAGTCGGACGCATCAGCGCTGTCATATATCACAACTAAGCAGTGTTTTCAACCTCATAATGTTTATTTTAGGTTTCAGATATTTAAATACACATAAGCACGAGTAAAACAATACATTTGGAGTTTGTAAAATACACACTGATGTCTGTGGAAGCAGCAATAACAATCTATTCAAATATAATTTGCGGACATGTGTTATTCATATCAGACAAACATAGTGGAAGTAACTTAACTATAAGTTTACTCTATTCTTCTCAGTTCACCGGCCACTTTCTTGCATTTATTTCGGGAGAAACTGATGAATTCACGTGCTGTAAATCCGACGCCCATCTATGTTATAGATCAAGATTATTTATAAAGGTTTTTAAACGACCAAACACACTCACTTACACGTATTTGAGAATCGGAATAACAGATAGGCTAGTTGATGACATGGTAAGCAAGTTTGTGAATATTTTGAATAAAAAAGGAAAAGCGAAATAAAAGCGACACATCTGTCATGCAGTATTATTGTGGCTGCCGTGTATCGCGTGACGCGTCGCCATGGAAACATTAAAGGGAACGTTCGCCTCGAATGAAAAAACTCACTCTGGGGGTGGGGGGTGGGGGTGTCAGTTAGAATATTTTAAACTTACGCGTGAAAGGGTTAAAGAAAAGATAGAAAATAAATATTTGTGTGTGCTGTAAAGTGGTTAGAAATTATTTTATCGGAATCGGCTAAAATCGGTATCGGCAGGTCAAACTCAATAAAAAATCGGAAATCGGAATCGGCCTAGAAAATTGTAATCGGTGCATCTCTAGTACAGTAACTTTAAAAATAGTGGTCAAAAGTCAAGTTTGAGCTAGAGCTGGGCGATTTTTTTTCCCCTAAAAAAATCTGCGATTTTTTTTTTATAAAAAACTCGATTTACGATTCGATTCGATTTTTCCCCCCATTTAAAACGAAATAACTGCGACCTGTAAATATATTTTAAAAATATATATTTATTGTATTTAATTTTTGTGCATCAACATAAACAAAAATTGCAAAGGCAAACCCTTTCTCTAACTGAAAAGTCACTGTGCGTGCAACAAAGATTGTTAAACATCTAAATTATTTATACTGTATTTGGATTGAGCTAATAAATCAACAAAAAATCCTCAGGTAACTCTTATGCCTGGTTCAGATTACACGATTCTTTTGTCTGTTACGATAGTCACTGTGTCAGATTACACGATTTTGACTCCTAAAAATCTTGTCATGTCGTGGACAAGAAACATGTCAGACTACACGTTGTTTTCCGACCAGTCATCGCGAGCCGTCTCACACACTCATTCACTCGCACATATAGCCTACACACACACACACTCGCACATACACACACACACACACACACTCACTCGCACATACACACTCACTCACTCTCGCGCACACACACTCGCTCACTCACTCGCGAACACACACAGTCTCTACCTCGCGCGCCGTCGCCGTGGAGGACCGTTAAAAAATTATATATGCTAGTCTTTTTGTCGTGATGTCGTGAAGCATCGAGGGCTGCGCCAGGGAGCATGTTAGGGAAACCCTGAAGGAAGATTTGACGAATGCAAAATGTATGTATTGTACGCTATACTGAAGAGGGGGAGGAAAAAAATCAAAAAAATCGATTTTTTGAAAATATGAATCGATTTGACCTACCAACTCGATTTTTAAATCAAATCGATTTTTTTCCCAGCCCTAGTTTGAGCTCAAGATTTTTTATTGTAGATAATTGTCATTACTAAAACATCAAATTGGCAGATTTCCAGTGTCCTACCTATAATTAATTTGGCGGGACAACTAAAAATCTTTAGTCATTTTTCTCACTTCCACACTCTAGCGAGTTAAGGTCTTTTGCCTTTGTAGGGCAGTATAACAGTATAACACTTTTGACCTCTATTTTAGAGTTACTGTACTCTGCCTTTGTATTGTCAGCAAAATGTGAGAAGTCATGGCAAGGCAAAAGGGAGTAACTTCCACATTATCAATATTTGGTTGGTGATCACCATTAAAAAAAATCATGGCATTTATTTTGTACTGTACCATACCATCTTCTTCCGCTTATCCGGGGCAGGGTCGCGGGGGCAGCAGTATAAGCAGAGATGGCCAGACTTCCCTCTCCCTAGACACTTCCTCCAGATCTTATCTGGGGGGACATCGAGACTTTCCCAGGCCAGCCGGGAGACATAGTCCCTCCAGCGTGTCCTAGGTCTTCCCCAGGCTCTCCTCCCAGTGGGACGCGCTCTGAACACCTTCCCGGGAAGGCGTCCAGGAGGCATCCAGAACAGATGCCCGTGCCACTTCAGCTGACCCCTCTCGATGTGGAGGAGCAGCAGTTCTACTCTGAGCTCCTCCCAAGTGACCAAGTTTCTCACCCTTTCTCTAAGGGATCGCCCAGCCACCCTGCGGAGAAAGCTCATTTCGGCCGCTTGTCAGCTGCCTCAGGAGTCCCAAAAGCCAGCCAGGCTCGATAGGACTTCTTCTTCAGTTTGACGGCATCCCTTACTTCCGGTGTCCACCACCGGGTTCGGGGATTACCACCTCGACAGGCACCGTACACCTTACGGCCACAACTCCAAGTGGCCGCGTCGACAATGGAGGTGGAGAACATGGTCCACTCGGACTCAATATCTCCAGACTCCCTCGGGATTCGATTGAAGCTCCGCCAGAGGTGGAAGTTGAAAATCTCTCTGACAGGGGACTCTGCCAAACGTTCCCAACAGACCCTCATAGTACGTTTGGGTCTGCCGAGTCTGTCCAGCTTCCTCCCCGGCCATCGGATCCAACTCACCACCAGGTGGTGATCGGTTGACAGCTCCGCCCCTCTCTTAACCTAAGTGTCCAAGCCATACGGCCGGAGGCCAGATGAAACGACCACAAAGTCAATCATCGACCTCCGGTCTAGGGTGTCCTGGTGCCACGTGCACTGATGGACACCCTTATGCTTGAACATGGTGTTTGTTATGGACAAGCTGTAACTAGCACAGAAGTCCAATAACAGAACACCGCTTGGGTTCAATTGGTTCCTCCCAATCATGTCCCTCCAGGTGTCACTGTTGCTGCCCACGTGGATGTTGAAGTCCCCCAGTAGAACGACAGAGTCCCCAGTTTGAGCACTTTCCAGCACCCATCCCAGGGACCCCAAGAAGGCCGGGTACTCTACACTGCCGTTTGGCCCGTAGGTGCAGACGACAGTGAGAGACCTATCCCGACCCGAAGGCGCAGAAAAGCAACCCTCTCATTCACCGGGGTGAACTCCAACACATGGTGGATGAGCTGGGGGGCTATAAGATCACCCACACCAGCCCGCCACCTCTCACCATGGGCAACTTCAGAGTGGTAAAGAGTCCATCCTCTCTCCAGGAGTGTGGTTCTAGAGCCCAAGCCGTACATGGAGGTGATCCCAACTATCTCTAGTCGGCACCGCTCAACCTCACGCATAATCTCAGGCTCCTTCCCTGCCAGCGAGGTGACATTCCACATCCCTAGAGCTAGTGTCCAGGGATTGGGTCGTCAAGGCCCCCGCCTTAAACTGCCGCCCGATCCTCTAAGCACCGGTCCCTTACGGTCCCTCCTGCAAGTGGTGAGCCCACGGGAGGGCCTTGCTCCAGGGGGGGGTCCCGGCTGCGCCATGCCGGGCCACGTCACGGTCCTCAATCTTATTTCCATCATAAGGGTTTTTGTACTGCTCTTAGTCTGACCCATCACCTAGGACCTGTTTTCCTTGGGAGACCCTACCAGGTGCATATAGCCCCGGACAACATAGCTCCTAGGGTCATTCGGGTACTAAAACTCCTCCACCACGGTAAGATGGCAGTTCAAGGAAGGGGCATTTATTTTGAATTACAGTACTCTGCAGTGGGCTATCTTCAATTGGTACCGAGTGGCATAAGACTTGCTAAGCGCACTTTCAAAATGATCACGATAAAACAGAATATCATGCACATTCGACCTGGTTTATAGTGGTAAATCTGAAAGATACTTTTACATTTAGCTAGCCCTCATCACAAGCGCTTCCTGAGATTCGTGTTTTAAAGGGATACTCCACTATTTTTGGAAATAGGCTCATTTTTCCCCCAGAGTTAAACAGTTGAGTTTTACCGTTTTCGAGTCCATTCAGCCAAGTTTCTGATATTTAGAAGAATATCAGTAACCAGACAGTTTCTGGTCTCATTGACTTCCATAGTATATTTTTTTTCCTACTATGAAAGTCAATGAGACCAGAAACTGTCTGGTTACTGATATTCTTCTAAATATCAGAAACTCGGCTGAATGGATTCGAAAACGGTAAAACTCAACTGTTTAACTCTGGGGGAGTTGTAAAATGAGCCTATTTCCAAAAAAAGTGGAGTATCCCTTTAATATGTCGCGCTCCTCACGTTCACGGTCACGAAAAACAGTGCTTTTTGAGACTATCAGTGGTGAGCACGTTCTGGACTACCTCGACGACTAATGCATTTATAGCACAACCTTCTGTGTTCTGCGTCTTTTCATTATGCGGTGGTTTCAGCTGTCTACCCTATTATTGTACTTGTGCACTTCGCTCGTCCCGCGGATTTATTCCGGGCGCTGTGATGGGTTTAACCCGTTTGTAACAGCTGGTCTGATGTTGTATGCACAAGTATACTTGTTGCTTCATTATTGACATTCCCTGTGATATATTATTCCTGCGTCGGCACGACCATGTTTAGGGCGGTGCTGAAGGAGCCGGCGAAGTTTTGGCAATCTGCCAGCTAGATGCATGAGTGTTTCAACCAGGTCAGGTACCCGAACTGGGTGAGGCGGGGCTTTAGTTCTTTGTTGTATTCATCTTCTATGGCATGACCGCGTTTGTGCAGGACAAAGCTCTGGGGACATCAGAAGATACAGGGACTAATGGAAGCTGTACAAAGTAGGCAACACAGGCTACACCATAATTTCAATTTTAATTGACAGTAAAACAAAGGCAGAAAACCATACAATCTGGTAAGGTAGCAATATGTGATAGAACACCGTCACAGTAACTTCATATTGACACGCGGCTAAACAAAGGCAGAGTACCGTAATTCTATTTGAGCGTTCCAAAACAAAGCCAAAGTTCTGCCTTGGTTTCTCATGGGTTTTTGGAAGTTAAAGGGTTAGTTCACCCAAAAATGAAAATTCTGTCAGTAATTACTCACCCTCATGTTGTTCCAAGACCTTCGCTCATCTTCGGAACACAAATTAAGATATTTTTGATGAAATCTGAGTGCTGGATCCCTTCTCCATAGGCTGCTAGGTGACCGAAACTTGCTGGCCCACCTTGCTGGCTCAATCTTAAGTATATCAAGCGACGATAATACTTTTTGTGCGCAAAAACAAACAAAAATAACGACTTTTTTCCACTATTCATTTCCTTCTCTCTGGGCCTCTATTTGGTTCATGTAGTGTTTTTGCGCAGCGCGTCTGTGTTACACGTCATCACGCATCACACACATGACCAGCGTCAGCCAATAGTGAGCCTACGTGGTGACGTGTAACACAGAAAACGCGCTGTAGTATACGTGAAACAACTCGAGGCCCAGAGAGAAGGAAATGAATACGGAATAAAGTCGTTATTTTTGTTTGTTTTTGCGCACAAAAAGTATTCTCGTCGCTTGATATACTTAAGATTGAGCCACTGTAGTCACTTGGACTATATTAACGATCTCTTTAATAACTAAGTTTCGGTCACCTAGCAGCCTGGAGAAGTGATCCAGATTTCATCAAAAATATCTTAATTTGTGTTCCGAAGATGAACGAAGGTCTTACGCGGTTGGAACAACATGAGGGTGAGTAATTACTGACAGAATTTTCATTTTTGGGTGAACTAACACTTTAATATTAAGACAACCCATTATTTTCTCTGAAAAAACAACGGAATTGACTCAATCTTCTTATCCACATTACAAAGGAGTCTTGAATGTGCCAAAAATATCAATAACTAATTTTTGACCAAAAGCAACGTTACCGTATTTTGCCTTTGCATGGCAGTGTAGTACATAGTAAAAGCTATATAAATGCCTCATTCATTCATTAGTTTCTTAACAGCCACGATGAGCAACGGACATTTTGTTGTTTGATTGGTTTCTATTAACTCGTGTTCAACCCAACATGAATGTGTGATATAAATAAAATCTGTCTGATTGTGATGTGATTTGTCTGTTCAGAGCACTGCAAAATCACTCTCTGGCAGTAGGTGGTGCTTATGTCAAAACAAGCAGAAATAAAGCAATATACACAGCAGTGCTGTGCAACTTTCTCTTTCTGACACTGCTTATTATGGTAAAGATAAAACGTCAAACAGTATTTTTATGTTTTCTAACAGCAGTTCATGTTTTTGTATTTGCTCTGGTGCTTATCAAGAATACAGAGACGAGAAGCTTCCAGATTCTTCCTCTGTTTATGTTAGAAAGATGTTGGAAATGATGTGATTGCTTACAGATCTAGAGTTCCATGACCAAACTAGTGATTTATAACACAAATTATCTTCATGATATTAAAATAGATCATAATCGTGCACAGCAGTTGTTGACCAGATATGATGGGATTAAAATGACTATTGAACTCATCAGTGATCTTGACTTTGAGCTTCACTTTTCATTTCAAGTTTGTCTCTCATTTAAAATCTCTCTTGATTTAATGTTTCTTTTAGGCCTGATGGACGTGAACAAGAAAGGAAAAACAAAAGCCAAAAAAAGTCTCCTGCCCTCAGTGTAAAAAACGCTTCACATGAAAATCAAGTCTGAAGATTCACAGGAGAGTTCGCAATGGGAAGAAGCGGCTCAGGCTTTCTCTCTGAAATCACATCTACTCATTCTGAAGAAAGACCATTTAACTGTGATCAGTGCGGTAATCAGTTTCATTGGGCATCAGTCCAAAGTTCATTCATTGTTTTTCATTAGAACATAGTTTCTCTTTCACTTCTACTCTTCCATGGAAACGCAAGATATACGTTCATGTATCTTTGAAACTGGACTCTTTTCTTCTCTTCTTCTCTTGAGATGCTCTTATAAGTCAGTAAAGAGAGAGATCTGTCTAAATCGCTTTCACTTTTTCTTAATGTTTGTATTTGCTTCTTGTAATATTGATAAAACTCTTTACTCATTTTATCAACATTTCATTGTCATTGTCCTTTTTTAATTTTCTTCATTTTAGTTCTGAAATTCATGAAGCATCCTGATATGGATTGCTTTTAGAGCTTTCCAGGTTTTAAACTTCTCAACAGAGCTTTTAAATGCTTAAGGGGGAGGGGGGACGGGGACTGTTTGTTCCCTGCATTTCGACGATGATTGTTTTATAAACAAAGCCCAGATCGACGGATTTGCAGATTGTCTAAAGCTTAAGGATCGAGCCACAATGATAAAGGTTCACGGTTGTGCATTGGAACCAGGCGGTGAGTAAACTGCTCACGTTAGCACAGCTCACGGCGCGTTAGCACAGCTTTAGCTCCGCCCACACGGCCCGCCTCCAGCCGCTCGTTTTTTTTCCGGAAAGACTCGGTACAGCCTATCTTTCTTTTATAAATATAATAAAACTAAAGACTTTTTGGAGATATGAAGGATGCAATACTACTCTATAGGTACTCAAGATTAACAGGAGATTGAGTGAAAATGAGCATTTCACCCAAAAACCAAAAATTATATTTCACTGCACACATGACTGGCATTGAATGAGATTGCTGTCTGTCTACATTATTAACCGTTGGTTTCACCCTTGATATCCAGTATCATATATACATTTCAAAGAGTTTGTTCTAGTCAGTTTGAGGTTTCATTCACACCATGAGGCTTAAAAGGCCTAAAATGAAGAAATTGCCCTTAATTCAAGCAGAATCAGCAGAAAATTAAAAAACAGCATTACCAGCTTCACTTATTACTAACCAGACTGACTTTATTTCATTTCCGTTTTAATGAAGTCAATAGGTGTATGTTAAAGTCACCATGATGGTGGTTAGCGTTTGCTTTAGTTGGACTCTTGACCCTTGACTAGTAATGTCAAAATGAGGCTTCCTGAACCACTGAGCCCTCACAGCCCATTGCTTCAGCCAAAGGTTCATTACTCGAAGCTTCATTCAGCATTGCTCTCTAGTGACACAAATTAATTCATTCTGAACCAGTGTCCCTCCCTCCCTCCCTAATTTAATAAAAAAATATCTTTTTTTATAAAAAAAATGTATATTTTATAAAAATACTTTTATAAATAAAAATATTTATTTGTAATGTAAATATACAAATAAATATTTATATTTATTTGTATATTTATATTTAAATGTATATTTTATAAAAATTACTTACTGTGGTTTAATAAATAAATATTAAACTAAGTAGCCTAACTGTCTGTGTGATATGTTTGAAGTGTTTTATATCTATGGATTTTATTGTAGCTAAGTAAAGTATTAGCATTGATTTGAGAGGCTAAATTGATCAAACATGTTTTACTCGCTGTTGGCTCGGCTTGCTTGGTCGTCTTTTTTTTTCTTTTTTTTTTTTTTTTAATGCTCCAAACATTTGTCTAAATTAACTTAATAAAGAAATGAAAAGAAAAGAAACATAACTAACAAAACGGACATATTTTAATGTCAGTCTGCCGCTGTGAAAAAAAAACGGGCTCGGGTCAGACTCGGGCTGATAATTCTGATGAGCTGTCGAACACGGGTCGGGCTAGGGCCTGAGCATCTTGGGCCAGGGCCGGGCTCGGGCCTAGATTTGAGGCCCGTGCAGGGCTCTATTATACATCACCTTTTAATGTCAGAGTGAAAGAAAAAAAAAACAGTTAAGTTCAAACAGTACTTTTGCTAATTATCCTATAGTTGTCAACAAATAACAGTTACATAATTATAGTGCATCTTAACTCTAAATTGAGCAAAAAATACTACACCTGAGTTTTTGAAAACTCATTTAACTCTTTAAATTTACAGAACAGTATCAGAGAAGTTGTTGGCTAAACATACCAGTTGTTTATAGTTCATCATTATAACTCTCAGCAAAAATGCCTGAAATACATCTGAGTTTTTGTAAACTCATTTCATTCTTTAAATTTACCGAACAGAATCAGATTTTGTTGGCTACACATAACTATATGGTTCATGTTATGGTATGCATTAATAAAAGTCATGTTCAAAGTAAATTAAACTGGGAAACAAACAGCAGAACAATTTCAAATGTTTATGCTGGTCTTCATTCTGAACTAAAATGTATGCTAAATAAGAGTATAAATAATAAAAGTTCATGAAGGGACACATATGATGTGCATTCACATTTTCTTACATTTAATGAGCTGACTGACACTGCATTGTTTCCACAAGAGAGGTATATGCTGGTGTGTATGCACTTAGGTTCACTCTTATGCAATCATTCAAATGTTGATCTGTCAGTCTTGTTCTGAATTTACATTTGATCACATTCATATCAGAAAATGCTGCTTCACAAAGGTATGTAGATCCAAATAAAGCAGATGCTTTGAGTGCAGCTTGGTGAATGTTCTTGTAGACTCCTGAGTCTACCAGACTCCAGAAATGTGGTAAATGTCGCTGAGATTTTAAATGGATATTATTTTGGAGATTAATAACTTCCATCTCCATCTCTAAAGCACTGACATTGAAGAGTTCAGCTATCTGCTTTGAAATGTTTTCAATGTCCATCTCCATAAAAGGGTTGGCAACAAATGCCACACATGGCTCAAGTTTTTCAAAATCACTGAACCGTCCCTCAAATTCCTGCCCAAGCCTGGACAGGAGGTCACAATACTTGTGTACATCAAAAACTTCAGTAGCATCTGCGTGGCTTTCTAACATCTTCAACACTGAAGGGAAGTGCTGCAATCTGTTGTTTTTCAATTGATGAACGTGAAATGACCATTTTGCTTTAAAAGCCTTCACAGCACTGATCATGTCACATAAGGATTTGTCTTTACCTTGTAACTGAAGATTGAGCTGATTGAGTTTCTCTGTCACATCCGTCAAGAATGCAAGATCAAGCAGCCACCCAGCATCAGGTTGGTGTCTTCCCCCTTGCTTCCATAAAAGCTTTAATTTCACTCAGCAAGGAAATAAAGCGGTGAAGTACCTTTCCCCTACTCAACCATCTGACTTCTGTGTGAAATAAGAGATCACCATACTCTGCAGAAAGTTCATCAAGAAACACTTTGAAACATCTGTGTTGTTTGGACTTTGCGCAAATTGAGTTAATAATCTTAACAACCGGTGTCATGACATGATCAAAGCACATAACCTTACTGCAGATTGCCTGCTGATGAATGATACAGTGATAGTTCAGAAATGCAGGAAAATTTGGGTCGTTCTTGCAATGCGCAATAAATCCAGAGTGGCGCCCTATCATGGCTGGTGCTCCGTCTGTTGTCATAGACTACGTTTACATGCAGCCAATAACCCGTTCAAAACCGGGATATTAGCAATAACCCGGTCGTGCACGGCCATGTAAACACCGGCAAAAACCCAGATATGGGTCATTCCAGAATTGGAGGACATTTAGGCATCCATAATTTGGAAAAATTGGCCCTTTATTTTACTATTTTTTATTATGTATTTCATAAAAACAGGCAATATACCATTAAATAATTTGATTCGTCCAGCTCAGGTATCAAAGGCACACTTTTTTTTTTTTTTTTTTGTGCTGGATGCAACCCTGTTACCAATACTCAGGAACCCGAAAAAAGTATATTTATTGATTTTTTTAAATATAATTTCCTGCCATTAGGTATAGAAAGTCACAATCACTCTATATAAATATTTAATTTTAGATATCACTTGATTTAAATTGATTTAAATTCATTTCAGTAACTTTTGAGTTCCATCTTTGCCAAATTTTTTACTTTTGACATGTTTTATTTGACTGATTTCAGCATATATTTTCAAGTATTTGCTAAAATGCATAATGCATATAATCCTTCAAACTACGGTAATGACAATAGCTCAAGCCCCTGTAAGCTAAAAAAGGTAATTTATTATTATTTTAATAAAAATTATACGGTAACAGGGTTGAAATTTAAGTAACAGGGTTGCGAAAAGTTACAGGGTAATACATTAATAACATGAAATGTATGCTAAATTATAATCAAAATTATATTAATTATTTAGCTTAATGTAATGGGTGTTATATTTGTTAATATTTGTTAATATTTCACTCAAATTCTCTCCTTTTGTTATTATCATTTGTTATATTTCTTTCATTATTTTGTATTCTGGAATTATTCTTTTAAAATTTTTAGTGCTGGGAAAAAATTAATCGCGATTAATCGCATCCAAAATAAAAGTTTGTGTTTTGCATAATATATATGTGTGTACTGTGTATAATTATTTTATATATGTATATATAAATATATATGCATGTATATATTTAAGATTTTTATTTATTTATATATAAATTATTTATATTTATATATAATATAAATTATGTATAAATGTATATACAGTATATACATGCAAATATTTATTAAATAAATACATGCATATGTGTGTATTTATATATACAAAATAATTATACACAGTACACATACATATATTATGCAAACACAAACTTTTATTTTGGATGCGATTACTCGCGATTAATTTTTTCCCAGCACTAAATATTTCATTAATTTATTCTTCTAATATTGATTTTTATTAATTAAGATGCTAAATATTTAGTTTGTAAATTAAATGAAGACCGGTCACATGAACTATTGATAATAGATTGTCCCTTATGAGTGGACTGAAGGAGATTCAACCCTGTTACTCTAATTATGGTGCAAATTAATGCTAATGTTAGCTTTTTCTCATGAATAGAAACTTGCTGTTTAGCTAGCTCTAACTGTTGTCTTTAGGACAAACTTACTTATGTAAAAAAGAAGAAGAAAACCTTCAAATGAATTTGTCTTATTCTGATAATAAGTGTAACAGGGTTGCATTTGTTAGAGTGACACATTCAATCAAGGCTAAAAATTGTATAATAACATGAAAAATCAAAGAGAGAATATACCTTTGTTCTACCCATTCTGGTGGCAAACTGCTTAGTGATGTTATTTCCTGTGTATCATGTCACTCACTGTTTTTTTTTCTTCTTCTTCTGCCAGTCTAAATATTTCGGTAACAGGGTTGCACGATGTTGGGGACATAACTTTATTGCAACATTTCTATTATTTAAAATATTTATATCAATTTAAAAAATGCTTTAACAATTAAAAGAGGCATATATAAACAAAATCATGCAAAAAAAGGGATATTTAAATGTATTTTAACAGTTATATTTAACATTCAATTTGGTCATCTAGAAGGTGGGACAAGAGAAAAATGGCATTTAAGTGGGTACTATAGACTTTTTTTTATTTTCATTAATATTTAGGAAAAAAAAAATCTTCAAGTCTATTTAGTTTCAGGACAAGTGTTTTTTACACAGTGACTCATTTTTTTGTATATTATACATAGATTATTTGAAATTTCATAGGTGGGACATGAAATGTCCTCCAATTCTGGAATGACCCATATGCTCATATCCCGGTTTTTAAAAACCCGGATATGAAACCCTGGGGTACCCCTTTTCTAACCCGAATATTTGGTCATGTAAACGCGTATCGGCATATCCCCATCAAAAGGAACATTGATTTGTGTGTTCTGCGCATGTTCTATTCGCAAGGAATCTTGGTCTTTTGAGTAGGGACAGCGCATACAGAAACCCGCGTGCAGTATACCGGAAGTAAACAAGAAATAGAGGTAAACATGGCGAGACGCAGCACAGCACCAGACTTTTGGAGCGAGGAGGAAAGCGCAAACAAAGGCGATCGCTATCTGCCCCGAACTATCCATTATCCGCGTGCTGCTGCTGTTGTTGTTGTCTTTGGATACAGGAAGAAGAATCGGAAATGACGCATATTGCGTCTTAAGGTTGTCCGTACGTCCAGACGCTAACCGTGCGTCGCCGTTTACATCGGGATATTGCCAATTGATTACAAATTCCATTCTTGTAACTCTCTCTGCTCACGCATGTAAACGGGTTATTCCGAATGTTTTAGAAACCCAAATAGTGACCCTAACCCGACCATAACCCGGATATTGGCTGCATGTAAACGTAGTCACTGATACCAGCTTTTCAAGGGGCACGCGTTTTTCCACGCAATACGTCTTGAAAACGTTGTAGATGTCGACGACTCTGGTCGTAGTTTTCAGCAATGTCAAAAACTCCTCTTTGGAGGAAAAATCAACAAAAACCATCCGAATGAAAACAGCCAACTGAGCTGTATCACTCAAGTCCACCGATTCGTCGCACTGAAGTGAAAACCACGTACATCTTTCCATGTTCTAATTGTCCGATCGCATCTGAAGCAAACTCTCCTTGCCACGGTGTTGGCACTGAGCTGGACATCAGCGATAGCAGACATAATTTCCGCCTTGCTTTTGTGGTTCTTGAATAAAGTTTCGGCCACTACTGTCATCGCGTCCTTTACCATGGCGCCATCGGTGAATGGTTTCTTGTGTTTTGTTAAGATGCGCGCCACTTTAAATGACGCCTCCGTAACAGCATTTCCTCTTTTTAACGGTTTGGTGAATCAAGATTGCTGTTTTTGTAGTGTTGCTTTGAGCTGTTTTACCTTTTCAGTCCGCAGCCCGCTACCCACAGGAAAGTCTCGTGCAAAGTTCCCGTGAACGCTCTATGTTAATGCTAGCGCCGCAAATTAGGCACACACATCTTTCGCCTACATTTGTAAATAAAAACTCACTTTCCCATTCTTCATGAAAATAGTATGTTTTTTTCCTTTTCTTTGCTTGACTGATGTCTTTACTCATTCTTTCTGATGCAACGTTCTCAAGCTAATAGTTTTTTTTTCTCAAATTATAAGCATGATGACTTACTAAATTGAAACATTGACGTTGCATCTATATGTCGATAGTTTTTTTTTGTTTTGTTATTCTGTTGTAGGCTAGTGTAATTACATCTGTATGTTCATAAATCAAAAACATATAAAAAAATTATCTCACAGCATGTCAAATAAATACTTAATTTGCACTGGAGGGGTGGGACACCCGTCTATATTGCCTGACTCTGATTGGATGAAAAGTACGTCTTGGCGAGCTACCTTCAATCAGGCCACGAGCTACTGGTAGCTCGCGAGCGACGTGTTGGAGACCCCTGGTCTATTGTGTGTATGTGCAGTGCCGTAAAGCAATTCGTTACATCGCGAGACCTGATATCACGCGATACTTCCTGACGCTGAGGCCGGTGGCCCGCCGGCCCAAAGTTGCAAGGGTGGTTTTTCCGCTCACAGGCGCTCGAGGGGTGCGAGACGACCACCATTCAACCCGAAAAAAGTCATATAACTATTCCAATGACTCCGAAGCTGTTCGGTTATGGTAAAAAAGTAGTTCACCTTTCACAAGTCCCCGTGAACCGGAAGTTGCAAACGACTTTTCTCCAGTGTTATGACATATTTCCAAGTGAAACAGAATATTGAACAGAGGGCAGGGTTTTACTCTAGCGCTCCTCCTCTCCATCTCTGCTCATAGCAGACTAACGGTTTGAGGGGAATGGTTAAGCGTTTTCAAACCAAGCTGTCAAACCCGCGTCATCAGAAAAAGACGCCATTCCAGACCCGGAAGTAACTTTTCAGATTTTGATTAAAGGTGAACTAAGTAACTTTTTTACCTTAACTGAATAGCTTCGGAGTCATTGGAATGGTTCTATTACTTATTTCGGGTTGAATGGTGGTCGTTTCGCACCCCCCTGGTGCCCGTGAGCGGAGAATCCGCACTTGCAACTTTGAGCCGGCGGGCCGGCGGCCACCGCGTCAGGAAGTCTCGCGTGATATCAGGTCTCGCGATGTAAACAATTGCTTTACGGCCAAAAGAAATCTGCTAAAATGCTGTCATTATTGCGCTCCCTCATGCTTTCCGAACCCGAATGAAGACGACGTTTTAAAGATTGTCCCATCTGCTTTGAGGTCGTTGATTTACTAGCCTCTGGGCCCGGTTTTTCAAAAGGTTTAATCCGGATAAAATTGATCCGGATTTAGTAATCCTTTTTTTTGCAATCCGTGATCACGTAATCCATCTTACTTTTGAGCCAGTTTTTCAAAGCAACATCGGATTGGATCAATCTGATCCGGATAGGAACTTTTCAGGATCACCAAATCCTGTTTACTAGAGCCTTAAATGGAACCAACAGTGTAGCCTACTGGCTTAGCAAAGAACAACAGTTGGCAAAATACCGGTGGCCACAAATAACCATTGTTTATTTTAATTTTAAGAAACAGAAACACTGTAATAAACAGAAACATTTTAATTTCCTTATTTTGTTATAATGTTAAATTGTAGATTTTGTTGTTTTACCATATCTCATTAGATGTGACATGCTTCATATATGCTTCAAATATGAAGAAATGTATATCATCAGTAAACATTGATTTTGTGATCATTCACTTAAAAAAAAAAACTCTCTGGTTTTATTTGGTTCGAAAAATCACAACTGAATCCACCCTTCTGATGGGATCAGGATAATCCTGTTTTTTTGGATCAAATAGATCCCAAACCGAGTTCAAAGTTCTGAAAAACCCAAAGGGCAGGTTTGATCCAGATCAAATTTAAGATCGGATTACATGATCTGATCTTAGTTCAGAATCCCTCTTTTGCTTTTGAAAAACCCATTTCCAAGATTTGATCCAATCCGTGATCCGAAATCCCACTGGATTACTTTTGAAAAACTGGGCCCAGGGCCCAGGGCCCGGTTTTTCAAAAGTAATCCACTAGGATTTTGGAAAACGGATTGGATCAAATCTTGAAAATGGGTTTTTCAAAAGAAAAAACGGATTACATAATCGGATTAGATCACGTAATCCAATCTTGGTTTTGATCCGGATCAAACCTTTTGTAGTGGCCGTTTGTCAAAAAAAAAAAAAAAAAAAAAAAACCTTAAATCAAACTTCAAACGACAACCTTTATAGCACCCTGGGCAGGTGATGCACGCAGGCAAGAAATGAGTCCAATTCCAGGCTAATTCAAAGTTGTGGCTGATTTATTTTTCCAACTGAGCAAAACAATACATCATCTCTCACGCTGGTAAAAAAACATATGCCCATCACCCAGGTGCTACAGATCACCTCCCACTTCCTACCTATATTCACCTTTACCTGTGCCCACTACTGCCCTCAGGTGTCTAAATCAAACATTGTAGTTAGTAAACTAACCAAAAAATAAAGACTAAACATATAAATAAAACAATTAACTAAACAAACAACAAAAGAATATTACCAAAATATATATTACTAATGTGAGCAAAATTATAATAGTAAACAAATCAATTAACAAAATTACCACTACTGAAAGCAAACTAATGTAGCTCCAACACCTTTAGTTTGGGTTTTTCAGAACTTTTTTGTAGGATTTGGATCACTTTGATCCAAAAAATCTGGATTAAACTGATCCCATCAGAAGGGTGGATTCAGCGTGGATTTCATGCCCAAAATGTAATGAAAACTTTAAAAATGTATCAAATAATACTATATTTGGATCATGCAGTATCTTACAAGATTTTACAAAAATTTTATTTGTTCATCCATCAGGCTACAGTGATTAGGTAGGCTTTAACGTATTCAGCCTTTCAGTATAGGCCTACAGCAAAGAAGAAAGAGTTTGGCCTCATAAAATAATTCCCCAAACAGCTGTCAAAATTGACTAAAAACAATACATTTTATTCTGTCACTAATTGATATATATATTTATCACAATCGAAAATATTTTTGTTTTTAGAATATTTATTAGTGATTCATGCAATGATTACAGAATAACCAAAAAAATGCAAAGAATGGCAATCACTGATTTTTGAAATCCAAAACAAATCCAAATCAGAAATAGTGTCTAACTATTGCGTCCCTTGTTGCACGTCCTGTTTGCTCGTTCTGGCAGAATGCAGGAGGTTGGTTAGGGTCTCCAAGGGGTTTAGGTGTATCATTGTCAGCACAGAGAGGGACATTGCGCTTAGTAGCGATGTTGTGCAGGACAATACAGGCAAGGGTTATGTTGCATGCTTTCTGTGGTTCCGCTCTCAGGTAGTTAAGGCATGCAAAGCGCCTCTTAAGAACTCCATTTAAACGCTCAATTGCACATCTTGCTCTGCAATGAGCAGTGTTGAAGCGTGCCTGCGCCGGTGTATTTGCTGTTAGAAAAGGAGTCATCAGCCATGGTAGGAGTGGGTAGGCACTGTCTCCTATTATGTCATCCGGTCGGTTGGTTTGGAGGTCTCTATATAGAGCGCATGCTATATACCATAACTCATCCCTCAGGATGCGTGACAGACTCAGGCCACTTGACAACGCAGTTGGTGATGATGAGGTCAGCATCACACACAAGTTGGACATTGATGCTGTGCCTCCCCTTTCTGTTTATAAACTCCCATTCATTCTCACGAGGTGCTTGTATATGCACATGTGTGCAGTCGATTGCTCCAATAGTATTGGGCATATTCCCCAAAAGAAAAAAGCTGCGCTTGGCCTGGGCAATCTGGTTGTCCTTTGGAAAAGAAACAAATTCATTGACCAGGCTGGCCAGTGCGATTGACACATCTCTCACCACATCACACACAGCTGATTTCACCACTCCCATATAGTCACCAACAACTTGATAGAAAGTCCCACATGCATAAAATCGGAGAGCAATGAGGATCTGGTCTTCCACAGACAGACCGTGACTCCTTTGGGTTCTGTGTTGAAGTTTTGGCCTGAGAAGGTTCACAAGGTACTCTATATCAGCCTTCCCAAAGCAAAACCGGACAACACCTGCCATTTCACTGTCTCTCTGTGAATCCTCTGAGAAAGGCTGATTTATATGGCTGTGTAGTTGGTCTTTTCAAACACACCTATTACAACTGATTAGTTTTGGCTTGTGTTCAATTGAGGCAATTGGACCCAAGGCCTATAATTGATGAACAATGTTCACTATAGTAAAGCAACGGAACCATGGACTCAAGAAGCTGTAACTTCACTGCTGCTGAAACCAATGCACTACTAGAGGGTGTTCGGTGCCATTATGGAACAATAGTGGGAAGTTTTAATTCTGCTAAGGATACCAACAAAAAGAAAAATGATGTTTGGATTTCAATCACAGAAAATGTGAATGCCATAGGGTCTGGCCAGAGGAGGACCACAGACCAAATCAAATTGCGGTGGAAGAATCTTAAGGCCAGTGCAACAAAGGACCCTGCTGAAGCCAAAAACCCACAAACAGGCAACAAGCCATTTAAGAGGGGAGATTACACAGATGTGGTCCTCGACATTGGAGGTGAGAAGTCGCAAGCTCTCCATGGTATTCAAGGGATGGCGAGCCTTCGATTGAGGAGGAGGATGAGGGGAATCTGCCAGTTCCTCCTGAGGCTGATCCAGAGAGCGTATTTATATTGAATCTCAGCTCTGTTCCTGAGGAAGAAGCTGGATCCTCATTGGTTGAGCCAGTGGTAGTTGCCACAGGATCTCAGAGGAAAGGCTTGAAGCGCCCTTCATCAAACAAAGATGATGATTACAAGGCACTTCTGCAAAAAGAGACTAAAAGGGCAGAGGAACAACTGACTCTGACCAAACTGCAGCAAACCAAGGCCAGACTTGAGATCCGCCTCCTAAAGGCTACGCTCAGACAAGCTGGTCTCTCCACATCAGATGAGGAAGTCTGAAATTGTTGTGGAGTATTTGACATTAAAGGTCCCATGACATGCTACTTTTTGTAGGCTTTAATATAGACCTTAGTGGTCCTTAGTACTGTATCTAAAATCTCTTTCCAAAAATTCAGCCAGTCCCAGAATGAGCTTCCTTCAGACGGGCCGTTTCGGTGTCTGTAGCTTTAAATACTAATGAGGAGGAGAAAGGCGGCGCAAGGTGGAGGGTGGGTGTGGTCTTGACCATCTTGCGCAATGGTACCGTGGTGTGCATGTTTGTTTATGTTGGATATATTGCAATGGCACGAAGACACGCAGTCATTCAAGCATTTCAGGTTGACCCAGAATCTGACCCAGATGGAGAAGCAACGGATGAAGAAGTTGCAACTCAGCGGCTCCAGCAGGACGTTTCCGAATGGTTAGTTTAAAATATTATGTCTGGATACGGTACTTTATTCGGATGGTTTACAGTTATTATCATGTAGCTAACGCGAACCTACTGTTGCCTTTTCATGAGAGATCTGTAATGTCTGTAATTTATCTTATTACAATTACATCAAGCTCTGCGATCTTGAAATGCAGATATCGCGCGCGCCATATAACCAACAGGAAAACGGTTATCCAAATAACGTTAACAAAGAAATGTACAACACTCGCGTTACAGTGTGTGTAACTTGATGCTGTCTACCTTTACATTAGCGCAAGAAACTGCATAGCTAATGTGACAGCCACATTCTACGTGTAACAAGCTAGGTAACCATAAACAGTAAAGCAACACACTTATATATAATTTGTTGACTTACTTGTCCGACGTTCAGCAAGCCCAGCTCTGTATTGACCATTCGATGTTCATTTGTACATCCAATTATTGAGCAATTATTATGCTTCGCTCGCTCAAAAGCCATGATATCTCTCGTGGACAAACTAAAATCGCGCGCGCGCGTTCTACTTCCTAGCTCATTTTCTCATGGGCGAGAAATATTCTCTGGGCGGGCAAAGCAGAGAAAGGGGAGGTAACATTTCTCCTTATAACGTCATAAGGAGGAGATTCAAGATCAGCCCGGTTGAGCTTCCATTTTCTCAAAGGCAGAGAAAAATAGCAAAAGCTCGATTTACACCGATTAAAATTTCTAGAAACTTTGGGACCATATACAGGCTATAGGGGAACTCATATTAATGTTAAAAAACCTCAGAAAGTGGAAATTTCATGTCATGGGACCTTTAAGTCTTTTTTTTTTTAATTCAATACATCTATATTTGAAACTTGTTATAAATATCCTCAATGTACAGTGTTTGTGTTGTAGGTCTCAGATGAGCGGACTGCTGGAAGAGGATGGGGTGGGGTTTTTCTTGTTTTTAGTTTTTTTTAAATGTGTGTGTTTTCATTTCAAATAAAAATAAACTTATATTGACCCCACACTGGCTATTCTACTTGTTGCTCTTTACATATCTATAGTTCTACATTGTGATTTCCTATCCTGTTTGAGCACTGGTTATCCAGATTTGGTGATCCTGAAAAGTTCCTATCCGGATCAGATTGATCCAGTCCGATGTTGCTTTGAAAAACTGGCTCAAAAGTAAGATGGATTACGTGATCACAGATCGCAAAAAAAAGGATTACTAAATCCGGATCAATTTTATCCGGATTAAACCTTTTGAAAAACCGGGCCCAGGTGTCTGAGAATCGCCAAGATTTTACTACAGTGTTGTCAAATATCTATTCCGAAGCTGTGGGGGGAGCTCTAGAGAGAAACCTGCGAGCAAAAAGCGAGAATACAGCGAAGAAATCCCGAAACTACTGAGCCCTGCTTTAAAGATTACCATGGTAAAAAAAAAATTGAATATATTATATTTACTTGCACAGATTAATTGTTCACCACAAGACTAGTAATATGCGCTAACAAAGTAAATAGGGTAAATTTTTATTTCATGGGGACTTTAAAGAATTGTTGGGGAAACCATTAATGTCCCTGTAAAGTCAAAATTAAGTATGTGTTCTGAGTTTGTCACACCACAGAAAAATGTGTTATTAGCCACCCAGCCAAATTTGAATGATAAAAAAGCCGGCAAGTACATAAAATAAGCGATCAAAATCTTGAAAAAATGAGCAGTAGTCTCTGCTCTCAAACGCTGGGGGGCGTGTCCGCTGGCTGCGCTGAAACCACGCCCACTCGCGGGAAAGCTCGCTGCAGTCGCCACACTCAACTGTCACCGCTACAGCCGGAAAGGATGCTCCTAGCAGCTTAATTTGTTTTACAAAGCCATACATGTTCGAGCCTGGACTACCTACTATAATTATAACATAAGCACACAAGGCAACTTACACTCATTGGTGGGCACGCACTGCCGACGATGGCACCAGTTGTCAGCGCGACGGGAGGATGAAGGCCGAGGCGGGAGATAGTCGGTTCGGCCACATTCACCAGTAACAGCGGATTATCAGTGAATGAATCCCAGTTGTCTCTGACTAAAGTTTATAAAACTATCCCATGTAAAATTATCACTACAGAGGTGGGTTTTGGCGGTGATCCTCAGCTCTCCATCAAGGTGGCTCTTCACAAAATTAATCCACCTCTTGTTGATATGATAGTTTTTCGGAAATTTAAATAAGGACACCGATCTGTTTTGTACGTGATCGCATCCAGGTAATACGCATTTCCGCGACGAAGGCATAGCTAGCTAGCAAACTGTACGATGTAGTAACTAGTAGGCTACTGACAGTAACTCGCGATTGAGTTGCAAACTGATGTGAATGGGCTCCAGTGCGTCATCAAGTAGGGGCGTGTCCAGGGGCTCCAGTGCTGCGTTCCAGTCCAAAATTCTCATGCCCTTCACTCGCTAACTTCCCTCCGTCTCGTTCACTCGGATGTACGTCATTGCGAGTGCCCACTACTGGCGGAAACTGCAATGGGCTGAATTGGAACGTCCTAAGCCCTTGATCACTTGGAATCAGCTGTGGAGTTTATTTATTATTTACATTTTTTTCCCTTTAAGAATTTGTTTAATGCAGCATCCAAATGTATAGGCATGTTTGGGTTGTTTTAAATAAAAAAAATATATAACTAATATATCATAAAGTTGTCTGTTGTGGTTGTGATTAGACGAGATATGTGTTGACGTCACAATCATACTGCATTGTGGGACATATAGGTGCCTGAAGTGTACATTTGAAGCAGACTCGCTCCCTCGGTCAAAATCGAGGGAGCGAGGGTCTGTCCATATAAACTTCCCTCGTCCACTTCACGAAGTGGAACGCACTTCAAAATGGTAGCACGGATTCCCCCAAGGGGAAGTGCTTAGGGAAGTTTGCAAGTGCGTGTCTAAAAGTGGACTGGAACCAAGCGGCAACCTCCCCGTCTCTCTCTTGAAACCAACACGGAAGTGAGTTAAACTGCAATTCATTAACTGGCCGCTTGGCCTGGCTGCAGAAGTGAGTCAAATCTGTATCTCCCTCATGTTAAAATTGCCAACTTTACAGCAGAAAAAAACATGTTTACAGCCTGGATCTCTATGTGGCTTTGGTCTATACAGCTAATTTTGCCCTTCATAACAACTGTGAGGGGGGTGAATTTTTTTATAACTCGTCCGTTTAGTTGATTAATATTTAAATTTAAGGGTGTGGCCACTTGAGTGACAGATGGATTGCCTCTGTCAATGCTAGCCGTTTGTCTGCTGTTACTAGCCGTCACTTCACCTCAGCAAATGTTAGCTGCTGAACTTGCCTTCTCTGCAGTGTTTGTGCTTTTTTTCGGGATTATTTCATAAAATTTAATACTTGGGTACAAAGCCCACGTCTTTGGATTCCGTCGTTATCGTTTGAGAGAACAACCAGCGCTGTATTTCAGTTGTTTTCCTCTGTGAACATGGATGGATGTCTGACAATTTCTTTGCTTTTTGGGGTTCTCAAATTTAAAACGTCAATAAAGGCTCGTTCATTCTGCTATCATGGAACAGATGGATTATAATATGCTTATGTACTGTCAGATGAAATCATGCAGGCGTCGGCGCTTTCTCCGTCCGTGCATTAAATGCACATGAATGAGCGCGGATTTTCTAGCGCATTTACTTGCACTTCAAAGGCAATATATCTATGGTTTAACGGTTTAACCAATTTGAGAGGCGGCCAAAATCAGAATTTAAAATGGACTGAATAAGCTCTCTACGAACTTGAGCGATGCCGCGCTGACGGACCATGAAAGAGTGACTGACATGTAACGTTATGCACATAAATCACTGTCACGCACAAACACTCTCGAAGTAATACACAGTCTCACTTGTAGCCATGTCTTTTAACTATTATAATATTTCGAAGGGCAAAAATAGGAACTTTTAATTGGCTTTACATCATCAGCTAACTCGATCACGTCGAGCTAGGTGATTTCAGATAGCCAGGCTCATATCTATGGCCAGGCTTCTTAGCTCCACTCACGCCCCGCCTGTTTGCCTATTTTCTGTTATCCGGGAGTGACGCAAGGCCAAGATGGCGACGGCCGGCTCCGCCCACTTTAGGCTTCAAAAATGCTCTTCAGAAACCTACGGGTGACGTCACGGACACTACGTCCATATTTTTTTACAGTCTATAGGCTTGTTTGAGATGCGCCTTGCCTCGCCTGAAATGTAGGCGAGAGTAGGCGGCTGCAGTGAGAGGAGGAGTGAAAAAAGCGCAGGCAAGCCGGACAGATCTCTCTTCTCGTAGTGGATCTGACCATTGCGAGATCAAAGATGGATATCGCGGGATTCATGCTCGTGCAGTGTTGCTAATAAACTGGATGTAATTCAAGTTCTGTTGCTTTTATATGAAAATAAATAAAATGAACAAGACACCCAAAGTACTTGTTATTTAATTCCATTCCAAATACATGTTTATCAATATTTTTTTTCTTTAATACAGACATGTGTTTTTATTTATTTTCTTTTTTTTATAAAAATTAAATTGCATAACCCAAAGAGATCGCACTGTCAGATAGTTTGGGAATATTCACACATAACATATACACATAAAACCTGATATTAGAGTTTTAAAATCAAACATTTTAAAAGAGAACAATACATCACAGTTGTTTAAACCAATGAGCATTAAGCTGTGTCGTCAGCAAGTCGTTTCCCATCGTGCTTTTGATCAGCGCAGTCGGTGGAGAGCAACTGCGCTCGACTGCAGAATCCGACAGGTGCGCCTTGCGCTCGCGAGAGATTTTTGACATACGTCAGCATGACATCAGAGGCCCTGTCCCAAATGGCGCACTTCATGCGGACTTTCGGTCTCGTGGACTTGAATTGCGCGTGCTCGCTGAGTCTACGAGTCCGTAGGCCGTCCCATTCAGCATTTTACCGCTCTGAAGTGTGCTCAGCAGCGCCCCCTTTGTACCCTTGAAGCGGTCTTCCACGAAGCCCGCATAGATGCAGGCTCCACGCACTTTAACTACCCAGGAATCCTTGCGAAAGGCCAATCAGACAACAGATGGGAGGAGATTTCACTCACGGATAATTGTTGACATGGCTGTGAAGAAAATATTACTGTTTTTATGACCTAAATGTACATTTTACCAGTTGTTACCTACAGTTTATACAAACATTATGGTCATCGACCAGTGGTTGATGTCTCAAACATGATAATAGCGTGTTTAATAATACGATCGCATTATGATTCATTAAATAAATAGAACCGAATGGCAGGGCTTTACTGAGTCATATGTAAACATAGTATGAATATTGAAACCTGTAAATTGAAAAAAATATGTTTAAATTATGTTTTAAAATTGTAATCTTAGTTCAAATGGAACATTATGTATTATTATGTACAACTGTATACATCATTTAAATAAGCATGATTTATCTATTGTCTAATGCCCAGGTGATATGCATAATATCAAAATATAGAACTGTAAAATTAGGCTGTGTAGTGGACATGCAGATAAGACGTCGGAGCGCAAAAATGTGATTTCTCCTGTCCAACAACAACCAGACCGTTATTTCCGGCATGCCGAGCGAGTCTGTCCCAAAAATACCTCTCAATGCGCCCTCGTGGACTCGCGCCAAGGGCCCTATAGGTCTGCACTACATGACGTCACCAAAGTGTGGACTCTGAGGAAGTCCACAAGTCCGGAGTGTGCCATTTGGGACAGGGCCAGAGCCAGGCGGTCCGCACTCGGACACATTTCTAACCGGCATGCATCTCGCGCTGATCACCGGTGATCGGTTCTGCGCAGATTTTGCTCATCTCAAACAAGCCTTATGACTGGAACGCAGCACAGTGCGTCATCGAGCCCCCCTTTTAGCCCCGCCCAAAAAAACCGGAACACAGCAACGGTGAAAAACTGTTTGGTCTAACTCCACAATTCAGTACTTCACAGTTCACAGTCTTTGTAATATGATTTAGCAATACATTTCTAACATAATGTGTTTAGATTTTTTTTTTAGAATTGCCTTTACAGGGACTTTAAATGATATGAGTACACTGTTATTTCGATTTTTAAAGGAAACAAGATTGGCAGAAAGGATATAATTATTATTATTATTATTAGGAGTTATTTCTTCTATGGAAGTTTTTTTTTTTTTTTTTGTGGTTTAGTTATTTATCTCCGGCCCACACTCCAGTACAGTAGGTGGCGGAAATGCACCATTAATGTTGGATGCCAACCGCGAACCGCCGTTAAACATCAGCGAAGAAGAAGTTGCATGTGCTCCGGTGTATTGTAAACACAGGCAATATTGCCTTATCAATTTCACCCCGAATCAGACTTAGAGTATATTAGGAATCGAGCAGAACTTGTGCACCAACGGCTGTTACAGGACGTTTCAGAGAGGTATGTTTTTTTTGTGTGTGTGTGTGTGTGTGTGTGTAGATGTCTCATACTTTTTCTATGCGCGGTTATTTGTAAATCAAATCAAATCAAATAAAGTATATTTGTATAACGCTTTTCACAATACAGATTGTATCAAAGCAGCTTCACAGTATTAAATTAAAATAAAATAATACAACAAGGTTTGTTTCTAGTGGAATTTATTGATTGATAGAATAAAATTAAATATCCCCAAAATATCCCCAACTGAGCAAGCCAAAGGCAACATTGACATAGCTAGCATTGAGCAAGCTAAATGCTACTGATATTTATGTTTTAACACGCAAAAATATCCATGCATTTCATACAATCGTTCTACCTCATATTACAATCCTCGGAGGCATTATTTGATAAGCACTCACACACATGTGTTTTCTCTCTCTCTCTCTCTCTCTCTCTCTCTCTCTCTCTCTCTCTCTCTCTCTCTCTCTCTCTCTCTCTCTCTCTCTCTCTCTCTCACACACACGCACACTCACACTCACACTCTACAAAACGAATTTAGCCAAATCTGTCGTTGGAACCATGAGCACACGAGACTAACCATGGTTTTACCACAGTAAAGAAAATGTTAACATTACCTGATGCCAACAACACCATCATTCAACGATCGCTGGTGGGATTAAAATGAAGTTTGTATGTGTTTGAAACAGCGTTGCTCCAACATAAATAAAACAATAGCTAGTGATGGAAAACACATCAACAAAGGCAAATCATAAAACGTGTTGTGACCCATAAACATCAGCTTCTGCTTTTAAAGTGGGAACTGCTCCATCTTTCAGGACAAACTTTTTTTGTGAATCCGGTGTGAACTCGCTTAGATCCACGTTATGACTCTAATGCAGCAACTCTTCCTCTTCTCAACATGGGTGTGTGTCTGTATACAGCTGTATAGCTACTACTAGCCCTGAGTGAATTGGTAGTTATTTTATGTTTCAGACTTATCCCTTAATAAAACATGAACAAATTCATACAGTGAACTAGAGTATTGGTATTATCTGGCATTTGACAGTAATATATTATTTCGCCACAGCCACTTGTAACACTAAACTGAAAATGGTACTTTAGTTTTGCAATAACTGTAGCCTATAAGAAACAGTGCAACAAATAAATCTAGGAATATACAAAAGTATATAAAAACATATCTCTTTAAAACTTAATGTCTAGAAACAATTTTGTTAAATAAAAGTTTTTCTGCATGTCAGTTTTTAAATACCAAAGTACAGAAAAAGTGCAACAGTAACTTATACTCAATCTAAATAGTCCTTTAAAAACACTAAGTGCAGCCACAGTGTAGTGAAATAAGAGACTTTAATAGAGTACACAAATAAACCATTGTTGAGATTCAACAAGAGCAGTATTAAACCCAGAATGAAAATATACATATTTCAAGTAACTCAGGTAATTTCATTCCCACAAACTGTTGCAATTATAAATAGCCCTTACCTGTAGGTTAAAGATGCTAGACGTTGTTTCAGGGTTTAACCAGTTCAGTCCTGGATCCATTTCACTGGGCGTTTGCTAGAATCAAAATCCAAACTTCATCAAAATAAAGATATTCCACTCTGATAATCACTCTTATATAAATGATTATTAGTAGTAGTTGTAATTTCACGTAAATGATAATTATACAAGCTTGATAAAAATTCTCATTCTCATTCTAGAAGAAAATTTCAGATGGCACTTAGAGGCTTTTGCATCTGATCTCTTCATAAATAGACCTATAGGCTAGGCTATATGCTATGTGTATATATATATATATATATATATATATATATTAGGGCTGGGGGAATTAACGTGCTAATCTTTGTGATTAATTTGATATGTTTAACGCATTAAAAAAAAAATAAGGCAATTGATGCAGCACCTTTTTTTGTCTCGTTTTGATGACGATCATCAGCTACTTACATCTACTGTGTTTACGCAACGGGAATACTCGGCTTGGCATTTTGAAATGTTTATTTGGCCGTTCAGGCGCGCAACCGAAGACAAATCACGATGGTGGCTCTCCATCGTGATGTCGGTCAGCCATCACGATGGACGATGATATCGTCCATCGGCACAACCCTAGAGTCTGATACTGCTCCATAGAGATTTGATTATGGGGCGTGTCTCAACCGAACCAGGAAAAAAATAAACTCTGCACTCAATTGGATAGACCTACAACCAATCAGAGCAACGGAGTAAATGATGCATGTTCTTCATTCATATTTTCAACCAACAAAATGTCGCGGCTCTCTGTTCTACTTTTAAAATGAATGCGCTGTGGATATCTTCTATAACAGACGCGATGGCGGAATCTACACATGATGTTTCATAAACAAAGTTCGGGAGGAGCACGTACAAATAATCAATCTAATATCAACTTGTCATCAAACAATACCATGTCTAACGTTACCCTATCTATCAGCATGAGGAAGCATATTCACTCTGTCAACTTACCTAACACTCCTTGACAGTTTTTCAGCATCCCTCCACCACCCCGAATCCTCACTCTTGTCTTGTTCTCTCACAACCAGGAATACGGGGGAGTATGGCTACCGAGCCCACAGCCCTCTCCTCGGACAGCACGTCATATACGCATTTATTCTATTGACTTATTTGTGTGAAATCTTATATACGCATTTATTCTATCGACTTATTTGTGTGAAATCTTATATACGCATTTATTCTATCTGACTTATTTGTAAATGTGAACTCGTGAAATCTCAATTCTCCAGCAGCAGTCGTCTTTGTTGTAAACTAATTCAAATCAAGCGCTCTTTGGTGACGTGGATGATTACGTTACCGTTGCTCATCTGTCCATCATCGTATAAAGCCCGCCATGACAATTTGATTGGTCCGAACAATTTTTGTTCGGGCATAATAGCTCCTCAACGGAGCGAGTCCAGACCGAACTTCCCGACCAAAAAATGTTGTGGGCGGGGTTCGGGCTGGCACCCAGGCTAGTGAAATTACTCAGTAGTTGACTTCTGTTTGCTGAGCTGGTATAGCCATGATGGGCAACAATGGTAAAATGACCTGCTCTGATCACATGCTCTGGTAATAATAACTTTGTGACTATACTTTGTTTTGATAATAAGCCAAAAAAATAAATCTGTTAAATCTGAGTATGTTGCATACAACTCAAGTCAAGTCATCTTCATTTATATAGCGCTTTTAACAATGTAGATTGTTTCAAAGCAGCTTTGCAGAGATAGACGTATAATTTAAGGCTTTATAGCGGCTCTTTAATAAAGTTATATTCCAGTTAAAGTTATTGTTTATTTATTCCCTTCCGTCGCAACGATCATTTGTTATTAAAGGGACACTTCACCCATTTGCATTAAGCTTTGTATTGTTAGAAACCCAGTCATATATTATAATAAACGTGGATTTTTCATAAATTTTTCCCTGAGATGGGAGAAATAAGGATTTAAGTGTTTTACTTCCTGCTTATTATGACGTAAAAATCATCATTTTGCGTCATAATAAGCAGGAAGTCACATTTCATTGAAAAGTGTAGAGACTACAAACACAAGCTCCTCATTATTCCAGGGGGCGGGACCCGCTCACGCTACAGGCCTATTACAGATCAGTGGGTGGGACGTCACTTTCTGAAACTAAAAGCAATATCCTCCATCTTGTTTGGAAGCTAAGCTAACAGGCACTGTGGAGCCAGCTGTGAAGATATGACAATAGCGGAGGGTAACGTTACTCAATAAGATGTAGAAGAAGAGGATTTCGGAAGTCTGATGGTCGAATCAGGTGTTTGTGGCTACCTTTACAAGCCGGATTATAGCGAAGAGCAGCCGAGGCAGAAGACCTGCCTGCCGCGGACGAGGAGCCCGGACTGGCTCGAGTTAGGGCGGACTGGTGGCGCCGGTGAGCTCACTATGCAACTACGAACACAGAGATAGAGTCCGTGTGCGGCAAAGAATTTCAACGATGCCAATTTCTCCTGGACGAAATCTCTGAATCAGACGAGGACACGGACGTTTGTGTTGTGAACTATCCTAGTTTCGCACCGCATCTGACTGAACATCCCGGTAACGTTACCATGCAATAATTCACCACTTCGAAAGAAATACAAATGAGGAGTAATTCACTAATGAGTTCGCCAACTAACTAACGTTAGACATTTTGTGTGAAATGAATTTCAAGCTCCGGTGGTAGCTAGCCTTATAGACGGATGAGTGATTCATATGCTGTTCTGGATTAGTGGGAGTGGCTTGCGCAGCTGTGCAATGTGGTGCATTGTGGGAGTTGTTGTCTTTCATACAAATGCGTCCTGAAGTTACTTTCTTTCTTTCCTCGGTCAAGAAGGCACCAAATTCAAAATTTATTTTACATTTCGACTACATATATGACCCACTTTCAATAAAGATCAATGTTCCCATGGGTGAAATGCTCCTTTAAATTAGTGGCCACTAAGACGACACCATTCTCTCTACACAAACTTTAAACTTGAACCTGTGAGAAACGCTGATCTGTAGAGTGGTAAAGGGATCCTCCATAGGGAGAGACTAGTTGGCACTTCAGCACTGCGTTGTCATCGGGTCCAGGCGAAGGGCCTTCGTCAGATCTGGATACGGCCTGGATCCGGCAGGCTGCAGGAAAACCTTGGGATAAACAAAGACACTAAAATTAGCGTAGATGCCATTCTTCTTATGATGTAACGAGTACATATTAGGGCTGTGCGATATATATCGTGAGATTGTTATGCGCATCTCGTCAGTAAAGCCGGTTCCTTGATTAGTAGTAAATCACCATCACCTGCTTTCAGATGGAGCGGCATTTACTACAAAGAGCCGTAGTTAACTGACAAGCTGAGCCATATCGCATTAATATCGCGGACGTATCGCCAGCGATAATTAATGCGATATGGCTCAGCTTGTCAGTTAACTACGGCTCTTTGTACACAGCAAAAACTCCAGTGTTAAATTAACACTCCTGGGAGTGTATGAGTCCACACTCAAGAGTGTTTAAGTTAATGAGATAATTAAGTGATTAATTTAGTGATGATTGAACATTATTGAAGACACCTGATGTTAACAAGCAGAATCACTGAAGGAGAAAATCTCAAATTGTAAGTTACCGTTATGACGATCAATGGTTGCTTTAGTTGGACTCTTGACCCATATATTATTAACTTTAGATTTTGTTTGTCTGTTGTTTCTGAATTATAATCACCAGTTGAACAAAGAAAAAAGTGATCTAATGGTGTTGGTTATGTTATGACAATCATCATTTGAACTTGATCACTGAACTCATTAAAATCCTTCTTTCTGACTTCGATTTATGTTGTTGGTTAATGAATCTGCATAAATGGCCAGAATTTTTGATATAATATAAAGGATTTCTTAAAAGTTGCTTAAAAAAAAAAAAAATTCATTCTTTTAGGCACACACAGATTTCAAGATTCAGTCTATGCATCTCAACAATGGTGAGGAGCAGAATATTCAATTAGGAAAAGTAAATTACATAGACAATTCAGATCATAATTTATTCATACCGCAATGCATGATGGGAGCCATTAATGAGTTGTGATTGGTGGCAGCCACTGCAACATGCTTTATTATTGTCACCATTGTTGAGATTCACAGGCTGATTATTGATGTCTGGGTTTTAAATGAATTTATCTGAATGTCTTTTGATCAGAACAATGTTTATTAAATATTTTGAATTATAAGTAAAGTACTGATAATCAGGCTGAAGAATCACTAAACTGCTGCTAACAAATAAAACCAAACTATCTCAATAAGTTTCCTTTTTCAGATCACAGCATGATTATGCCAAAACATAACCAACACTATAAGATAACATTTTACTTTGTTCATTTAACTGTTATAAATCAATAACAGCAGACAAACAACAGTAAATATTAAAGTAAACAAATAATGGTCTAGAGCCCAACTAAAGCAAATACCCATCACCTTAATGGTAACTTACAATTTGTGATTTTCTTCTTCTGTGATTCTGCTTGTTAACATCAGGTGTCTTCAATAATGCTCAATCATCACTAAATTAATCACTTAATTATCTCCTCAGCCCTAAATGCCGCTCCATCTGAAAGCAGGTGATGGTGATTTACTACTAATCAAGGAACCGGCTTTACTGACGAGATGCGCATAACAATCTCACGATATATATCGCACAGCCCTAGTACATATCAGGATTTATGGGAAGTGTTCCCGGTTCTGGCTGACCTAATATATGCAGCCTAACATTGAATTATTAAAGTCTATAATGTGTTATGTGTATGCTAGGTCAAAGAGATGTGTCTTTAATCTGGCTTTGAACTTAGAGTGTGTCTGCTTCCCGGACAATGGTAGGAAGACTGTTTTGGCGCTAAATAGGAAAAGGATCTACCTAAATCCAGCAGTCGATTTAGATATTCTAGGTATTATCAACTGGCTGGAATTTTGAGATTGCAATAGACGTGAAGGACTATAAAGCATTAAGAGCTCGCTCAAGTACTGCAGAGCTAAACCATTTAGTGCTTTGTAAGTGATCAGCAATATTTTAAAATTGATGCGATGTTTAATAGGGAGCCAGTGCAGTGTTGACAGAACCGGGCTAATATGGTCATACTTCCTGGTTCTGGTAAGAACTCGAGCTGCTGCGTTTTGAACTAGCTGTAGTTTGTTTATTAAGCGTGCAGGACAACCACCCAGTAGAGCATTACAATAATCTAGCCTTGAGGTCATGAGGGCATGAACTAATTGTTCTGCATTTGTCAATGAGAGCATATGACGTAAAAAATAGGGACTACGGATGTAAATTAGCCCTGTGGCTATAATCTGGCATGTTTACGTCTGTTTTTGTTGTTTCAATGCAGATGTTCATTAATGTGCATTGTCCCTATCAAATAAATAAATAAATAAATAAAAATAATTTGGATATATTTTTAAGATGGAAAAATGCAGTTTTACAGATACTAGACACGTGACTTTCAAATGAAAGATTGGTATCAAAGAGCACACCCAGGTTCCTAACCGACGACGAAGACTTAACAGAGCAGCCATCAAGTGTTAGACAGTATTCTAGATTATTACGTGAGGAAGTTTTTTTTGTTCAATAATTAGAATTTTCAGAGTTAAGTAGTAGGAAATTACTACCGTATTTTTCGGACTATAAGTCGCTCCGGAGTCGCATCAGTCAAAAAATGCGTCATGAAGAGGAAAAAAACATATATAAGTCGCACTGGACTATAAGTCGCATTTATTTAGAAATTTATTTCACAAAATCAAAGACCAAGAACAGACATTTTTATCAGGAAAGGCAAGTTATTCAACTAACGTTACACAGCAGCACACAGAACAACAGGCTGAATAGGTGTTCGGTGTGTTAACGCAACACATTAACAGTTATTCAGCTACACAATAGCAAAAAAGAACATATACCTGGGAGGCTTGAATAGGCTAAATTAACATAAGCCAGCGAGTCCAACAAGAAATTTACCAGTAAACAAGTTCACCAAGCTCCCGCAATCTCATTCCAAAACATCATCTTCCTCCCTTGGTGTCGCTTCTGAACAACTCCGCCAACTAGAGCGCCCTCTCGCGGCTGTAGACGGTAATGTTTTCTCTTGGTTCATCTCAGTCTGAATTAATTTTTATATATAAGTCGCACCTGATTATAAGTCGCAGGACCAGCCAAACTATGAAAAAAAGTGCGACTTATAGTCCGGAAAATACGGTAGTCATCCAATTTTTTATATCAGCTATGCATTCTGTTAATTTAGTGAATTGGTAAGTTTCATCTGGGCATGAAGAAATATAGAGCTGAGTATCGTCAGCATAACAGTGAAAACTAATGCCATGTTTCCTAATGATATCTCCTAATGGTAGCATGTACAGAGTGAACAGCAGTGGTCCTAGTACTGAGCCTTGTGGTACACCATACTGAACTTGTGATCGATGAGACATCTCTTCATTTACTGCTACAAACTGATAACGGTCAGATAGGCTAAGTATGATTTAAACCATGCTAGTGCATTTCCACTAATGCCAACATAATTTTCGAGTCTATTTAAAGCAGTGGTTCTCAACCTCTCCTGCAGGGACCCCCTGACAGGCCATGTTTCTGTTTTAACCCTGAAATGGCACACCTGATTCAATTAATGAGTAGTTATTAGAGTAGGAAGAGTAGGAATTAGTCAATTAATCAATTAGTCAACTACTCATTAAGCCTTTAATTATTTGAATCAGGTGTGCCATTTCAGGGTTAAAACAGAAACATGGCCTGTCAGGGGGTCCCTGCAGGAGAGGTTGAGAACCACTGATTTAAAAGAATGTTGTGGTCAATAGTATCAATTATTATTTTTTTATTATTATAAAAAAATTCTCAATCATTCTTTCAAGAAGAGAAAACAGCCTGTCCATCCTCTCCCTACTCTCTTGTGCTCGTCAAAAACTCGTCCTCTCTGTCTCGCCTTCTTCGTGGTGCTCCTGCTGGTGCTGATGCTGGTGCGGCTGGCTCCTCCTCTTCTTGGTCACACACTGCTAAACTCAGCCCTGGTGTGTCCTCAGGGATTGAGGAAATGAGGACAGGGGGGTTGGTGGAGTGGCTCTGTCCCAACACCTCATCCATGAGGACAAACCACTGCCAAGTTTCAGTAGTGGGTTTCCCACTCACATCCTCACCTGTCCCAGGACACTTGCAATTACGGCTCCAGTATCTCAGAGATCTGACATAGGGCAAGCAGTTTGGAGAACAAATGCAACAAAGAGTAACGTAATGTAACTTTTCTTTTTTTTCGGCCTGTATGGGAGTTGCCTTCCCCAGCAGACCCATTTTCTCCAGAATTGCTCTAATAAAGCAGAAAAGGGTACTTAAGAAAAATATTAACACAGCGGTGCATTGTTAGGCCACCAAGGATCCTTTTATGTAACCTTCCTTTCACGGGGAAACGAAGGGTGCATTTGGCGTCACTTTAGCCTTTGTCAATGCAGCCTTCACACTGGGACACAGCTAGGGATTAAATCACAGAAAAACGTGGGCAAACTGGGTCTCACAGGCAAACATAACATGAACACAGACACTAAACGTGACACATGTACTGATGCAATTAAACTTTTTTTTCATTTCAGACCTGATGGAAGAAAACGAGGAGAGTGAAAAAATGAGTGAAGTGAAGGAGGAGAGTGAAGAACTGAGTGAAGTGGAAGGTGAAGTAATGAGTGAAGTGAAGGAGGAGAGTGAAGAACTGAGTGAAGTGGAGGGTGAAGTAATGAGTGAAGTGAAGGAGGAGAGTGAAGAACTGAGTGAAGTGAAGGAGGAGAGAGAAGAACTGAGAGAAGTGAAGGAGGAGAGTGAAGAACTGAGTGAAATGAAGGAGGAGAGAGAAGAACTGAGTGAAGTGGAGGAGGAACATCATGTCAAACCTGGGAAGAGTTTCACAACCAAACAAAGTCTTGAGATTCATATGTTAATCCACACTGGAGAGAAGCCGTTCTCATGTGATCAGTGTGGAAAAACATTTATTGGGTCATCAAACCTGAAGAGACACCTGACAGTTCATACTAAGGAGAAGCCACATTCATGTTCTGTGTGTGGAAAGAGTTTTTCACAGCTGAGCTCTTTACATACACATCAGAAAACTCATACTGGTGTGACTGTGAGAGAGTACATGTGCTTTGAGTGTGAGAAGACTTTTATTACAGCGCAATGTTTAAAACAGCACCAGAGGATCCACACTGGAGAAAAACCTTACAAGTGTTCACACTGTAACAAGAGATTCAGTCAGCCATCATCTCAGAAAACACATGAGAGGATCCACACTGGAGAAAAACCTTACAAGTGTTCACACTGTGACAAGAGATTCAGTCAATCATCACATCTGAAAATACATTTGAGGATCCACACTGTAGAAAACCCTTACAAGTGTTCACACTGTGACAAGAGATTCAGTCAGTTATCAAATCTGAAAACACATGAGAGGATCCACACTGGAGAAAAACCTTACAAGTGTTCACACTGTGACAAGAGATTCAGTCAGTTATCAAATCTGAAAACACATGAGAGGATCCACAGCGGAAAGAAGTCGCACACGTGTGATCAGTGCGGGAAGAGTTTCAAACACAAACAGAATCGGGAGATTCACATGAGAGTTCACACAGGAGAAAAGCCATTTACATGTGATCAATGTGGGAATAGTTTCACAACCAAACAAAGTCTTGAGATTCACATGCGGGTTCACACTGGAGAGAAGCCGTTCACATGTGATCATTGCGGCAAAGCATTTGCCCAGGCATCACACCAGAAGGCACACCTGACAGTTCATACTGAGGAGAAGCCATATTCATGTTCTGTGTGTGGAAAGAGTTTTTCACACCAGCAATCTTTACATACACATCAGAAAACTCATACTGGTTTGAGAGAGTACGTGTGCTGTGAGTGTGAGAAGACTTTTATGACAGCGAAATGTTTAAAACTGCACCAGAGGATCCACACTGGAGAAAAACCTTACAAGTGTTCACACTGTGACAAGAGATTCAGTCAGTTATCAAATCTGAAAGCACATGAGAGGATCCACAGCGGAGAAAAACCTTACAAGTGTTCACACTGTGACAAGAGATTCAGTGATCCATCAAATCTGAAAACACATGAGAGGATCCACACTGGAGAAAAACCTTACAAGTGTTCACACTGTGACAAGAGATTCAGTGATTTATCATCTCTGAAAACACATGAGAGGATCCACACTGGAGAAAAACCTTACAAGTGTTCACACTGTGACAAGAGATTCAGTGATTCATCATCTCTGAAATCACATGAGAGGATCCAGAGCAGAGAGAAGCCGCACACGTGTGATCAGTGCGGGAAGAGTTTCTCTATTAAATGTCTCCTGAAGATACACATGAAGATCCATACAGTGCAGAAACCACATCATCACAGTCTGAGATCACGGTAAGTAGTTCATTTTTATGTGCCGAGAAACAAAATCTCTTCTGTGTAAGTTAGTCAAAGTCAAATCACTCTATCTCCACCTATAGTTGGCGCTGTTTCACTGTGGCTGCTGTTGAATCATCCAGGGGTGCGTTTGTATTGAAAGCATCGTTGGCCAACTATGGTCGCAAGTTTATCACAATGTCCATTGAACTCTATTGGTAACGAGGGAACTTGCGACCATAGTTGGCTAACGATGCTTTCGGGAAACGCACCCCTGGTTGTGAATGAGGCCGACACCTGATGTGATTGTAAAGTGCTTGGTGTGTACAACTGCCGTGCAAAGACAAAAGACCGTAACTTCATTTTGGTTGAAAATTAGTTATTAATATTTTTCCACGTTCAATACATCCTTTATGATGTGGATAAAAATACATCCTTTATGATGTGGATAAAAATTGAGTCAATTCTGTTTTTTTTTGTTTGTTTGTTTTTTTCGAGAAATTAATTGGTTGTCTTAACAGTAACTTCCAAAAGCCCAAGAGAAACCAAGGTAGAACACTATAACAGTAATACCACCAAAGAGCAGTAGGCTTTGTTTTGGAACGCTCAAATTCAGTTACGGTACGCATGTCAATATGAAGTTACTGTGCCGGTGTTCTATCAAATAATGCTACTTATCAGATTGTACATTGTTCTGCCTTTGTTTTACTGTCAATCAAAATTTAAATTACAGTGTTGCCTACTTTGTACAGCTTCCATCAGTCCCTGTAACTTCTGATGTTCCCAGAGCTTTGTCCTGCACAAACGTGGTCATGCTGTAGAAGATGAATACAACTAAAAACTAAAGCCCCGCCTCACCCAGTTCGGGTACCGGACCTGTTTGAAACACCCATGGGTTTAACTTCGCCGGCGCCTTCAGCATCGCCCTAAACATGGTAGAGTCGGCGCGGGACTAATATAATCACAGGCAGTGTTTATAATGAAGCTACAAGTGTACTGGTGCATACAACATCAGACCAGCTCTTACAAGCGGGTTATACCTAGGGCTGGGCGATTTAAATCGCGATATTGTTATGCGCATCTCGTCAGTAAAGCCGGTTCCTTGATTAGTAGTAAATCACCATCACCTGCTTTCAGATGAAGCGGCATTTAGGGCTGAGGAGATAATTAAGTGATTAATTTAGTGATGATTGAGCATTATTGAAGACACCTGATGTTAACAAGCAGAATCACTGAAGGAGAAAATCTCAAATTGTAAGTTACCATTAAGGTGATGGGTGTTTGCTTTAGTTGGGCTCTAGACCATTATGTGTTTACTTTAATATTTACTGTTGTTTCTCTGCTGTTATTGATTTATAACAGTTAAATGAACAAAAATGAAATGTTATCTTACAGTTTTGGTTATGTTTTGACATAATCATGCTGTGATCTGAAAAATGAAACTTATTGAGGTAGTTTGATTTAACTTGTTAGCAGCAGTTTTGTAATTCTTCAGCCTGATTATTAGTACTTATTCAAAATATTTAATAAACAGTGTTCTGATCAAAAGACATCGAGACAAATTTATTTAAAACACAGACATCAATAATCAGCCTGTGAATCTCAACAATGGTGACAATAATAAAGCATGTTGCAGTGGCTGCCACCAATCACAACTCATTAATGGCTCCCATCATGCATTGCGGTATGAATAAATTATGATCTGGATTGTCTATGTAATTTACTTTTCCTAATTGAATATTCTGCTCCTCACCATTGTTGAGATGCATAGACTGAAGCTTGACATCTGTGTGTGCCTAAAAGATTGATTTATTTTATTTTTAAACAACTTTTAAGAAATGCTTTATATTATATTAACTATTCTGAGCATTTATGCAAATTCACAGTTATGCTGTAACCAATAACATAAATCGAAGTCAGAAAGAAGGATTTTAATGAGTTCAGTGATCAAGTTCAAATGATGATTGTTATAATATAACCAACACCTTCAGATCACTTTTTTTTCTTTGTTCAACTGGCAGTTATAACTCAGATACAACAGCCAAACAAAATCTAAATTTAATAATATATGGGTCAAGAGTCCAACTAAAGCAACCATTGATCGCCATAACGGTGGCTTACAATTTTAGATTTTCTCCTTCAGTGATTCTGCTTGTTAACATCAGGTGTCTTCAATAATGTTCAATCATCACTAAATTAATCACTTAATTATCTCATTAACTTAAACACACTTGAGTGTGGACTCATACACTCCCAGGAGTGTTAATTTAACACTGGAGTTTTTGCTGTGTACAAAGAGCCGTAGTTAACTGACAAGCTGAGCCATATCGCATTAAATATCGCTGGCGATACGTCCGCGATATTAATGCGATATGGCTCAGCTTGTCAGTTAACTACGGCTCTTTGTAGTAAATGCCGCTTCATCTGAAAGCAGGTGATGGCGATTTACTACTAATCAAGGAACCGGCTTTACTGACGAGATGCGCATAACAATATCGCGATTTAAATCGCCCAGCCCTAGTTATACCTATAACAGCATCCGGAATAAATACGCGGGACGAGCGAAGTGCACAAGCACAATAATAGGGTAGACAGCTGAAACCACCGCATAATGAAAAGACGCAGAACACAGAATGTTGTGCTATAAATGCATTAGTCGTCGAGGTAGTCCAGAACGTGCTCACCACTGATAGGCTCAAAAAGGACTGTTTTTCATGACCGTGAATGTGAGGAGCACAACACATTTGAACACGAATCTCAGGAAGCGCCTGTGATGAGGGCTATCTGAATGTGAAAGTATGCGTCTTTCAGATCCACCACGTGCGCAAGGATCTGTTTTATATCATGATCATTTTGAACGCGTGCTTAGCACGTCACTCGGTTCCAATTGAAGATAGATTGGAGCTATGTTGTCATGTCTAATGTATTAATAATGCCTTTAGAATGCAACCAAAGCACAGGATAGCAGGATGGCTATAAGCAGGGCTTAATTTGAGCCGGAACATGTTCTGTCACCTCCGGCGTTGGATTCGGAACCTTTTTTATTGGATCCGGCACCTCCTGTGTCACCAAGGAAAATTAATTGCCTAAATGAAAAAAATAAAATTACTGTTTGTGTAACCTAGTGTTCAATGTTTGTGACACATGACTTGTTGTAGCCTACTAGTTGAGATTGCTGTTAGCCTCGATTGTTTCACTCAGGGGAAAAATGTCAAAAAGACAAAAAAGTTTGCTTAACTTTTTCAAATACGCTGGCCAGTCAGATCCCAAACAAGCAAAAATCGTTTCAGCTGATCAAGAATGTGGAGACCACGGTGGACACAGCAGTAGCCTAGTATCGACATAGTATCTTGTTATTTCGACAAAATAAGGGGACAATCTTATCTGCATTAAGCCACATTAAACGTTCTTATAATGGTTTTCGGGAGGAAAATGCTTAACATGTAATTGCGTTCATATTCTGGGCTCATCTGATTTTATAGGCTACATAGCATAGCCTACTTTGTTTTTAGTATCATAATGATTAATAAATGCACGCACAATTATACGTGAACTTGATTTGAACAAATGCCTTTCAACTTGTGTGTGCAAAATTTAGAATTCAGAATTAAATGAATGTGCAGCAATTTGTAGCCTACAAATAGAGTATGTAGGCCTAATATACTGTTGTAGCCATTAAAAAAGCGCATTTAGTTTCATATTTGTTAAAATATTATAATGTTATTTATTTGATTTTTTTTCCATTTATGTTGATTTATGAAAAGTGAACAGCAAGACCGAGTAAGATAGGATGCGCAATATGAGACCTGGAGTGGGTCAGACATGATTTTGACCACTTCATCAAGTTTTCTTTTTTAGAAAGCCTTTCTTTAAAGTGAATTTCGTTTTTGTATAAATTGTATCTTAATTTTAATAAATTTGTCATCAACCAATTGCCTGGATTTAATGAATAAGAAGCAAATATAACAGACCATCATGGAGGCGCCCGCGCGGTCACTTGCATTGCTCGTGAACAGGAGTGCATCTTATCCTAACGAAAAAAGAAAAAGGCTACTCTCTTATTATGTAATCCATTAGGCCTATTTATGTGCATTTCTCTCTATAGGCGCGTTCACACGGAGATGGCGATCATCAATTTCATCTTTGCAGCCGAGTCGACACTGTCAGAGAAAACACTTGTTTATTAATAAAAATCAATACACACGTCAACGGATCTACAAATGCACATCTTCTTGCTTGTTGCACACACTTTACAAATTAAGCACTGGCTATAAGTAATTGTTTATCATACAAAATAAATGCCATGATCACTGGATTTTATACAGCGGTCTTTTACAGATCTATTTAGAATGGTCTTTAATGATTTTGTTAATGGTGATAAAATCAAATATTGATAATGTGGAAGTAACTGCCTTTTGCCTTGGCATGACTTCTCACTTTTTTGCTGACAATAGAAAGGCAGAGTACAGTAACTTTAAAGGAGAACTCCGGTCAATTTTAACATTGAGCTAATTTGTTTGTAAATTTGGAGTGCTGTCAATACAGAGAACAACGGCAAAAATCGGTGTTGCCTACACCATGTTATCCTCTTTTTAAAATTTGCACCCTGTTGACTTCAATAGGGCAAGTTTTAAACCTGATTTTAGCTTCTTAACATCCTTGATGTGTCATTACAAGTGCACAGCCATGTGAGTGATTCCTTCAGAGTGAACGCGGGTGAATCTGACTGCAGTAGATGTGAAAGATATGGATAAAAATTATGTTATTTCAGCCAGCGCTCATACCTGTATTTACATCCTGTTTTCGGTCGAAGTCCATAGTAATCGATTGTCGAGTTCACGCGCGTAGGTTTAGTTACCTATGATCACGCGCGTGAACTCGACAATCGATTACTATGGCCTTCGACCGAAAACAGGATGTTAATGTTAAAATTGACCGGAGTTCTCCTTTAAAGTTACACTGTGCGATATTTTCCCCCATCTAGCGATGAAATTGTATATGACTACCCAGTGAATATTAGTTTCTGTTCTTTTCAATTTCGAGGCCTTTTTAACTCCTACGGTGGCCGTATTATTCCAAGATTAACATGGTTTCCAGTTCGACTCCGTCCAATTGCTCCTTTAAAACTATCACCTGTGATCCGTCGCAGCACAGATTTGTTACAAGGTAAACAATACTTTTTCACCATTGACGCAAGGAAAAGTAACGCACGTTATACTAGAGGTCGTTCTGGCGTTATGCACAACTATGCTATGGTTAGACAAGCAACTATAAAACTTCGAATTTACACAGGCTGAATTACCTGTTGAGAAGAAAGCAGGCAACTTCGGCGTCCGTTTTAAAATCTTTGCTCCTCATGAGCTCTTTCCATCTGGGAAAAGTTACTCCTATATTGACTTTGGTCTTGCTGATTTGCCTGTCGCGTTGATGCTTTAATTATCTCTTTTGCTTCCTTGGCGACTCTGCTACATGTCCTCGAAAATAGGCGTGATCCTGGTTGGTTGGTGATCACCATTAAAAAAATCATTATAGTAAAACCTGTATAAAATCTAGTGATCATGGCATTTATTTTGTACCATACCATACCATCTTCTTCTGCTTATCTGGGGCCGGGTCGCGGGGGCAGCAGTCTAAGCAGAGAACTTGATACTGGCGCACTGTCTGTACAATACTGGTGGGCGTCTATCTGTGGGTCGTGTTTGTGTGTCGTGTTTGTGTGTTCACGGAATTGGATGCTGGTGTATGACGTAAGACGTAGCGTAGGAAGCATCGTGACGAAGAACGAATGTAGAGTTTTGTTTTGCTCTGCTCTCTGGCTGCGCTGTCACGTTCGTTCTACGTCACAACGCTTCCTACGCTACGTCCTACGTCATACACCAGCATCCATCTCCGTGAACGCGCGTCAACCGCTACCGGAAGCCAGTTATTTTCGTTTATAAAGTTTTAAATATGTATATTTTTACGACAAAACCGCACGGATTACCCTTAGAAGGACTTTGTTTATCCCCCTGGAGCCGGATGGATTACTTTTGTGAAGGATGCATGCACATTTTGGGACTTGAAGAAGGTGGACCCCATTGCTTCACATTATAACCACTGAAAGATCGAAGACATTTTCTAAAATAACTGAAAATGTGTTCGTCTGTGAATAATTATGCACAGCAGTTGTTGACCAGATATGATGGGATTAAAATGACTATTGAACTCATCATTGATCTTGACTTTGGGCTTCACTTTTCATTTCAAGTTTGTCTCTCATTTGAAATCTCACTTGATTTTATGTTTCCTTCAGCAGAAAAGAACGGCGGTGTGTTTCAGTGCAGGACTTTCTTTACTACGCATGATAGAAAGAGATGAACTGAAAGAGCATCAGAAAATTCACCCTGTAAAAACCTTTGGAGGCAAAGTTCAGGAGCTGAAGAAGAGGCCTTAACACTTTTAATAGAGACATGAATCTTATATTAATTTTTAACTCGTTCTTCATTGTTTTTCATTAGAGCATGTAGTTTCACTTTCACTTCTACTCTTCCATGGAAACGCAAGATATACTTTCTTTGTATAGTATAGTATCTTTGAAACTGGACTCTTTTCTTCTCTTGAGATGCTTTGGCTCTTATAAGTCAGTAAAGAGAGAGATCTGTCTAATTCGCTTTCACTTAATGTTTGTATTTGCTTCATGTAATATTGATTAAACTCTTTACTAATTTTATCAACATCTCATTGTTATTGTCCTTTTATAATTTTTTGCTGATTCTGCTTGAATTAAGAGCAATTTCTTCATTTTAGTTATGAAATTCATGAAGTATCCTGATATGAATGCTTTTTGAGCTTACGGTGTTTTAAACTTCTCAACAGAGCTTTTAAATGCTTAACTAAATTCTATTTCACTGCACACATGACTGAAATTGAATGAGATTGCTGTCTGTCTACATTATTTACAGTTTCACCCTTGATATCCATTATATTTACATTTTAAAGAGTTTGTTTGACTCAGTTTGATGTTTCATTCACACATAGCCCCTTTCACACAGCGCTTTGAGCCCGGGAAACTGTCGGCAAATTGCCAGAGTGCCTTCAGCGTCATCACTACGACACGGCATTATTACGGCTTTTGTTCACACAGCGCGCGTTCCGGGATGAACACGGCAATGTTTCTTGGTCCCCAACACAGCATCGATCCCGGCATAAATCCCGGGTCATGTTTGCGTTTCACACAGAGATTCCGGAAAGTACACGGATAAAGTGACCCGGGATTTGACCCGGGTTCGTTTGATTGTGAACGCAAACACGACCCGGGATTTATGCCGGGATCGATGCCGTGTTTAGAACATTGGTCAAATTAAGTGAAAATAATGACTAACCATTGTTACGTACCCTTTTTAAAAAAGATCTAGGGGTGAAAGGGGTGTAACAAATAAACGGTGGGGAGAGACTGAGAGAACTGCCGTCTCCAAGTCCCAGGGCTGATACACAAGAAAGCTCAGTAACACCAGTTTGAGCAAATAAACTGTAACGGATGGACAAGAATCATGACTCTTTCATTCATTCCTTCTAAATACATTCTTTGCTAAGATTACTAAAGCTTTTAACTATGGTCTGAAACGCCAGAAAGTCTAGGCCAAATTACCCCCTGACACCTTTTATGGGCCTGCTGAGTTTACCCAGGAAAAGCAGACATTCCACGCGAGTCATGTTTGCCAGCTCCAGAGAGATTACGAACTCTCCCTGCACCTTTACGCACACGCATACACAAACTTTGAACATTAACTTAGAATATAAGCATGTTATATGTATACAATATACTTTTGTGTGTTTCCCAGTTCATATAGTTTATGATTTTCTAGTTGAAAGAGTGAACTATAAATGCTCCTATTCATGTATACTAATATAACTTCGTATTCCCACCTCCTTTTCTTGCCGTCCTTGGTATCCCTTTAACCGTCTCAGTTTGACTGAGCCACTCATATATAGGAGATTACAGTAAATTGTATTATTCTGTATGTACAATCTTTCTGGGTAGAAATGACCAATTCTAAACGCCGTCATAACTTATGCAGATGAACCGTCCTGACAGGACAAAGGAAATCCTCCCGCTCTGAAATCTCTGAAGGTGATTGGTCCACGTACGCAAAGTGGGCGCAAACTAAGACTCTCGATAAGAGACTGACCCAGAAAGTTTCTCCGTGCACTTCGTCAGTGAGAGGTTCCCGGTTCCACAACTCCGAGTTTCTCCGTTTTTCTTTTCTTTAATCTTTGTCTTTATTTTCGTTTTCAGACTTTTCCTACGTTCAGTGAAGTGAACGTAGTCGGCAACTTTAACTTTAAGTAGACTCTTTAAACTTCCCGCGAACTCCGTTTGCTCCGGAAGCAAGAGTAGAACGCCCAGCTGCGCTCAAACGGACACACGCACGTTTTGTCCTCAGCTCCACACAAGACCACATGCAAGTACTACTTTTAGTGATGGCAAAATGAGGCTTCCTGAACCACTGATACCTCGCAGCCCATTGCTTCAGCCAAAGGTTCATTACTCAAAGCTTCATTCAGCATTGCTCACTAGTGACACCTAGCTACTGTGCAAAGAAATAGCAGACAAATTCATTCATTCTGAACCAGTGTCACTGGCTTACACAAGTGACATTCTGAATCATTTTAGAGGTTACATTTATAAATCACACCATTTTATACATGGAATCAAATGTTAAATGATTTGACATTCTAACCTTCAATTACACTGTCATTAAATTCTCTGGCAGTAATCATCATGAATTAGGTTTCATCTGATTGGAAAAACAGTAATAAACAGTATAATATGTCTATTGGCTTTTTTGTCAAGGAGCTCGCTTTTTATACATGGACACCCCGATTTTATACACAATATATTTTTTAGAAAAATATATATATTTTAGAAAAATATTTGTATTTAAATAAAAACATGCATTTATTTATTTATTTATTTATTTTGTACTCGCTTTTGATGTATGTAACCTTTCATTTGCAATAATAAAAAGACATGAGCAGACATTTGTCCACTGTGTATAATATAAAATATGTATCTTTCTCTGTCTGAATTTACTTGTGCAGAGTCACACACACAGTTAATTAAATATTCATTAATTGTTTGGATAGTGACAGTATGAACAACAACAGTGACACTGTGTTGAGTGCAGTGCTTATGTTGGAGGGAGTGTAATAAAGTAAACTGCAACAGAATAGTCTGGAAGGAAGGATTACAATCGATTTTTATTGAGAAACAGAATTATTTCAAGTGTGTTGGGGTAACACACTTATTTTAAAAATGGCAGTGCCAGCTGGTATAAATGAGGATACTGATGCTTCTGTTGAGCCCAATATACAGGGGAGGATTTCCTCTTTCTTGCTGGCTCCATTACCAGGAAAAAGGAAGAGTCACAAAAAGCAAACAAATCCAAAAGGACAATCCAAATAAAAGAATCCAGAGCAATCCAAATAATCTTATCTAATTAATATAACAAGACTATAATATAGCTAAGCCTACTATAATTAATAATAACAATATACTATAACTATTCTAACCTGATAATGTAATAATATACAGCCCTAACACATATATGACACAATAACGACAATTACAATGATAGTTCTCTAACTCTCTGACACTACTACAACTGCTTCTACTACTGCTGACAACACCCACAAGGTGGCGCGAGTTTCGAACCGCCTTTTATCCAGAAGCGACACTCAGACCGAACCGATGACGTATCCACACAAACCGAGGCCTCGTTTGTCATCAGTCACGTGATTTTCACGTTAACAACACAAGCCTCGAATCGCGGCTTCATCTGGCACGCCCATTTTTTCTCGACACAAGCTCCAACGCCTCGGTTCAAATGTCACATCACTAACTACTTTTATCGAACTCTAAATGCTGTTTTAAGGTTGTCTATTCCCTGTTTGCAGGGCGATTTAAGGTATTGGTCTCTCAGAGTTAACTGTCTAAAATTTCCATCCTGAGATTTTTTTTTTTCAATCTCTCTCTCATCCTCTCTCTCTCATTCGTTATTCGTTGTCTTGTATTGTTTTCTGGTTGTACTCTGTATATACATGTATTCCATGTAACTAGTCATATGTATTTGTAGTTTCATTTATTAAAAAAACATATATCCCTAATTGCTTCTGTTTGCTCAACATTTTAAAGTCTCTGAAGCGTTACGATCTAAAGCTACAAAGCTTTACAATTTGTTACTATTTCAGTAACCTAAATGTTATAAGAACAGGAAGGTGATTTTCGTGGCCAAAAAATAGCCTTCTTCGAATTATAAGAAATATATAATTTTTGTTGATAAATTGATGGGTTAATCTTACGGCCGTTTGCTGGACAAACAACTGTTTGATAATTACATTAATTTCCATTAAAGGTGCTGTATGTAACTTTTCTAATAAAATGAATCTTTTTTATTGCCTGTGTGTGAAGGAGTTGTAATCTCACATTAAAATGATCCACTTTGCGGGTTTTGCTATTACCTCGGAAAGCAAATTCTTATTTTTATGTGAAGGTCCTGGGTCAGATTTACCGTGAAATCCAGTGACGTGACCTGCATGTGCGCTCCCGAGCCTCTAGCCTCATCTACTGACTTTGCACTCAACAGCGACGACACTGCAACTTATGGACTTATGACTTATGCAACTTATGACATGTCTGATAACACTAAGAAACTACCTGTGTCGTACAACACAGACTCCAACACAAACTCCACATATTAATAAAAAACAAACAAAAAAAGTTTTTTCTGCTGAAGCTCGTAAGGCTAGACGTGAATCGGATGAACTTCGGGTGAAAAAACACGGCTCAACATCGGCAGGGCATTTGAATCATGGAGAAACCTTATCTACAAACCTAGAATGTACATTTCCTGAAGAAAATGTGAAGTGGTGCTTGCAGTGGCAAAATTCGGCACAGTTGATAGGGTTCTATACTTATCATGGTACCAGCATGCACTCTTAGAAGGAATGTGTAGAAAAATTACACAAATTATGTGTAACACTCTAATTTACACATTTTGTGTCAATATTAACTAAAACTGTGTATTAAAAAAGTATCTATTTTACACATATCAATGTGTAGTTTAAAGTTTACACAACTTGGGTATTTACTCAAAGCATTTAACACAATATGAGTAGACTGATGTGCTTACACACTTTAATGTGTTATTTTTTATAACGCGACCGTTATTTTAATTAGCTAGTCGAACTGAACCAACCAATAAGGTGACTTTTGAGTGAACATAATCCAGTTCCAGTCAGTTCAGTAACGTTAGTAGATGAAAGTCTGTTAACGACACTAGTGTCACGGTTCATAGATTCATTGTTTCCTTCGTGTCTCGTGTAACTGTTGTTTTGTGTGTCTGGGTGTGTGAGAGTGGGCGTTACCGCTCATTCCGCTTGATCAGCGATCCAGCTGATCTCATTCAGCGCTCCAGCTGCAACTCATTCATGCACCTTTAAAACCTCACCGCACTTTTCTCTCATTGTCAGAACGTTGTTTGATGTCTCCCGCGTGTGATCCTGTTCCTGTTCGTGTTCCCGTTCCTGTCTCTTGTTCACTTGGATTTGGTCTTCACTTGGGTCGTCACGTCTACATCACTTCACTTCATGGACACTTCGCTGATCATCCAGTCCCTGTGTCATCAGCTGCTCATCCACTACCGGACTTCTATTTCTACCATCATTAATAAACATTCTGAGTTTTTACTTGCAACATTGCTTCTGTCTTTTGTGACCATGACAACTAGTCAGCAACTATTTTGTTTTTACTATATTGTTGAAAATAAAACATGTATACATTATCACTTCATTATCGACTACCCCTCGCGTCAAAACTGTTCGTGAAAACTATGGCGTCAAATGGTGGACAAAACAGCGCAAGCGCATAAACACAGCGCGCAAGTGAATTACAACAGTGTGAGCAACGTGACAAAGCTCGCACGTAAAATGTAAACACGCAGAACTCTCAACTCACAAACTGGAGGACAAAAAATATGATTGTGCGCACAAATTAACAAGTCGCAAGCAGAAATAACAGCCGCGAGTCCTGACAGGTTCTACACGCTCGAGTTCTTTTCTACACGCGCGCGCAGATTTGAACACACGCTCGAGTTCTTTTCTACACGCGCGCGCAGATTTGAACACACGCTCGAGTTCTTTTCTACACGCGCGCAGCTGAAATCTTTACGCACACGAGTCAGTTTTAACACTTTAAGGGGCGGGGCTCAGACCTTCCTGTTAACAAATGCCATATCGCAGCTTCTCTGAAAATCTTTTGATTGGTTGCTATGCCGTGAATGATGTCCTCCTGTTGCGATTGGCTGTTGTTGGCTCTCTCCGAACGAAGACACTCATCCCATACACACTTGTCCCACTGACCCAGCCTCAAACCCAATCTCTTAAAAATTAATAAAGGCTGGTTTCTAAAGTACTTCTTCCTGCCTCTATGTATTAATGCTCATGGGTAGCCTAAATGAGTTCCATATTTAACATTAAGTATTTTACTGTTATATGTCAACAAGATTCAAGATATTTTCGCCTAGCTATACCCAATGTTTAGTTCTGTTTTGGTATTTATGAAACTTAGCACATACATAATTAGATTATGCACTGTTTGTCCATGGTAACAAACAATTTCAAAAACTTGTAATACATTTTTTGTTTGTCTTGATGCAAGTAATCAACTCAACAATAATTTTCATGGTGATATCTAAAGGTAAATTTTTTTACCCTATTCACGTAAGAAAAAGAAGTAATAGGCGTATGAATAGGCTATATTTGGGTCTTTTTCGAAACTTTCCCCTAAGAGGATTCTTCTGGGCTTTTTTCCCTTACTCAGGACATATTGAGGATACAAAATCAGTTGAGTTTGCTTCTGTTGCAATTTGTTCAACCTTTTTTCATAAAATGACTGGACTATAAGGGAAGGAGCTGTGAGTGGGCCACATTTCTGATAAAATTATTGAAAATTTGGTTCCTGCAAATGCTGAGGTCATGTGACTCTTATATCGCTATTAAGCAAGAAGTAGCATGTTGTGAGAAAACAACTGACATAAAGGAAAATGTTAATATATTTAATACATTTATTAATTACTTACACGAAAAAAAAAATGTGTCTAGCTATTTTTAGTTTATAACATCAAGAGTTGTCTGTGTTACCTTACCTATATAAGTTACACAAGTCAATTATGTAAAAATGTCCTAAATATTTAAATCGCTTACAAACTTCGAATCAGGTCAAAAGAGATCCTTGTGTCAAAAACAAAAAACACATAAAAAAATCAAGCATTTGTAAATGAACAATTTTGTGTTAATTCTACCTAAACGATACATTTAACATATAAACACATGTGTATAACTTTGAAAGAAAACATAAAAAACTTCTTAAGGTCTGTCATCCCGCTTTCTGTTTTTTTTTTCTCACTTTATTTATAAATTTCTCCACATATTACAAAATTCCAACCATTCCAGAACACAGTTGAACAATTTAACATATGTAGAGAAAAAGTGTAAATTTTTAAACAACACAATCAATTATAAGTATTAGTACAGGAGCACTAACACACTAGAAGAAAGTACAATTAACTATTTTCCAGTATGCAGGGAGTGTATGTTTCCATAATGCAAGGAGAGAACCCCACATTTTGTAAAAGTTCTTGAGAGAGCCCTTCAGTGAGTATCTGATTTTCTCCAGTTTAATACAGTGAAAAACGTCTTTAATCCACAAAGAGTGAGTAGGCGAGACAGATGATTTCCAATGCAGTAAAATCTGATGTCTGGCCAGGAGGGTCACAAAGGCCACAAAATCTGCCTTGTACCGTGGTTGCAACATGTTAAAAATACCTTAAATTTCATTAATTAACTTAAGCTTTTTGTCTCAATGAGCAAAAAATTCTGAAAATATTAACTGTTTTAGGCCTACTATAATATTATAGTATTATTTATTTCAATAATATTATTGTAGCCTATTATTTATTTATTTAGTCATATTTATCAAATAACAGTTATTGAGTTTTGTTTGTTCATGTGTAGAACATAGGCCTACATAGATTCAGTGTGCAGGTGTTACAGATGCTATTCAATCTCTCCATATTTCAGTGTCAGACAGGAAGAATTGAACAATTTGCAATGCAACAAACTTTTATTAAACATGCAATTTATAACATGTTGCAACCGTCCCCGACCCTATCAGCCATGACAGAACATCATACGCCTGGTAGACACACTGACTTTGACACATGCTAACCATGTCACTTAGAAGTCAAAAAAACAATAATTCAAACGAAGTAAGTTTTGATTAATTCATACAAAATTTCAGGACAGTATGACAAAAATATATCTCATGAAAAAATTTACTTTCATACCTCCAAAACAAGTTTTGTTCAATAAATGCAGCAGCAGATGTTGAATATGTCTACTGTCTTCTTGGTGGGTGGAGGGTCTAACTGTGCATGTACAGTATGAGTGTCATCACTCTAGCTTGTTTCTGATTGGAGAAAAATGACATGTTGCAACTGTCCCCGGTCTCCCCTACCTCTGACATTGTCTCAAATATATATCAGTCCAATATCCATGTAGGGTTGGGCAGAACCAAAACATATGTGCCAGGGTTGCAGGAGCATGACGACAACAGTCACATATAGGATCAATGTCAGAATACATTTTAGAGAGTTTCCGCTTTCTGTTTTGAGTGTCTTCGTTCGGAGAGAGCCAACAACAGGAGGACATCATTCACGGCATAGCAACCAATCAAAAGATTTTCAGAGAAGCTGCGATATGGCATTTGTTAACAGGAAGGTCTGAGCCCCGCCCCTTAAAGTGTTAAAACTGACTCGTGTGCGTAAAGATTTCAGCTGCGCGCGTGTAGAAAAGAACTCGAGCGTGTGTTCAAATCTGCGCGCGCGTGTAGAAAAAAACTCGAGCGTGTGTTCAAATCTGCGCGCGCGTGTAGAAAAGAACTCGAGCGTGTAGAACCTGTCAGGACCCGCGGCTGTTATTTCTGCTTGCGACTTGTTAATTTGTGCGCACAATCATATTTTTTGTCCTCCAGTTTGTGAGTTGAGAGTTCTGCATGTTTACATTTTACGTGCGAGCTTTGTCACGTTGCTCACACTGTTGTAATTCACTTGCGCGCTGTGTTTATGCGCTTGCGCTGTTTTGTCCACCATTTGACGCCATAGAAAACCACCTCTTTACCAGGGAGGAGATGATTCGCGCCGAATCACGCCGGTGATGCTCAAGGTTCTTGAGGTAAGCTCGCTGTACTTTACTTGAATTATATTTTTATATTTTTTTACTCATGTTCATTTACAAAAAAACAATATTTCCTTCTACTGTTATTTTAATACTGGTTTAAAAGCTAGGTTACGACGAGATTTTGCGGGCAAAAAACTCTATTGTCAATAGTGTAAGTTAACGTTAAAGTTAGCTGAAGCAAGGCTAAACCAAGCAGCTTTATGTTGATGCTGCGAATTTGCGTGGAAACCCCGATTCAAAATCGGCATAATTTTTTTCCACTTTCACACGAAATTCCAGATAATGAAGAGACATTTATTAATAAATGGATTTTACACGCAAAATTTCGCCAAGCAATGGTAAACGTGACCGCACCTAGATTGTAACTTAGTGCTAACGTTACTCGATTTAACGTTACAATACACAAAATGTTATCTGTAAGGGTGTTTTAAAAATCATCTACTCTTTATTAATTTGATTAACGTTACGTATAAAATGTAGTCGTAGTAGTGGATTTGAAAGTTTGCTGAAATGATTAGCAATATGTCATAAGTGCTCTTGAGCCAGTGATGTGCAGGCTAACTTAGGTAACTGTTAGCATACAATACATGTGCTAACTTTATATAAAATAAGTGACCTTATGCATTATGTCTAATATTTATTACACAGCAAATGAACCAATCAGAAGATGGACCATTTTCCACCGACCACCGTGTTCAGTCTCACCAGATTTAATTTATTCAGGTAAGCATTGCAGTAAAACTAACTAAATCATTAATTCATATCAAATCAAGCATTCTAAACAACTTAGAGGAGAACTCCGGTCAATTTTAACATTGAGCTAATTTTTTTGTAAACTTGGAGTGCTGTCAATACAGAGAACAATGACAAAAATCGGTGTTGCCAACACCGTGTTATCCTCTTTTTAAAATTTGCACCCTGTTGACTTCAATGGGGCCAGTTTTAAACCTGCTTTTAGCCTCTTAACATCCTTGATGTGCCATTACAAGTGCACAGCCAATGTGAGTGATTCCTTCAGAGTGAATGCGGGTCAATCTGACTGCAGTAGATGTGAAAGATATGGATAAAAATTATGTTTATTCAGCCAGGGCTCATACCTGTATTTACATCCTGTTTTCGGTCGAAGTCCATAGTAATCGATTGACGAGTTCACGCGCGTGATCATAGGTACTAAACCAATGCGTGTGAACTCGATTTATTCATCAGAGAAGCATAAGCAATAAAGTGGCCTCGCATTGTGGTTTTGGCAGCATCCCATTTCATCGCAGGGGAAACTGGCGAATTCTGATTGTCCTGCCAATACTGAATTATCTTCTGTTTAAAAAAAGTGTGAAAGTTAGTATTACTTAAGAATTAAGTATTCAATTTCCAGTAGGTTGACTTCTGGATTGATATACTAATATCAATCACTAAATAAACAGGGCCATGATCAGATAACACAATAGGGCCAACATGACAAGAACTCACACGATGTATACATTCAGATGGTATGAAAAAATAATCAAGTCTTGAATAAGAGTTATGAGAATGAGAGTAGAAAGTATAATCTTTGTCTCTAGGATGCAGCTCTCTCCAAATGTCCACCAGGCCAAGGTTCTTACAAGTATTGCGCAAGGTATGTGAAGATTTACAACAAATTGAGACCCGGGGTGATGATTTATCTAAATTTCCATCAAGTGCACAATTGAAGTCACCTCCAAAAAAACCAATGTTCGTGCAATGCTGATTAAATTTTAGGACTGCATATGACATAAAGTTAGGGCAATCTGTATTTGGAGCATATACATTTCCTACAGTGATATGTCTTCCATGAATTAAGCCAGAAATCAACACAAATCTTCCTTCCGAATCGTAATCTGCATGCTCGAGAATGAATGGGATATTTTTATGAATAAGAATGGCAGTGCCCCTACTATTTGACGTGAAAGAGGAAAAATAAATCTGACCAACCCAATCTCTTTTCAACTTAATATGTTCTATATCAGATAAGTGAGTTTCCTGTAGTAGCGCGATAGATATTTGTTCTTTTTTAAAGGGGCATTTCACCCATTTGAACATTGTTTTTTTATTTAAAGTGGGTCATATACAGTGAGGGAAATAAGTATTTGAACACCCTGCTATTTTGCAAGTTCTCCCACTTGGAAATCATGGAGGGGTCTGAAATTGTCATCGTAGGTGCATGTCCACTGTGAGAGACAATCTAAAAAAAAAAATCCAGAAATCACAATATATGATTTTTTTAACTATTTATTTGTATGATACAGCTGCAAATAAGTATTTGAACACCTGTCTATCAGCTAGAATTCTGACCCTCAAAGACCTGTTAGTCTGCCTTTAAAATGTCCACCTCCACTCCATTTATTATCCTAAATTAGATGCACCTGTTTGAGGTCGTTAGCTGCATAAAGACACCTGTCCACCCCATACAATCAGTAAGAATCCAACTACTAACATGGCCAAGACCAAAGAGCTGTCCAAAGACACTAGAGACAAAATTGTACACCTCCACAAGGCTGGAAAGGGCTACGGGGAAATTGCCAAGCAGCTTGGTGAAAAAAGGTCCACTGTTGGAGCAATCATTAGAAAATGGAAGAAGCTAAACATGACTGTCAATCTCCCTCGGACTGGGGCTCCATGCAAGATCTCACCTCGGGTGGGGTCTCAATGATCCTAAGAAAGGTGAGAAATCAGCCCAGAACTACACGGGAGGAGCTGGTCAATGACCTGAAAAGAGCTGGGACCACCGTTTCCAAGGTTACTGTTGGTAATACACTAAGACGTCATGGTTTGAAATCATGCATGGCATGGAAGGTTCCCCTGCTTAAACCAGCACATGTCAAGGCCCGTCTTAAGTTTGCCAATGACCATTTGGATGATCCAGAGGAGTCATGGGAGAAAGTCATGTGGTCAGATGAGACCAAAATATAACTTTTTGGTCATAATTCCACTAATCGTGTTTGGAGGAAAAAGAATGATGAGTACCATCCCAAGAACACCATCCCTACTGTGAAGCATGGGGGTGGTAGCATCATGCTTTAAGGGTGTTTTCTGCACATGGGACAGGGCGACTGCACTTTATTAAGGAGAGGATGACCGGGGCCATGTATTGCAAGATTTTGGGGAACAACCTCCTTCCCTCAGTTAGAGCATTGAAGATGGGTCGAGGCTGGGTCTTAATGACCCGAAGCACACAGCCAGGATAACCAAGGAGTGGCTCTGTAAGAAGCATATCAAGGTTCTGGCGTGGCCTAGCCAGTCTCCAGACCTAAACCCAATAGAGAATCTTTGGAGGGAGCTCAAACTCCGTGTTTCTCAGTGACAGCCCAGAAACCTGACTGATCTAGAGAAGATCTGTGTGGAGGAGTGGGCCAAAATCCCTCCTGCAGTGTGTGCAAACCTGGTGAAAAACTACAGGAAACGTTTGACCTCTGTAATTGCAAACAAAGGCTACTGTACCAAATATTAACATTGATTTTCTCAGGTGTTCAAATACTTATTTGCAGCTGTATCATACAAATAAATAGTTAAATAATCATACATTGTGATTTCTGGATTTTTTTTTTTCGATTGTCTCTCACAGTGGACATGCACCTACGATGACAATTTCAGACCCCTCCATGATTTCTAAGTGGGAGAACTTGCAAAATAGCAGGGTGCTCAAATACTTATTTTCCTCACTGTATGTAGTCGAAATGTAAAAGAAATTTTGAATTTGGTGCCTTTGTGACCGAGAAAAGACAAAAAATAACTTCAGGATGCATTTGTATGAAAGACAACAACTCCCACAATGCACCACATTGCACAGCTCCGCAAGCCACTCCCACTAATCCAGAAAGCGCATATCTGCCTATAAGAGAAATCACTCTTCCGTCTACAAGTCTAGCTACCACCAGAGTTTGAAATTAATTTCACATTCACACAAAATGTCTAGTTAGTTGGCAAACTCATTAGTGCATTACTCCTCGTTTGTATTTCTTTCGAAAAGGTGAATTATTGCATGGTACCTGGATGTTCAGTCAGAACATATGCGGTGCGAAACTAGGATAGTTCACAACACAAACGTCTGTGTCCTCGTCTGATTCAGAGATTTCGTCCAGGAGAAATTGTCCTCGTTGAAATTCTTTGCCACAGACGGACTCTATCTCTGTGTTCGTAGCGGTTCATAGTTGCATAGTGAGATCACCGGCGCCACCAGTCCGCCCTAACCTGAGCCAGTCCGGGCTCCTCGTCCGCGGCAGGCAGGTCTTCTGCCTCGGCTGCTCTTCGCTATAATGCGGCTTGTAAAGGTAGCCACAAACACCTGATTCAAGCATCAGACTTCCGAAATCCTCTTCTTCTATATCATATTGAGCACTCTCCTCCGCTATTGTCATAACTTTACATCTGTCTCCACAGCGCCTGTTAGCTTAGCTTCAAACAAGATGGAGGATATTGCTTTCAGTTTCAGAGAGTAAAGTCCCACCCACTGATCTGTAATAGGTCTGTAGCGTGAGCGGGTCCCGCCCCCTGGGAAAGATGAGGAACGAGTGTCTGTAGTCTCAACAGAAATCCCCCCCTCTTACACTTCCTCCTACAATGACGCAAAATGACGATTTTTGCGTCATTGTAGGAGGAAGTGTAAGAGGTAAATAACGGATTTCTCCCGTCTCAGGGGAAAATGAGAGAGTGTTGCACGACCATTCAATAGTATGACTGGGTTTCTAACAATGCAAAGCTTAATGCAAATGGGTGAAGTGTCCCTTTAAGGAATGATCAAATTTTCTTCCTTTTAATTACATTACCTATGCCCTTAACGTTCCAAGTTACCAATTTAAGAGCGTTCTGCATACAGAAAATTGTAGAGCCATAAAAATAACATGCAAAATTATACAGCAAATTATGTCAGTGTGAGATACCAAATATAAACATAAGAGTACCACAAGTAAAACATGAAACAAACCCGATGAGCCCTCCCCCCAGGACCCCATCCCCAAACGATGAGGCACAGATGATATCAAGAAATTACAAAATAACACAAGAAGCCATGAAACAGCTGATAGCATAATACCACCAAGTTATACGGCCCCGTCACGGCCCGCTCCACTAACGAGTGTAATACAAACATAAAACAGTATTAGATGAAACCATTGGGATAATAATCATTATTGAAATAAACAAATAAACATTTGAAATAAAAAATAAATAACTACCCTTTCATACCAGCCACATATAGGCTATGAGATATTTAAAACCTTACAAACTAACAAGGGTATATTGTACCGTTCTATGTCCAATGGAATCGTCAGTTTCACTTTCCCCTCCGAAAATCAGAGTGCAGATCTCAGACGAAAGTCGAAGTTAATCGTCCAGAGAGTCCAGGAAATCCTTGGCTGACTTCGGATCATTGAACAGTTTAATCTTTCCGTTGTGCAGACACCTGAGTCTGGCCGGATAGGCGAATCCCCGATACAGACCGCGGGCGGCCAGGGCTTTACCCACGGTCGCGAATTCACAGCGTTTCTGCAGCAGGCCAGCTGACAAATCCGATTAGAATCGAAGCTCTGAGCCATTGTGAGTAACAGTCTTCTTAAGGGCCACTTTTAAAATTTCTTCTTTATCAGTGAACTGTAGAAACCGAACTAAAATACTTCTCGGAGCTGAATTCGGATTGTTGGGTGCGAAGGTGGGAGATCTGTGGGCCCTCTCGATGTCCAGTGCAGGGAAATCAGCAGGCAGCATCTTAGGGCTCATGTCTCGCAGGAACGCTGGGAGTGGACCAGAGCCCTCTGCTTTCTCTGGCAGGCCTACTATTTTCAGATTCTTGCGACGGCCTCTGGTTTCAAGATCGTCTATCTTTGTCTGCAACTGATCACCTTCAAGCTGGAAAGTTGCCCATCAGTAGATGCCGCCGAATCTTCGACAGACGAAATCCTTCGTTCGGCTTCATCCAAGCGAGTTTCAGCGCCCGTAACTCTCTCGGTGAGGGCAGCGAATGAATTCTGAAGGCAAGACACAGAATTGGCTATCCCCTCTAGACGGCTAGTAATTCCATCGAGGCGTGAACCGTTGGCCTTTATTTCTGCTAAAATCAGCGACATATCCAGGGGAGATTCGGCTGCATTAACGTTAGCATCAGCCGAAGGCGTGTGGTGAGTAGGCTTTTTCTTATCTTTTTCTTTAGCCTTCTGTGAGCACGTCGAGCCAGAGATAGGAAATTCTTTATCAGAAGGTGTGTCTGACATAATTAAAATCCGTTTGTCGAAATAAAATGAGAAATCGGAGGAGAGAAATGTAAATTTTTGAAAATTTGAGCGGAGAAAAGATCTCAGGCAGCCATCTCACTCTGGGTCACGTGACGCCCCCCTTTGGTCATTTTTTTGAGAGAAATGCTAATGGTCTTGTCCACTTGTCCAAGTGGTATCGCCAGAACCGGAGATCGGCTGAATGGATTCAATAACGGTACAACTCAACTGTTTAACTCTGGGGGAGTTGTAAAATGAGCCTATTTCCAAAAAAAGTGGAGTATCCCTTTAAGTCCGATAGCGGTGTCTAGGGAATTAAAAAAGAAGCTAGGAGATGTGGAAATGGCAAAGATTTTGAGAGATGGAAGCTTGTTGATAACAAGCAAAACAGAGGAACAGAAAAATAAAGCCTTGCAAATTGAAAGTGTATGTAAGAAAATTATTAGTGAGAGAAAGGTTTTGGGTGAGAATAGAGTAACAAGGGGAGTGATAACAGGGATTCCTTTGGAGGAAGACTTGGAGAAACTCAAGCGCAGTATTAGTGAAGGCGAGGTGAGTAGAATAAAGAGACTGTTGAGAACAATAAATGGTAAAAGGGTTGATAGCTTATCTGTTCTTCTGAAGTTTCAGGAGTCCTTACTTCCAGAAAGGGTGAGAGTAGGATGCATGAGCTTTCCAGTTAGGCCCTATATTCCTCCCCGCTTTGGCACTTTACAAATGCCAGAGGTATGGGCATATAGCTGCAGTTTGCAAAGGGAAGCAGAGGTGTCCCAAATGTGGAGGTGAGCGTAGAGTAGAAGAATGTAAGGACAATGTGCTGGATAAATGTTGTAATTGTGGTGGCCAACACAGGGTAACATAAGAGGATGTGAAGTTAGGAAGAGGACTGTAGAAATACAGCAGGTTAAAACAGTTAACAACATAAGTTATGCAGAAGCAGTGAAGAAAGTACAAGGACAAAGGGGAAGGGTTGATACTGACAATGATATGCAGGAGTCAAGAATAGATGCAGGTCAAACAGAGAAAACAAATACAGAACTGACAGTAGATACGATTATTTTGTTTGTGGCATATGTGATCAATTGTACTGATCAAGTTAGACAAAAAACAGAGAAAATTAAAATCATAGTTAAGGGAGCTGAGAAGTTTTTGGGTATAAAAGAAGTGTCTTGGGAGCATATCAAAACAAGTCTTGAAGCAGATGGGAAAGTGGGAGGACCAGGTGATAAGACAAGCTGACTATTGTCAGAGAGAAACCCATATTTTAGAGCGTAAATGGAAACAAACTAATTTAGAGGTCTTTAGAATCGCGTGGAAAGACAGTATGTCACGTTATAAAAAGGCCCTAAAAGCGGCCAGGGCTGAGCACCTCCGCAAACTAATAGAAAACAACCAAAACAATCCAAGGTTTTTATTTAACACCGTGGCTAGACTAACAAATAAACAGACGTCACCCGAACAAAATATCCCATTACAGTTCAGTAGTAATGATTTCATGAACTTCTTCACTGAGAAAATAGAAAGCATCAGAACCACAATTGTAAACGTTCAATCTTCATTCGCGCCTTATAATTCAGCTTCAATTATCACCCCGCAAGAACAATTACAGTGCTTTACAACTATAGAACAAAAAGAGTTAAATAAACTTATCACTTCATCTAAAACAACAACATGTTTATTAGATCCTATACCAACTAAACTACTGAAAGAAGTGTTACCTGTAGTGGAGGAGCCTCTCCTCAATATTATTAACTCGTCTTTATCTTTAGGTCATGTTCCAAGAACATTTAAACTGGCAGTTATAAAACCTCTCATTAAGAAACCACAATTAGATCATAATAATCTAGCAAATTATAGACCCATTTCAAATCTTCCATTTATGTCTAAAATATTAGAAAAAGTGGTGTCTGCTCAACTGGGCTCTTTCTTGCAACAAAATGATATCTATGAAAAGTTTCAGTCTGGATTCAGACCGCATCATAGCACTGAAACTGCGCTCGTTAAAATCACAAATGATTTACTTTTAGCTTCTGACCAAGGCTGTATCTCAATACTAGTTTTACTTGATCTTAGTGCTGCGTTCGATACTATAGATCATACATTACTCTTAGATCGACTACAAAATTATACTGGTGTTCAAGTAGGGCTGGGCGATAAAACGGTATCGGTATTTATCGACGGTACACCATTGTCGGTAACGATATAAAAATTTTCCGATATAGCGCTCAATATTTTCATTCAAATGCACGCGCGACCACCATAACGTCGCCCGACATCAAATGGCAAGCGGAATGAAAGCGGAACGAAACTCAAGCGACACTGTTACTACACAGCGCTAAGAGATCCAGTAAAGAAAGCATTTGAATTCGCCACTGAAGTAATAACATCAGCGTGAGATCGAGTGAGAAACATTCAAATTTCTCCGTTATTAACGGATCAAACTGCGCTGACGTGGAAACCAGGAGAAACATTGTGCCATGAATGAACTGAATGAATGTGACGTTGTAAGAACTTTTTCAAAATGGCTGCCATGGTGTGAGTGTGCTTAAGAAGCTGAAGCCTGCTTGCTCAAACTTTTATCATCTAAGGTTCATGTGAGACATCCTTTCTACTTTTATTTGTGGACAAAAATTAAGGTATCTGAAGTCTCTCTAAAATACCAGCTGAACAATTTTTCCACTCACCTCTACGCAAGTAGCAGAGACAACATATAATGACGCAGGATTCAATCTCCCTCCAAACAATTTGGGAAGGGATGCAGCAAATTAAAACTGAGATGATTTCTCATCTGGACCTGAAACTGGATACTATAAATCAGAGCATACAGAAAATTGAAGGCTCTGTTGCTACACTCGGTGAACATGTGACAGAACTTGAGCAGAGAGTGAGTTCTAATGAAGATGATGTGAGGGATCTGATACAACGAGTTAAAACGCTTGAAAAGGAAAACTCCTACCTGATGGATCGTACTGAAGCTGCTGAGAATCGCAGCCGTGCTTCTAACCTTCGATTTATAGCTGTACCTGAGAAATCAGAGGGCAGTGATATCTACAGCTTCATGACTCGCCTGATACCGCAGCTCCTAGGCGGGAAGAATTTCCTTACTGCTCCATGCATTGAATGGTGTCATCGTACTCCTTTCTCTGTTAAGTCAAACTCCACCAGACCAAGGCCAATCCTGGTTAAATTTCTTCATTTCCAGGACAAGCTAAAGATTCTGAAACTTGCAAGGGATAAAAACGAGCTTGTGTACAATGGATCACGGATTTATATCTACCCTGACTTCAGTGCTGCTCTTACCGCGAAACGTCGGCAGTTTGACCTGGTAAAGAAAAAGCTGCGGGATCTGGACTTCAAATACTCACTGATTTTCCCATGTACGTTGAAAGTGATCCAGGATGGTAAGGTAAACCTTTTCCAATCTCCCGAAGAAGTTGAAGTATTCCTCAAGGATTTCTCTACTGACTCTCCTTGATATCCGAAGCTAAATGTAGCATAACATTATTGATCAATACGATCTTTTCTTTCCTAAATCTAGTTATTTCACCAATTTAGCTGCTTAGAGGCGATAGCTGTGTGGACTACTACTGGGAGTAACTATAGTCTATGTATTTGTAGTGACATTAGCCTACTTTGTTTTTGGCTAAAGATATTCTGTTAATTTGTTTCGAGCCTAACTTACTGTTGCTACAGCTCTGTTTTGTTTGTTGCTAACTATAAACTAGTATACTACCTGAGTAGCCACTGCTGTTATAAAATTGTTTAAATTTTCTTTCTTTGCCTCTTCTTTTGAGCATAGCGGGCTGAGCTGTAAGTTGTTTTATTATGCAGCCTATTTTTGTTTTTGTTTTTGTATTTGTATTTGTTTGCATTTATCATCCTTTATTGTTTTGTGTGTGTTTTCATTGTTGGTTTGTGGTTATGGTGTGTGAAAGGAATAATATTTGTGCTTGTCTGTTGTTTGGTTGTTTCTCTTTCACCTGCTTTCATCCAACTCTTTCTTGTCTGACATGTTGCTATTATAATTTCCTGAAATACAATAGAGGTAACTAAAGGTTTGAGAGTAATTCACCTTAATATTAGGAGCCTTGCATCAAAAATTGATGAACTTAGAGCCTGGGTTACTCAATATAAACCTAATATCATTACTATTTCAGAAACATGGTTACACAGTAAAATTACTGATGAAAGTGTTGAAATTGATCATTTTGTGCTGTATAGATCTGACAGGGCCTCTAGAGGTGGTGGGGTGGCCACTTATGTTGCTGCAAACCTAGTCTCTGAGTGTGTTATTCCGAAGGAAGAACCAGTTAATTTTGAAAGTCTTTTTATTAATATTACATTTCATGATAATAAGCATTTAACAATTGGTAACATATATAGGCCTCCATCTTCTACAAGCGACTCTATTAAATGTATTTTGGCAACTATTAACTCTCTTGAGAGGCATAATGAAATGATTATATTGGGTGATTTCAATAGGAACTGGCTTGATCGCTCCTCTTCTATGGATAGAAATTTAATTAGTAGTGTAAATCTCACTCAGTTAATTAATGAACCTACTAGAGTGGATTATCGATCTTCATCATTGTTGGACTGGATTTTAGTTACACATCCTGAAAGAATAGTTCAATCGGGTGTAATGTCAGACTGCTTAAGCGATCATTCTGTTATATTTTGTGTGTGGAAAATTAAAATTCCAAGCTAAAGTAAGAACTTTAATGTTAATTGTTTTATTCGGGATCTAATTGCAATTAGGTGGGAGAGATTTCAGTTAATTCCTTATGTGGAGGATGCATGGACTTTTTTTTACTCAGAAATTATGAATGTAATTGATAAACATGCTCCCATGAAAATTAGTAGAGTTAAAGGCAGGCATTTACCCTGGATCAGCTCTAATCTAGTAAGTCTTTTTAAACAAAGGGAAAAAGCTTGGGCCAAATATCGCTCCTCAAAAGATTCTTTTGATTGGGAAAATTACAGGTACCTTAGGAACTTATGTAAGACACAAACAAGAAACGCTAAATCTAATTACTATAAAGATAGTTTATCTCAAGATTTTCATAATTCAAGACAGTTTTGGAATCATTTGAATCACATTCTTAATAAAACAAAAAAAAGCCCTATAAATCTTATAAAATTAAATAATGAAGTTGTTTCAGATCCAGTACTTATCTCTAAGTCTTTTAATCAGCATTTTTCTTCCATTGGGGATCTCTACCACTTTAATCCCTATGAGATGTCTGGTACTTCGAACTTAATTAATACTAATAATTCTTTTTCTTTTATTAAAATCTCTCCAAATGATGTTTTTCATGCAATTGGTGAGCTAAAAGAAAACAGTAAAGCTGGTCCGGATGGTCTAGAAGTAAAATTTGTGAAACTTGCTGCTCATGTATTAATGTATCCTCTTGCAGACTTATTTAACTTATCTTTATCTACTTGTGCATTCCCTTCCATATGGAAATGTGCAAGAGTTACTCCTCTTTTCAAAGATGGTGATAGATCTGATATTAACAATTTTCGTCAAATTTCTATTATTTGTACTACTGCAAACATTTTTGAGAAACTTGTTTTCAATCAATTATCAAAGTATATAAGTCAATTCAATATTTTATCTCCATCACAATCTGTATTTAGACCGAATTTTTCTACTTCAACAGCTTTACTAAAGTTCACGAATGATGTGTTGTCATCCTTTGATAAGTCCCAATTTACAGGTGCAATTTTTCTTGATCTTACTAAGGCTTTTGATTTGGTCGATCACTATCTTCTCCTTGATAAGCTTTATTCTATTGGTTTGAGTCAAAATGCTATGATTTGGTTTAATTCCTATCTTCATGGTAGACGACAGTGTGTTGTTTTTCATGGGTGCCAGTCTGACTATTTACTTGTGGATAAGGGTGTTCCACAAGGATCAACGTTAGGACCACTTCTTTTTACTATTTTCATTAATGACTTACCACAAATATGCTCTAATTCTTCTGTTCATCTTTATGCTGATGACACTGTTATTTACACCTCTAACTCTGATTTATCTCAAATTCAGAATTCCTTACAGTCTGACTTCAACCGGGTACAAAAATGGCTTCATAGTAATAAACTTATATTGAATAGGAAGAAATCATGCTGTATGTTGTTCGGAACTCGATATAGTCATGTTTACTCCTCGGAGTTACAAATTAAGTTTGTTAACGGGACCCTTCTTGAGAAGGTTGATTCATTTAAATATCTCGGACTCTGGATTGAACCTGAACTCTCATTTAAAATACATATTGAGTTTATTATTAAAAGATCATATGGCTGTCTTAATTCACTTTATCGTTCTGTTAATTGTTTCACTCTTCCTGTCAGAAAAAGAATAATTTCTCAGATGATACTGCCTATTATTGATTATGCTGACATTGTTTATCAGAATACCACTGACACCAATCTTATGCCCCTTAATGTTGTAATGAACTCGTTTTGTAGATTTGTTTTGAGGTGTCCTTATAGAACTCATCATTGTTTAATGTATGAATCACTTAACTGGTTGCAGCTTAAATCAAGAAGGCAACTCCACTGGATGCAGTTTATTTTCAAATGTGTTTATTTTTAACTGTCCCTCCTATTTAAAACAGTATTTAATTCCAGGCAGGTCTGCATATTCACTCAGACACATGCAATACCCCTTTTTCGTTGTACCCAGAATATATAAAGAAGTTGGACGTAGAACGTTCCAATATAAAGCGCCAAGTGACTGGAATAATCTTCCTCTTTCTTTGAGATCTATAACTTCTTTTAGTTTTTTCAGATCATCCCTACTTTTATATTTTCAAACAACCTGTTTATGTTTTAAATTTTAAGTTAACCTAAATTTTTTTGCGCATTTTGTTTATTTAAAATATATATATTTATATTTTGGTGAATGGGATAGGTAGGTGGATGTAGGTGTATGTTGGGGAGAGAATCTGTGTATGAATGTGTTGTGTATGAATGTGTTGTGTATGAATGAGTTTATGTGTATTTGTAATGTTGTTATTTTTCTTTCTTTCTTTCTTTTTTTTTTTTTTTTTTTTATGTTTTGTTTTTGTATTCTGTATTTGTGTTTATAGGACCCTCTTGAAAATGAGATGTTGCATCTCAAGAGGCTATCCTTCAATAAATTCAAATTCAAATTCAAAACTAGTTATCTTTAAGTCCATAGATCAGCAACATTCATTGTATATGGATTTAATGTACTGTAGTAACACTCACAGTAACCATGTTTGGCAGGAATAGTAAAATGCTTTCAAGTACATCACACATCTTTTCCCAGCACTTCAAAACTCAAATATTATCATATTTAAATGTTATTTTTAATGTGATGACTAAAACACATTTGTTCATCCTTCAAATATATTACCCCCATTTATAAAAGTAAACGTTTCAAGATGTAGGGAAAACTCAGACTTATTTAAAAATAACTTCTTTTTAATAATATATATTTTTTTTTTAAATCAAGGAAATTTCTTTGGCATTTCTTTCTTTTTGCTGGATCTCAATATGTACCTAACCGTGACACCACTGTGTCGTAAGGAACCGTGAATTTGGTGAACCGTTACACCCCTACTTATTACAGATGTTGATCTACCTCAAAGTTTGCCTTGATTCTTCTACGTTTACACTTTTACATTGCTGCACTTTGCACACATTTTATAACATTTTAAGTTCAAGAGTTTCTTTAACACTTACTTTTTTATCTTAATATAAGACATAAAGAAGTTTTTTTTTTTTTTTACATTTTATTTTTGACTGTTTAAACTAAAATAATTAGTTGTTTGCCTTAATGTGGATAAATAAAATAAAAAAACACTGGTTTAGATTCAAACTTTTCTACTTGTATTAAAAAAAAAAGGTTCTAAAAAAATGTCAATAATTATCGATACCGAACGATATGAAACATTATATCGTGATAATTTTTTTAGCTATATCGCACAGCCCTATGTTCAAGGACAAGCACTAAGCTGGTTCAAATCATACCTATCTGACCGCTACCATTTTGTCTATTTAAATGGAGAAAAATCGATCATAACTCCAGTAAACTATGGAGTGCCGCAGGGATCTGTATTAGGCCCTCTGTTATTTTCCATATATATGATGCCACTTGGAAATATTATAAGGAAACATGGAATTAGTTTCCATTGTTATGCTGATGACACTCAAATATATATTTCATCACGGCCGGATGAAAACGCTAAATTTTCCAAATTGACAGAGTGTGTTAAAGATATAAAAGATTGGATGACGCGTAATTTTCTTTTATTAAATCCAGACAAGACAGAGGTAATACTTATCGGTTCAAAAAACCGCCCACAAAACCTCGCACAATACAACTTTAACATCATAGGATGTCCTGTTACTTTATCCTCTACAGTAAAAGACCTGGGTGTTATACTCGATTGCAACCTGTCTTTTGAAAATCATATTTCATATGTTACAAAAACAGCTTTTTTTCCACCTTAGAAACATTGCTAAGCTACGTATTATGCTATCAGTTTCTGATGCAGAAAAGTTAGTTCATGCATTCATGACCTCGAGACTGGATTACTGTAATGCTTTATTAGCTGGTTGTCCTGCATCCTCAATAAACAAGCTACAGTTAGTCCAAAATGCCGCCGCTAGAGTTCTTACGAGATCAAGAAAATATGATCATATAACACCGATTTTATCATCACTGCATTGGTTACCTATAAAGTTCCGTATTAATTACAAGGTATTGCTACTGACTTATAAAGCCCTAAATGGCTTAGCTCCAGTCTATTTAACGGATCTTCTATCACCCTATAATCCATCGCGCTCTTTAAGATCACTAAATTCAAGGCTTTTGGTCATACCTAGGATATCCAGAACCACCAAAGGAGGGAGAGCATTTTCACATTTGGCTCCAAAACTCTGGAATAGTCTTCCTGATACTGTTCGTTGCTCAGACTCGCTCTCCCAGTTTAAAACTAGATTAAAGTCGCATCTCTTCAGCCAGGCATTCATATAATCCTACAGATCAAACTACAATCCGTCCTCTAGCTCATAAATGCCAGAGGAGAACTGGCCCCCGACTGAGCCTGGGTTCTCCCAAGGTTTTTTTTCTCCATTAGGTCACCTGATGGAGTTTTAGGACACCATTAGGTCACTTGATGGAGTTTTTTCGGTTCCTTGCCACTGTTGCCTTTGGCTTGCTCAGTTGGGGATATTTTGGCAGAGGTGGGAGTAAGTCACACATGTGCAAGTCACAAGTAAGTCTCAAGTCTTAACCTTCAAGTCTCAAGCAAGTCCAAGTCAATTTTGTGAAAACCAAGTCAAGTCAAGTCAAGTCACTGCTTTATGTCAAGCAATTCAAGTCAAGTCGTAGCTTGGGTTAAGCAAGTCACTGGCAATTCATACAAATGTTTGACGATTTAACTGAATTTATATATTAAAATAAGTTAAAACTGTAGTAGTTACGGACTATGGGATTTTTATTTGCAACAAAAAAAATTGCAATATGCATTTCTACTCAAAAGGACTCCACATACAGCTGAGTTGTTAATACAATAAAAATCTAAAAATAAATAAATAAATAAAATGTAAAACTACATTGCCTAAAATGTAACTGAAATTAGGCCAACATAAAAGCATGTAAAATATTGAAACAGCTGCTGTACCTAAATATGCCTCAAACATTGCAGAAGACCATTAAAAAGTATTAATCAATGCAAGTATAATGGTTTCAAACAAGCATCCCCTTTATGGAACATGAACATATATATCCTCAAGTGAGAGAGAGAGAAAGAGAGAGAGAGAGAGAGAGAGAGAGAGAGAGATTAATGTGTGTGCATCTGTATGAGTGAAGAGTGTATTGTTTGTTTGCATGTGCATGGTTGTACTTGCAAGTTCGAGGTTTTTATTAATTTTTTGTTTGTTTTGTTTATTTGTGGATGCATGGTTGGGTTCGCAAGTCTGTATGAATTTTTTTTTATTTGTGTGTTTGAAGGTGTATACAATCTTTTATGTGCATCCCCAAAAACTATCCATAGGCTTTTCACTCAAAGTCTAACACTGAAGACCAATTATTAGACAGTGTACGATTGCACAAAAAAAAAAGTTTACAGTTTGACAAAAGCACAAGATTGTGTTTTATTGCGAGTGTACACAAATATAAGTAAACACTTTGCAGTTTGAATGATGTCCTGTACTATGAACTAAATGACAGAGTATGTTTTTATGTTTCCACTGTTCGATCGCGCCCACGCCTCTCTCTCTCTCACACACACACACACACACACCATATTTCAGCATTGCAATCTTGACATCGCAACATATTTCAGCATTGCAATCTTGACATCGCACTCGCAGCCTGTTCATTATAGCCACAGTGTCACGAAATAGTTTACATGAGACGAGGATACAAATGCAGAGGAAATTTATTAGTGACATGCAGACAAGGTACAAAACTCAAAACTCAAAACTCAGGAACTCCAGGAACGAGAAACTCAGACAAACGAACCAGCACAGGACTACAAACACAGGGAGGCTAAATAGGGGAACAAACAAGGAGGGTAACGAGGCAGACAGGTGGAACAAATAAACCAATAATCAGATAACAAGATGGGAGGGGCTAGACAATAGACCGGAGCACATGGCCCAAAACAACAAAACACCCATGTGCAGCACAAGACAGGCATGTGACATTACCCCAGGGCTGGACTGGTAATCTGGCATACCGGGCAAATGCCCGGTGGGCCGACGTGCTTTTTGGGCTGATACATCTCATACATTTTTTTTTTTTTTTTTTTTTTTTTTTTTTACGGCCCATACAATTCGTACATCGGCGGCCCATTCGTTTTGTTTTGTTTAATTGACGGCGCTGGGTTAGTGCCAGTGTAATGCATTGGTAAAAAAAAAAGTAAGCGTTAGTTTTTTTTCCACTGACAGACCGGCCCATGAAACGCGTAGATCAGCGCCCCATTGGTTGTTTTCTTGATTGACACTTGGCTGGCCCAATCACAGCTTTAAAAACCTCCCCCTTTTGGGCTTTGAGTGAGCGTGCAGTGTCAAGTGTGTATCTGTCAAAATAGTCTGAGAGATGGAGAAGAAACGCAAGGAATGTGCAGATAAATAGCGTGTAATAGAAATAGCAGACGCTGTAAAATGTGTCAAAATATATATGTTTTCTGCAGCAGCAAGACCTTCATCAGCTCCAGTGGCTGATGCGGATAGTGAGGAGGATCAGGAGAGAGATGAGAAAGTGTAGAGTCTGCGCGCGGTAAGCAGAACTACTTTCAAAACACTTTGGCTATGAGTGTAGGAACCCATTACCCAGTTACGCATTATTTCCACATCTGCATAGTTGACGATTACTTAAATTTACTAGAAGTTTAAAGAGACGCGTTTTTATCCATGTTTTCCGCCAAAATAAAAGCTTGATACAGTTTCCGTCAAAATAAAAGATCATGTGCTTATCTCTTTCAAGTTTAGAAATTAGTATAAAACTAATTATGAAAGTTTTCTTTATTTTTCAGTGCATTTGTTTTACAATATATGGCTATTAGGCTACTGTCATGAGATTAATATTATAACTATTATTATGTAGTAGTGTAATATAGACAGACACTGTTACTAAAAGAGGTTTGATTTTTTCTTTGTTATATTTGCACACTGAATATGGGTTGGAGCTTTTAATTTTGAACCCTCAAACTGCACCAGATTGATGAATTTAACATTAAAATGCACAATTTTCTTAGGGGGAGCATGCCCCCAACCCCCCCTAGAAAGACTGAGGTCCACCCACCACAGTTTTACCAAAATTCCTGTGAAAAACACTGGTATTGCTATGCCAATGCAATAAATTACAATTTTGTACTTTTTTCATCTGTTAACTCTCACTCGTTTATACTCACTCATTACATGGCATTAGTGGTTTTAATGAATAGGAGTTGAACAAAAACATATTCAAGGGCATGCAAAGATGGGTGGTGTTTATGATCATATATAGTGGGCCAGTCTGGGCCAAAATGCCAGGGCCGATTTTCTGTCCCAGTCCAGCCCTGCATTACCCCCTCCCTACGGAGCGGCTACCAGACGCTCCATAAGACCAGGGCGGGACAGACAGACCAGGGTGGGGCAGGGGAAATGGACAGTTCGGGAGGCCAGGGCGGAAATGTCAGTCCATCTGGCGGCCAGGGTGGAGACTTCCCCTCGGGCGGCCAGGGCGGAGACGACCCGTCGGGCGGCCAGGGCGGAGACGACCCGTCGGGCGGCCATGGCGGAGACGACCCGTCGGGCGGCCATGGTGCTGGCGGAGACGACCCCTCGGGCGGCCACGGTGCTGGCGGAGACGACCCCTCGGGCGGCCACGGTGCTGGCGGAGACGACCCCTCGGGCGGCCACGGTGCTGGAACAGACACCACCGGCTCAAGAACAGACACCACCGGCTCAGGAACAGGAACCGACACCACCGGCTCAGGAACAGGAACTGACACCACCGGCTCAGGAACAGGAACTGGCACCACCGGCTCAGGAACAGGAACTGGCACCACCGACTCAGGAACAGGAACTGGCACCACCGACTCAGGAACAGGAACTGGCACCACCGGCTCAGGAACAGGAACTGGCACCACCGGCTCAGGAACAGGAACTGGCACCACCGGAACTGGCCCCACCGGCTCAGGGACTGGAACTGGCACCACCAGCTCAGGGACTGGAACTGGCACCACTGGAACTGGCACTGGAACTGGCACCACCGGCTCAGGCACTGGAACTGGAACTGGCACCAACGGCTCAGGCTCAGACACCACCGGCTCAGGCTCAGGAACCGACACAGGCTCGACGGCGGCCATCTTGTCAGGGGGCACAGGCTCGGCAGGCGTGAGCTGAACAGGCTCGGCGGCGGCCATCTTGTCCGAAGACACAGGCTCGGCAGGCGTGACGTGAACAGGCTCGGCGGCGGCCATCTTGTCCAAAGACACAGGCTCGGCAGGCGTGACGTGAACAGGCTCGGCGGCGGCCATCTTGTCCGAAGACCCAGGCTCGGCAGGCATGACGTGAACAGGCTCGGCGGCGGCCATCTTGTCCGAAGACCCAGGCTCGGCAGGCATGACGTGAACAGGCTCGGCGGCGGCGGCCATCTTGTCCGAAGACATAGGCTCAGGAACAGTCTCTGGATCGGCAGACGTGACGTGAACAGTCTCTAGCTGGGCAGACGTGACATGAACAGTCTCTGGCTGGGCAGATGTGACGTGAACAGTCTCGGGCTGGGCCATCTTGTCCGAAGACACAGGCTCGGCAGACGTGCTGTGTCTCCTCCACGCATGCAGTACCACTATAGCATAGAAGAGATGCACGGCCCTCCTGGCCATGGCAGGACTGATGATAGGGAGTTCTGGGACCACCGGAACTGGGACCACCGGACTCAGGACCACCGGAACTGGGACCACCGGACTCGGGACCACCGGAACAGGCATGGAGGAAGTCTACCTTCTCCTCCTCCGTTTCGGGACCACCGGAACTGGGACCACCGGAACTGGGACCACCGGAACTGGGACCACCGGAACTGGGACCACCGGACTCGGGACCACCGGAACAGGCATGGAGGAAGCCTTCCTTCTCCTCCTCCGTTTCGTGACCACCGGAACTGGGACCACTGGAACTGGGACCACCGGAACTGGGACCACCGGAACGGTCACGGAGGGGTTCTTCCCTCTCCTCCGTTTCGGGATCAGCGGTGAAGGCTCTCCTTTCAGCTGACTGTCGTCAGCCGTGGTCCTCTCCTCCTCCAAAGTCCTTTGAGCGCACCTGGCGAAGTATTCCAACAAGGAAATAGAAGATCCCTTATCCTCTCCCTGAGGAAAAATCTCACTCCGCTGTATCCACATTTCTTGGCTGGTTCGTTCTGTCACGAAATAGTTTACATGAGACAAGGATACAGATGCAGAGGAAATTTATTAGTGACATGCAGACAAGGTACAAAACTCAAAACTCAAAACTCAGGAACTCCAGGAACGAGAAACTCAGACAAACAAACCAGCACAGGACTACAAACACAGGGAGGCTAAATAGGGGAACAAACAAGGAGGGTAACGAGGCAGACAGGTGGAACAAATAAACCAATAATCAGATAACAAGATGGGAGGGGCTAGACAATAGACCGGAGCACATGGCCCAAAACAACAAAACACCCATGTGCAGCACAAGACAGGACAGGCATGTGACACACAGAGCTAAGGCAGGACAGATTAGGTGACCGTTAAGAACCTGCGTATCTAACAGTAGTTCCGCATTACATTCATTAATTTGCACGTGAGTATTATTTATTTTTATACCGTGTAAATTCATGCACCAACCGTGACGCCCGTACCATTTCGGTTCAATATGAATACATGTACCGTTTCACTCCTAGTCTGTGCAGCGCCAGTTCCAAGTCGAACAAGCCTGTTAGCACTCTCTGCTTGCCTGCTGCGTCACGTGGTTAGGTTGCGGTGTGTTCAAAATCATATTTATTAAACAGAATACAAGTTATTTCGAGTCATTTAACTCAAGTCCGAGTCAATTCTCAAGTCATGAATATAAAGTCAAAGTCAAGTCAAGTCTTTTATAAATATTTGTCAAGCAAGTCTCAAGTCCTAAAATTTGCGACTTAAGTCCGACTCAAGTCAAGTCATGTGACTCGAGTCCCCCAACTCTGTATTTTGGGGATATTTAATCTAATTTTATCAATCAATAAATTCCTCTTGAAACAAACTTTGTTGTATTATTTTAATTTAATACTGTGAAGCTGCTTTGATACAATCTGTATTGTGAAAAGCGCTATACAAATAAACTTGACTTGACTTGACTATTGTACAATGGAATGCAAGAAGCTTAATATCGATTGGTCAGAAGTTTAAGGGATTTATTAAAGATTTTAAAAATAAACCAGAAATCATATGTGATCAAGAGACATGGCTTACATCAGATATAGAGTTTGTTATTAAAGGATATGATAGCATCCGTAGAGACAGAGGGGAGGGTAGTGGAGGAGGATGTATAATATTTATAAAACAAGGAATGCAATATAGAGTTTTGGGGAAAGGAAAAGAGTTGGAATATTTAATAATTGAAGTATGGACTGCAGAAGGAAATATCAAAGTTGTTAACTTTTATAATCCATGTAATAAGATGTCATTAGAGTTGCTGGATGAAATGAAGATACAGTTAGTAGGGAATGTGATTTGCTGTGGGGATTTTAATGCCCATAGCACCTTATGGGATAACTGTAATGATACCGATGGAATGGTGATTGAGGAGATAACGGAGATGACAAATTTAGTGTGTTTAAATGATGGAAGTGGTACAGAATCAGCAATAGATCTTACGTTAGTGTCTGATTCATTAGCAGGCATTTGCACATGGGAAGTAGTTTCAGGAAAAACAGTAGGAAGTGACCATTATCCTATTGTAGTAGGCTTGAGTCTAGAGGAATATGATACAACAGGATTGCAGAAATGGTCATTCAATAGTGCTGATTAGGATAAATTTAGGAATATTGGTGATCAAGAAATGGAAAAAAATTGATAGAAATAAAGATGTTGATCATTTGAATGATTCGTTGTTCTAGAGGCTGCAGAGAAGTCAGTAAAGAAGAGAGCAGGTAAGTGCAAAAGTAAGATTGTACCATGGTGGACAAAGGAATGTAAAAGAGCGATACAATTTCGAAATAAAACTTTTAAAGTGTTAAAGGTAGGGTAGGTAGGAATTTTATAAAAAACTTTTTTCCTAATTTGTTTAAACTTTCTATATATATCAATACATAATTAAAATGTAAGTACTCTGAAAAAAAAGAGTATCAAAATCGAGTGACTGTAGACCGTTTAATCTGCATTAAACACAGCTCATTATTTCCATTCGGGACGAAACAAAGGATTGGCTTAGGCGACTGTCACTCTCTCGCAACCATGGCAACCACCCTTTTGCCACACAGGATCTGCCCACTTGCGCGCACCCGTTTGATTTGAGGAATTCAAGAGGCACGGAACCTAGGAATAGCAAAACAATGGCAGAGAAAGAGCAATCAAAATTCACATTACCGGCATATGCAGTTAGCGAAGACAAACAAGGCAAAAAAGGAAGACAGTACTAGAAAAGGTACTGAACAAAAAGTCTTTGGATAAACAAAGAAATAAAACGCGTGTCAATATCCTCGGACCCTAGTTGCACGGCCTCTTGCACGACCTCCTCTGCTTCGCCCTCGACCCCGGACCTGTCCTCGAGCTGACGATGCGGTACTTGTCTCTGGAGTGTAGTCATCAGAGTCAACAATTCTTTCATTATGGAAACTCTTACATGCAGAACACCATATATGTTATGAATCTTACACGAAATTCATCTTCATCACAGTGTAACTGATGGTAATGGAAAAACGTGTATCAATGCAACCTGTTTTTAGCTTTGCCTTATAGATATAACTAGCTCGTTAGCGAATCAAAAATATATATATTTTAAACTTTACCAATATCAATATGCTAGCTTGATAGTGAGTACTAAAATACATCTTATTTGTTTATATTCATAATGATAAAGTTATATTTTTTTTATTACATTTGATTCTGACATGATGTCACTACATGCACTGTGCTCCTTCCTCTCCGCTCGTCTCAGGTAAATAATGCATCTTCCAGTTCAGCGGTTGGAGTCGCGCGTTCATGTGTTTTGGGGGCGTGGCTTTGGAAGGAGCCCAGAAGGGAGGAGGTGGAGTGAATGGAAATAATGAGCTGTCTTTAAAACAGTCGTGAGAGGTCTACTGACACTCGATTTGTATACTTTCTTTTTCAGAGTACTTACATTTTAATTATGTATTGATATATAAATAAAGTTTAAACAAATTTGGAAAAGAAGTTTTTTAGACAATTCCTGCCTACCCTACATTTAATCACTGTTTTCAGAATCGTATTGAAAACAAAATGTTACAAGCAAATGTAAGGAGAGTCATAAAAAATGCAAAGAAAGAATATTGGAGGAAATTTTGTTTGGAAGGGAGACAGAAATTGGTAAAGTTTAGGGGATGATAAAAATAATGAATGGGATAAAAAGAGAATATAGATACCCTGTTTTAAATGAAGGAGAAAAAACAGCAGTGAGAGATAATGAGAAAGCAGAGATGCTGGCTAAAACTTTTGTAAAAGTTCACAGTTCAAATAATATTAGTGAAGAGGGAAAAAGAGGGAGGGAAACTACAGTAAGGGAGAATGAAGAATTACAGCTAGAGGAAAATTCGAATGACCTACAGGATAAATCATTTACAATGATAGAACTAAAACGTGCTCTCCAGAAAAATAAGATGTCAGCACCAGGAATTGATCAGATTTGTAATATAATGATAAACCAGTTCAGTGAAAAGTCAAAGGATGTGTTACTGGAACTATAATAAAGTGTGGGAGGATGGGAAACTGCCACAGAGCTGGAAGGAGGCTGTAGTAGTGCCAATACGAAAACCAGGAAAAAACTGTACAAATCCGGGCAATTATAGACCAATCGCTTTGACATCCAACATATGCAAAAAAAAAAATTGGAGAAAATTATAAATGAAAGGTTAATGTATTATATGGAAAAGAAAGGATATATAGCCAAATATCAAAGTGGCTTTAGGAAGAAATACAATGGATCCAGCTGTAAGTTTAGAGCATGAAATTAGAAAAGCACAAGTAAACAAAAAAAAATGTGTAGTGGCTGTCTTCTTTGACATAGAGAAGGCTTACGATATGATGTGGAGAGAAGTATTGTTAATGTGTAAATTAGGAATCAAAGGACGAATATATAAATGGATTAAGGACTTTTTACAAGGAAGATTAATACAAGTTAGAATAGGGAAGATTTATTAAAGGAAATATATTGTTGAGAATGGAACACCTCAAGGGAGTATAATAAGTCCTTTATTATTCTCCATATTAATAAATGATGTTTTCAAGGAAATAGAGAATGGGACGGGATTTTCGCGGATGACGGGGCGATTTGGAAGAGGGGAAGAAATCTGAAATTTATTGTAAAAAAGCTACAGGAAGCTATTATGAAAATAGAGGAGTGGTCATATAAATGGGGGTTTCAATTATCAGTAGATAAGACAAAGATAATGTTGTTTACAAAGAAAATAATTGGTACTGAGGTAAAATTAAATTTGTATCATCAAAGATTGGAAAGAGTGAAACACTTTAAGTTTTTGGGGTTATGATTTGATGAAAGAATAACATGGGGTGTACATATCCAGAAGGTAATGGACAAATGTAGGAAGGTTTTAAATGTTATGAGGTGTTTGGCGGGAAGTGATTGTGGAGCTGACAGAACAACACTGAAAGCAATTTATTGTGGATTCAACTTCATCAAGCTTACAGAACAGCCACTCAGACAGCAGAGCAGATATTTTGATAGAAATACAACAAACATTATATAGAATTCAAATGATGGGCATTGCAGTTATATTTTTGTGGGTGCCAGCACATAATGGAATCATAGGAAATGAAATGGCAGATAAGGCTGCAAAGGAGGTCACAAAAAGAGAATATGTTGATGTGGCAGTTAACATCAGTGAGATGGAAATAAAGAGCATTATTAAACATAGGTTGAAGAAAAGGTTGCAAAAGCAATGGTAGGAAGAGAGGAAAGGACGGTGGTTTTACAAAATTCAGAGGAGAGGGGGAGAAATGAGATGTGCAGGAAGGAAAAAGAGAGAAGAGACAATTATATCTAGACTTAGATTTGGGCACACAGGATTAAACAGCTCTTTATTTAACACTGGCAGATGTGAATATTGTCGGCAACAAGAGACAATAGAACACGTCATGGTACACTGTAAGAAATATGAGGGAAAAAGGTGGGAAATGATCCAAAACTTTAGAACGAAAAGAATAAATTTTGATTTAGAAATTCTTAGAAAAAATGTAAGAGATAAGTGCTATGGAATAGTTTTTCATTATCTTAGAATAATCAATATAATTGAGAGGATTTGAGTCTTTTTTTTTATTTTTATTTTTTTTTATCGTGTTTTATTTTGTTGATTTTGGTTTGTTTTGTTGATTCGGTTTTGTTTTATTTTGTTTGGAATAAAATTAGTAGTCATTCAGATCCACACTCCATACCAGTTGGTGGCGGTAATGCACCATTTCGTTGTGTGCCAACCGCCAAATAAACTCCAGAAAGAAGAAGAAGAATGCATCTCGCGCTGATCACCGGTGATCGGTTCTGTGCAGATTTTGCTCATCTCCAACAAGCCTAAACACAGGCGTATTGCCTTATCAATTGGAGAGGAATCGAGCAGAACTTGTTCACGAACGGCTGTTACAGGACGTTTCAGAGAGGTGTGTGTGTGTCTGTGTAGATGTCTCATCATTTTTCTATACGCGGTTATTTGTAAATGGGTGGGAGACATATGCAATTCTACCCGTCCATGATGTCATAACCTAATAAAAATGGGTATTTTTTAAAAATATATATCTTCATGTTGTTCCTCTGACAAGATATTATTACAGCATACCATTGCTGTAGTTGGTGTATAAAGACCTCTACTTCAAAATTTTATTTAAACATCAAAATTGTCATGTGGTGTGACTGTCCGGGATATGTGTGACCTTACTAATATGACAATATATATCAGCAAAGTATAAATAATTGACAAATTGTGGAGTGGTGCAGTTCATCATATAGCGTGACACTTTGGTGTGACATTCAGAATTGTGCCTGTAAAAATACTTTCTTAATTATAAATCATAAAAAAGTCAACGAAACACAAGAGAAATAGTATCAGCAAGAGTCACAAGCATTTTCATAGATTTATAACCGGGTTTAACATAATTAATCTAAAATATCTGGAAAGGCTGAGGAGAGATGACTTACTTTGCATGATGATTTAGAAAAACAATACAAAATCTAATGAATCTGCACAAAAGAAATGTTAAATCTTAAGATAGAAATGAAAACAATTTATGTTGAAGTTAGTTACTTAGGGAGAGTATATCCCATTTTCATTTTATATAGAATAACTTTTATGTCACACCATATGACAATTTTAGGCACGAATGCAACAAATTGGTGAATAAATCCAATTTCAAATTCAAAATATAAAAGACCACATATATTGTGGGAAATGCAAGAGTCAGTACAACACAACTCAATATTTTTTATGCCTAATATTTGAAGTAAAAAATAAAAACTTTTTTCAGGCTTATATGTCTCCCACCCAAATGCTACTGCTGTTTAAAACACGCAAAACTATCCATGCATTTCATACAATCGTTCTACCATATAATTACAATCCTCGAAGGGATTATTTGATCAGCACTCACATACACACACACTCTACAAAACGAGCGAAATATCTGTTGTCAGAACCATGAGCACATTACGAGACTAACCATGGTTTTACCACAGTAAAGAAAATGTCAACATTACCTGATGCCAACAACACCATCATTTAGCGATCGCTGGTGGGATTAAAATTAAGTTTGTATGTGTTTGAAACAGCGTTGCTACAACATCAATAAAACGATAGAAAATAGTGATGGAAAAACTATCCATGCATTTCATACAATCGTTCTACCATATAATTACAATCCACAAATGCAAAGCATAAAACGCACTTGCATGTTGTGGTCCATAAACATCAGCTTCTGCTTTTAAAGTGGGAACTGCTCCATCTTTCAGGACAAACTTTTGTGAATCCGGTGTGAACTCGCTTAGATCCACGTTATGACTAATGCAGCAACTCTTCCTCTTCTCAACATGGGTGAGTGTCTGTATATACAGCTGTAAAGCTACTACTAGCCCTGAGTGAATTGATATAATTATTTTATGCCGTGTTTCAGACTATCCCTTAATAAAACATGAACAGTGAACTAGAGTATTTGTATTATCTGGCATAGGCCTACATTTGACAGTAATATATTATTTCGCCACAAACGTAAAACTAAACTGAAAATGGTACTTTAGTTTAGCAATATAACTGTATAAGAAAATAAACAGTTCAACAAAAACATCTAGGAATATAAAAAAGTATATATGAATAATATATATAAAAAAAAAATATATATATATATATTATCTTGATGTCCAGAAACATATATTTTTTTATTTTTATAAAAGCCATGTCAGTTTTTTATACAAAAGTAAGTGCAACAGTAAAGCCCCATTCACACTACAAGCGACAAAGCGACGCAATACCAATCATTTCAATGGGGAGCGGGCGATTTCCGGCGACACGCGCGACAGCAACCGGATAAAGTTGAGATCTGTTCAACTTTATGCAAATGAAGAGCGACTTTCGGGAGCGACAACCAATAGGAGTGAAGGACACAAAATATTGATTTAACAGGGAGTTTATTGATTTAAACCCGATTGTATTGCTTCCGCTAAAGAAAATAATACGCTCCGTCTCTACGGTTAGAATCCTGTGAGTCCATAGCAACGCTCTGTTTTTCATGGCAACGGTGTGTTATACTCCGCACAGCGGTCTGTAATCAAGAAATAACACACCGCATTCTACATTGGAATTCAACCAAGCCATGTAATAAAATAAGTTAGTAATACAATTTATTTTTGTATTTTGTCGATCATTTTTGCAGTGATTTTTTCAGTAAAAAATAGCAGCAACAGCCCTCTTCAGTTTAGAGTGAATATTTGTGTTGATTTTAAAGTGTTATGTATTCTGATAACACCAAAATAATTAAAATGATGTAGTGCCTTGTGCAAAAATAAACAAATTATTAGTAAAACACGCCCCTCTGCTTGATGCAGTTATTTAGGTTATTCTAAATATATACTTGAAACTAGTAGCATAGAAAATGTTTTCAAAACATGCACGTTGTGGAATGGTTTCCTTTGCTGCTCTATAATAGTGAAGTGTTGTTAGGGGTAAACGGTTTAGGACCCAAGGACTAGATGTTTGAAAGAAGACCCGGAGTCAGAATTATAAAAAATTGAAGAAAAGTTTTACTGAAGATAGTTTGCAGTTTCATCAGCAGAAGTTCAGCTTCAAGACTCACACAGGAGTTTGTAGGCCACCTCGCTTACAGTAACAAAGATCACAGCAGTTATACAATTTCCAAGGTCTAAGCTACGTCATTGCTTACATGTTGAATGATTCTCATTGGCTAAGAAATAGATAAACAGTAGCCTAATTTTCCACACATATACAGATAGACAGAAGCATATCTCCATAGATTATACCGCTGACACTCGGACCCTGAAGTTAGGCACGTCGTGACCTTCCAGGTTGGGGATTTGTGTTGCTGGGTGCCAGTATGTCCCGAACAACAACTCAGTCAATCTCCAACAATGCCAGTGGTTCCTTAACCTGTAACCAAGAAGACTAACACACACACACTGACACACACCAAATCCAAGGTTGGATTTGGCCAGGCTCTAACTATAAACATGAGTCTCGTCTCAAAACATCAAGATAACAAGTTATTTCTCTCAGGATAGGACACTTTATTCTAAATGGAAAGTAAAGGCTTTAAATGACAAATGGTCCCTTAAACTATAGACTTTAATGACTCCTATGTGTTTTAACATGTTGAAGACCTTTCTCAAACACAAAACAAGTCCCTATTTAATTTCTGGAAGCTGGGATAAATAGGCAAGCAATGTTACTGCATTCAGATATCAAATACAGACATTAAAGAACACATGAAAATAACATTTCAGTAATCACACTGGTAACTTCTATAACAAAGTAAAATCTCCAGAGAAGTTATTCAACTCATTAGATATTTAGAAAGAGAAAAATATTGATTAATACCTTGATTATAATCACTCATTACATACACATTGAAGCAGCAGTGGATTCCAATACACCCCTTCAGTGTGAACGGGGCTTAACTTATACTCAAAGTAGTCTTTTAAAAACACTAAGTGCAGTATTAAACCCAGAATGAAAATATTCATATTTCAAGTATCTCAGGTAATTTCATTCCCACAACCTGTTGCAATTATAAATTGCCCTTACCTGTAGGTTAAAGATGCTAGACGTTGTTTCAGGGTTTAACCAGTTCAGTCCTGGATCCGTTTCACTGGGCGTTTGCTAGTATCAAAATCCAAACTTCATCAAAATAAAGATATTTCTAGGAATAATCACTCGAGACTTGTCTTGACAGTTTTCTGAATCACCACAGAATGGTTTCGTTTTAGTTAAGAAAAAATCGGAATAATACCAAGACAATAAATTCAAAAAAGGGAAAAAATAACAGAAAAGTGTGTAGGTCTTCAACCGAAATTGTGGCGCTCAGAAACAGGGAACAAAGCCTTTTATACTGTCCCTGTCAAGTCAAGTCAAGTCAAGTTTATTTGTATAGCGCTTTTCACAATACAGATTGTATCAAAGCAGCTTCACAGTATTAAATTAAAATAATACAACAAAGTTTGTTTCAAGAGGAATTTATTGATTGATAAAATTAAATTAAATATCCCCAACTGAGCAAGCCAAAGGCAACAGTGGCAAGGAACCGAAAAACTTCATCAAGTGACCTAATGGTGTCCTAAAACTCCATCAAGTGACCTAATGGTGTCCTAAAACTCCATCAAGTGACCTAATGGTGTCCTAAAACTCCATCAGGTGACCTAATGGAGAAAAAAAAAACCTTGGGAGAACCCAGGCTCAGTCGGGGGCCAGTTCTCCTCTGGCATTTATTAGCTAGAGGCCGGATTGTAGTTTGAACTGTAGGATTATATGAATGCCTGGCTGAAGAGATGCGACTTTAATCTAGTTTTAAACTGGGAGAGCGAGTCTGAGAACAGTATCAGGAAGACTATTCCAGAGTTTTGGAGCCAAATGTGAGAATGCTGTCATTGGAGCAACGCAAGACCAGTTTTAATCATGCGTCAAGTGATCCAAATCTCTCCTGCGTCAAGTGATCCAAATCTCTCCTGCAAATGTAATATTTCACAATTGGGGCATTCAAATTGGCTTTCTGACATAAACCCTCTTAATGTTTATTAACTTTTTTTTATTCAGTTTCTCAATTTGTCTGAGAACTCGTATCATCTGCTTGCCGTGCCGGGGAAGTAATAAATGCGACTGAAAACAATGATGTTTAATATGAAGATGAACAAAAAATAAACCAACTCCATGATTTATATATTTTAGATTTTGGCAGATCAGCTCCTCCGACAGCAGTCACATCATCAGTGAAGCCCCTCCCACTGTAATTCATCATCAGTGAAGCTCCTCCCACAGCAGTCACATCATCAGTGAAGCCCCTCGCACTGTAATTCATCATCAGTGAAGCTCCTCCCACAGCAGTCACATCATCAGTGAAGCCCCTCGCACTGTAAGTCATCATCAGTGAAGCTAGCATCAGGAAGAGCTGAAATCTGCAAAGACTGAGTTTATTAAAGAGGACAGTGAGAACATGAGTGATCCAGAACCCTGCAGAATGAAACACACTGAAGATCCTGAAGAACAAAGAGGTTGGTGTTTATTCTTCCTTTACTCATGATGCTGAAGAACATTCAAGCACTTCATCACTTTTAGGGGCCGTTTACACCTGGCCACTTCATGCGTTTTCTTAGATCGGATACATATCCGATCGTGAAAAGACCAGGTGTAAATGCCCTCCGAAACGCATTCGAGACGGATTTGAATCCGATCGCTCAAACCACTTCAGGAGGTGGTCTGGGCCGCATTCCAGACGAAACTGGACAAGTGTAAACGCATCTGGTTGTTGAAACCACATATGTAAATTGTACTCCTCCCAAAAATGCTAAAAAATAAACGTGTGAGAGCGTGTTATAGGCTATATGTCATGTTATAGCCAGATATGACGACGCTTCTGGAACACGCATCACCGCAGATGAGAAGCTGAGCATCAATTCATTAAGCCAACGTGCAAACTATCGCAAATCAAAGTGAAAGTAAGTCGCAGACACTTAACACACAATCATCATCATTTAAAGTAGAGAAACCAATGATCTTACCGGGTGTTGCCGCTCTCTCTTATTGCGGTCTTTGATTTTGAAATTTTAGCTGATGATCAATAAAATGCAGCTCATATCTGTTGCTTTCGGTGACACGCACTCCATTAAATCTGCATATAGCGCGAGAATTGAAGATCGGATTTAAATCCGTTTCGCAAAAACACATTTATGTGACCAGGTGTAAATGGATTCGTTTTGATAAATCAGATAGCTATCCGATCTGAGAAAACGCATGAAGTAGCCAGGTGTAAACAGCCCCTTATTAGATAAACAATTCAACTGTGAAATGGTTCCTAAAGTTTCTGTTTTTGTGGGGTTTTTTTTAAACGAATGATGATTAAAGGGACGGTTTCATATTGATTGTTAACATTGATATGTTTTATTTCATATTTATTTTATTTATGCTTTACAATTTGTAACAATTTGACCTGAATTTTATGTGTATTTTTACAAACATGTATAACAAACAATAATCATTCCAAAATGTACAAATTTACAATCTACTCCGCTTTACTGCAAACATTTGTGTTCTTCTCGCAGTGAAATTCACTTGATCTTGTGTTTCTTGTGTCCCACATGCATGTGAAGTCAATGGAAGGAGAAGTTTAGTGTGAACGGCCTATAATAATTAACACCTTTTAGTAGTTTTTAACATAATTATATATCAATCTAAAAGTTGGTGTCAAAATACGGTAGTATTGTGTATTTTAATGTTCATTTCATGTTAGATGATTGTCTGATCAACTATATTTAATAGTTCTCACTACAGAAACATGGGATTTGTGCCTATAATGTTAAAATAATAACTGGAAGATCAGAGTACCTCATTTATGGAAAGTTTCAGGGATGTTTAATTAATTTATAAAAGGTCTTAAATTATTGTAATATTTTATAGCAGTTGTCTGTTAAATCTGGCATAATTTTTATCTCCACTCACTCCATATTTCTCTCTTTGAATTATTTTGATTTTAAAAGATTTAATATTTCTTTAATGCCAGACCCGATGGAAGAGAGCGAAGTGGAGGAGGAGAGAGAAGAACTGAGTGAAGTGAAGGAGGAGGGTGAAGAACTGAGTGAAGTGAAGGAGGAGGGTGAAGAACTGAGTGAAGTGAAGGAGGAGAGAGAAGAACTGAGTGAAGTGGAGGAGGAGAGAGAAGAACTGAGTGAAGTGAAGGAGGAGGGTGAAGAACTGAGTGAAGAACTGAGTGAAGTGGAGGAGGAACATCATGTCAAATCTGGAGAAAAACATTTGAGTCGCTCAAAGACTAAAAAGACATTTTTAAAGAAAAGAAGAGCCAATAAATCTTTCACCTGCACTCAGTGTGGAAAGAGCTACACAGCCAAACATAGTCTTGAGCGTCACATGAGAGTTCACACTGGAGAGAAGCCGTTCACATGTGATCAGTGTGGAAAGTTATTCGGCCGATCAACATACCTTGAAAGTCACATGAGAATTCATACAGGAGAGAAGCCATATGTATGCAATCAATGTGGGAATAGTTTCGGTCAATCAGCACACCTTAAAAGTCACATGAGGATCCACACTGGAGAGAAGCCGTTCTCATGTGATCAATGCGGGAAAACATTTCTTCAGGCATCAAGCCTGAAGGCACACCTGACAGTTCATACGAAGGAGAAGCCACATTCATGTTCTGTGTGTGGAAAGAGTTTTTCACTGCTGCCATCTTTACATACACATCAGAAAACTCACACTGGTGTGAGAGAGTACATGTGCTTTGAGTGTGATAAGACTTTTACTACAGCGCAATGTTTAAAACTGCACCAGAGGATTCACACTGGAGAAAAACCTTACAAGTGTTCACACTGTGACAAGAGATTCAGTCGATTATTATCTCTGAAAACACATGAGAGGATCCACACTGGAGAAAAACCTTACAAGTGTTCACACTGTGACAAGAGATTCAGTCGATCAACATCTCTGAAAACGCATGAGAAGATCCACACTGGAGAAAAACCTTACAAGTGTTCACACTGTGACAAGAGATTCAGTCAGTCATCATCTCTGAAAGCACATGAGAGGATCCACAGCAGAGAAGCCGCACACGTGTGATCAGTGTGGAAAGACTTTCTCTTTTAAAAGTCACCTGAAGATACACATGAAGATCCATACAGTGGAGAAACAACATCACCACAGTCTGAGATCATGATAAGTAGTTCATCTTTATGTGATGAGCAACAAAAGCTGCTTTTCCACCTTCGGAAAAGGTTCCAGTTGTGTTTCCACTTGAGCCTGGTACGGCACGGCACAATTACAAACCATTCTCGGCCCTGAACTCTCAGCACACTTGGCTAACCGTGCCGAACCATGACGGAAGAATGTGTGTACTAGTGCTGGAAATTCTTTCAAATTCTAATGATTCTTTTCAGAGATTCGTTCACTTTCAGTTCGTTCACCAAAATGATTCGTTCATTGATTCGTTCACAATTTGTTGACAATTTCTTCATATTACATAAATACGCCCACAGGTGGTGAAAAATAGTGTCTTAAGTCAACAAACTACTTACTTGTAACAAAAAAAAAAAATGATTTGGCTTTATTAAATAAAATCTTTATGATGTTTGTACGTTCTTTTTATAAGCTTCCTTATATGGTATTACACAATTCATGGTATCATTTGAAAGATTAGAATCTAAGCTTTACAAAGAATACCATCACTTTCGTTTTTATGATATATATCGAATGAAATATTAGCTTAAAATGCATTGGTCCCAGGCAAAAATTTCCGCTTTATGATTGTGAAGAAATCTTTCTACAAATATTAATTTTTTATATATTTCACAAAACAGTCAAGTCATATATCACAAGAAAGCTCTCATTCTAAGGAATTTGACGATGTTTATTACATTGTGAGACAATCATAGACCGAAATATCTTCAAAAGAATCGCGCAGTGAAATAAAATCAAACAGAGATGACGGATAAAAGTATCACATTCCTGCTCTGATGTCGGCTTCAGTCAGCCGCAAACAGCCACATAATCTATATCACCTTTTAGCTTATGATGTTATCTTTCAAATGAGACCATTTTCACGTTTCTGTGAGATTTCGTTGGTAAGAAAAACCTTTTCGAATGAACTGAGAGGAGACGCGCTCTGAGCGCAAGACACTGAGGGCCCTATCTTGCACCCAGCGCAATTGACTTTGTACACCGACGCATGTATCATTCCTATTTTGCACCCGCGCAAAGCAAAGCGAACTTTTCCCTCCAGAGACGCACGTCGGTTAACTAAGAAATACACTTGCGCTCCCCGGGACGGTTCAGCACAAAGAAGAGGCGTGTTCCGGCGCAAACGTTCCCTCATGCTATTTTACAGGTTTAGAAAACAATTCCGCCACTGACCGAGAAAAAAAAAAAGTTTAAAGTCAGTGGTGCGTTGCGCATGTTATTCAAATGCTATTTTAAGGGCGCATGCTTGGCCATAATCAATGTAGCGTGTGCACAATGCGCATACACTTTGATTCTCTTATCTGCACACACACGCAGCAGTTATCATTTTTGCAAATCATACATTATTATGATAGATAGATAGATAGATAGATAGATAGATAGATAGATAGATAGATTATTATAAAAGCATACATCTAGCTTACACATTTACCCAAATTATCATACGCCTGTTTAACCGAAGTTAGTTTGGGTGTGTTTCTCCATCCCCAACGTCCCTGACGAGAACGTCGGTCTCCTTGGCTGTGAACCACTCCTGGCGTGCGCCTGGCAAATCCGCCGTTATAATAGGAATCCGCTTTAGAACAAGCGCGCCTGCTCTTAAAGGGAATGTGAGATGATGCTCTGATTGGTTTATTTCACGTTACGCCCAAACCACACCTATGAATAATGAAGCTACTTCAGACCAACCCCTTTTAGATTTGCGCCGGGCGCAAGAGTCATTTATCCCGGCGGGAAAATAGCAACAGCGCCCAAGACCCGCCCACAAAGTTACTTGCGCTTTGCGCTTGACACTTGCATTTCAGATCGTTAAAATAGGGCCCTAAATCTCCAAGCCATCTGTACAGGCCTTACTTTGTGCTACTGCTAAGGCAAGTATTTAGTATATATATCTAACCAGAACTAAGCTCGCGTCACATATCAGAGACGGACCTTTCATAAACGACGCGAGTTCAATGCTGAGTCCCAATTCGCCTACTTATACTACGACCTAAAATTATGTACTTTTTTTGTGTACCTTTGAGTGTGTAGCAAGAGAGTATGCACGTTCTGGGACATACCAGAGAATGTCTAATAGGAAGAGAATTGGCACTCTCTGGTTACTTCCGGTTTCTGGACTGGCTGCAGTAACACGTCTCTGTCCATGCGGGGGCGCTCGCAGGCGAGTGCAGAATGAATGGAGGTCTATGACGCTAAACCATCAAAATCCACTTTTCTCAGGATATAATTTTTTGTCTAGTAATTTGAATGTTGTATTCGAAAGGAGATGCAAAGAAATTACACATTGCTGGGTGTTAGATTTTTTAGAGTCACTTATTTGCTTTAAAAAGTCTTTTAAAATGTCAATGACGTCATACACATCGTACGACCAGAGATACTGCTTGACGGCAATCCTTCAGTCGCTTTGGTGCTTTCGCGCTCGGCACTTTCTTTTCTCTCGAGGCATCGACAACACAGCTGACACAGGTAAATACACGTGCTAGAAGAGTTTTTGTTTTGTTTGTTTCTGGTCCCGCTTCGGATGCCACGATGCCATCAAGCGGTATCTCTGGTCGTAATCAGTCCTTCACTGACCAATCAGCGTTCATTAGCGTGCAATGCTAGCGTGTTATGGGCAACAACAACTCAACCTGTAAGAAATCGAAAGGACATAAGTACTCATTCATTCAATTTTCGACCTATAACCCATGTTGAACTTGCAAAACCTACAATAAAATCTGAGATTTCTCAACGGCAATTGGGTGAAAGAGACAAATTTTGCCGTCCAGCCCCATAGACACCCATTCAGTCTGCACTCGCCCGCGATCACCTCCAGTGGAATTCTAAAGGAACTACAACCAAGATCGATACAATGGGGCTAATAGGAAGTGCCAAGGCTCTCCGTAGACGGGCTCTGGACATACTTCGATGACGTCATGCAACGTGAACTTGAACATGGTTGCCTAGTTACGCACACCGCGACTGTTAACAAAACATTTTACATTTCATTCATTCTTATACGTCCAATATCATTTTATTTACTATTCCCATCTTTTTTTTTTCTCATCGTTTTTTCCACAATACATTTACAATGTGTTCTACCAAATTGAGGAGTGAAGCAGGGCGTCGTCGTAGATCAACCAAACGCAGGTCGTTATGAGAGTATGCCAGGCGCTCGCTTGCAGCTACCTGTACACCTCTCGGTTGTTGAATTTGTGCGCGAGTACTTTTATCATGCCAGCTGAAGGTTCATTTTTGCGCGTGTGAAATAACATAATGTGCTCGTGAGCATGTCTTACACGCTCATAACTTTTGACATAAAAATAACGCCATAAACTGGTTTCTAAATGGAGGATTTGGAGAAGTTTTGAATGCGCACTCTCAAGACGCACTGTGCTTTTGGGTACGTAACCTTGTGGTTTTTCAGCATTTACAATGTTTATATACATATTTTGATAAAGTTATTGTTAGTTAGAAATGTGAAAGCACAGCAACCAATCTGATAAACTATTATTTGAAAATAAATGTCAAACGTTTTGGATATGGAAAGTATGATTGTGCAATAGTTTCCAACTTTGCATAAGTTGAATAAAATGGTCATTTCAGTAAATCTACATTTTGATATTGTGAAATGGATATTATTACAGTGCAGAAACCAATCTGATAAACTATTATTTGAAAATAAATGTCAAACGTTTTGGATATGGAAAGTATGATTGCGCAATAGTTTCCAGCTTTGCATAAGTTGAATAAAATGGTCATTTCAGTAAATCTACATTTTGATATTGTGAAATGGATATTATTACAGTGCAGAAACTATGTATAAACAGTTATTTCTTTGATTCAGGTTCTGTTGAAGATTGAAGATTGGCACTGTTGGCACAGCTGGCATCAGATCTCCAGGAGGCCAGCTGGTGATGTTGAGGTGATGCACAACACAGGTGACAAAACTGATGCCCAGATATAAATCTGGAGGATGAGGATCCTGTTCTAGATTGTAATAGACCACAGATTTTAGGCAAATCATTTGTAAAATTATGGAGCGCAACTGGAAGAAAACAAAACTAGAGGTATTTCGCATTTCATGGAAAGAGAGCTCGATTGCTTACAGAGAGGCCTTAAAAGCTGCTAGATCTGCTTATTTTTCAAACCTATTAGAAGAAAATAAAAATAATCCTAGGTATTTATTTGAAACGGTGGCTAATCTAACGAAAAAGAAAGCTTCAAGCACCGAAGTTTCCAAGCAACACAGCAGTGATGACTTTATGAACTTCTTCACTTATAAGATTGATAATATCAGGGAGAAAATTATAACTATGCAACCGTCTACTACAGTATCGCATCAGGCAGTGCATTGTAGTCTCCCGGAGGAAAAATTTGATTCATTCGTTGCTATAGGAGAGCAAGAATTTACTAAACTCGTTAAATCATCTAAATCTACAACATGTATGTTAGACCCTATACCGACTAAGCTACTGAAAGAAATACTTCCAGAGGTCATAGATCCTCTTCTTAATATCATTAATTCATCTTTGTCTCTAGGATACGTACCAAAAACCTTTAAGCTGGCTATGATTAAACAGCTTGTTAAAAAAACGCAACTTGATCCTTCAGAATTAGTCAATTACAGGCCGATCTTGAATCTACCTTTTCTGTCAAAGATATTAGAAAAAGCAGTATCTTCACAACTGTGTTCCTTTCTTGAAAGAAATGATATCTGCGAGGATTTTCAGTCAGGATTTAGACCGTACCATAGTACCGAGACTGCTCTCGTTAGAGTCACAAATGATTTGCTCTTATCATCCTATCGTGGTTGTGTCTCTCTATTAGTGTTACTCGATCTTAGTGCTGCATTTGATACTATCGACCACAACATTCTTTTAAATGGACTCGAAAATTATGTTGGCATTAGTGGAATTGCACTAGCATGGTTTAAATCATACTTATCTGACCGTTATCAGTTTGTAGCAGTAAATTAAGAGATGTCTCATCGATCACAAGTTCAGTATGGCGTACCACAAGGCTCAGTACTAGGACCGCTGCTGTTCACTCTGTACATGCTACCATTAGGAGATATCATTAGGAAACATGGCATTAGCTTTCACTGTTATGCCGACGATACTCAGCTCTATATTTCTTCAAAACCTAACGAAACTTACCAATTCACAAAATTAACGGAATGCATAGCGGATATAAAAAATTGGATGACTCGTAATTTCCTACTTCTAAATTCTGAAAAAACAGAGTTTCTAATTATTGGACAAAAAACTTCCTCACGTAATAACCTAGAAAACTGTCTAACACTTGATGGCTGCTCTGTTAAGTCTTCGTCGTCGGTTAGGAACCTGGGTGTGCTCTTTGATACCAATCTTTCATTTGAAAGTCACGTGTCCAGTATCTGTAAAACTGCATTTTTCCATCTTAAAAATATATCTAAATTACGTCATATGCTCTCATTGACAAATGCGGAACAATTAGTTCATGCGTTCATGACCTCAAGGCTAGATTATTGTAATGCTCTACTGTGTGGTTGCCCTGCACGCTTAATAAACAAACTACAGCTAGTTCAAAACGCAGCAGCTCGAGTTCTTACCAGAACCAGGAAGTATGATCATATTAGCCCGGTTCTGTCAAAACTGCACTGGCTCCCTATTAAACATCGCATCAATTTTAAAATATTGCTGATGATGTACAAAGCACTAAATGGTTTAGCTCCGCAGTGCTTGAGCGAGCTCTTAACGCATTATAGTCCTTCACGTCTATTGCGATCTCAAAATTCCGGCCAGTTGATAATACCTAGAATATCAAAATCGACTGCTGGCGGTAGATCCTTCTCCTATTTAGAACAAAAACTCTGGAACAGTCTTCCTAACATTGTCCGGGAAGCAGACACACTCTGTCAGTTCAAAGCTAGACTAAAGACACATCTCTTTGACCTAGCATTCACATAATATATTATAGACTTCTATAATTCAATGTTAGGCTGCATAGATTAGGTCAGCTGGAACCGGGAACACTTCCCATAAATCCTGATGTACTCGTTACATCATAAGAAGAATGGCATCTACGCTAATTTTAGTGTCTTTGTTTATCCCGAGGTCTTCCCGCAGCCTGCCGGATCCAGGCCGTATCCAGATCTGATGAAGGACCTTCGCCTGGACCCGATGACAATGCAGTGCTGAAGTGCCAACTAGTCTCTCCCTATGGAGGATCCCTTTACCACTCTACAGATAAAGCGTTGTCGGGAAACTCAATTCGCGTATCTACCCCGACTTAATAAAATAACATTAAATTCTGTATCAAAACTATAAGGAAACACCAGTACTTTCTTTAGGCTTGGTTTGTAGGGAATTCCAAACCTGCGCACATATATTCAAACGCACATAACTATAGAACCAATTCTTAATGCGCATGTGAACGCCATCAGCGTTTCTCACAGGTCCGCGTTTAAAGCCTGTGTAGAGATAATTGTGTCGTCTTAGCGGCCCCTAATTTAATAACAAATGATTGTTGCGACGGAAGCGAATCAATCATAACTAACCTTAGCTGGAAAATAACTTTACTAAAGAACCGCTATAAAGCCAAAACAATCTGTTACCATAAATTATACGTTTATCTCTGTAAAGCTGCTTTGAAACAATCTACATTGTTAAAAGCGCTATATAAATGAAGATGACTTGACTTGACTAAAATGATAAGTTTTGTATCTTCTGAAAGAATAAAATGATCAAAATCATAAGGGCCTATTTTTTTCTTTTTGTTTATATCACAGACACCATATACTATAATATTTATCACATTCAGCAGTGTTTTATATAATTTCAAAGTGTTTTCTGTAAAATTACACTGGAATATTGCATATATACCACTGTATATGGGTATGAGCAGAGTTTAGATTTGGGTAGGTGGAAATTACATAAAAAAGGTAATATTCCTCCCTTCAGATTAATATGCACATCTTTTTCATTTTTTAGTATCTAAAAAATAATTGTTTCCAGTGTTTGCTGGCATCTAGAGGAAACAGCCATAATTGTCTGCATGTTGCTAGACCCCACAGGGCCTGAGTTACACACTTTCAAAAATGAATTTAAAATAAAAAAATTAAAAAGCGCCTATTGTTTTTTGGTTTTATTACAGCTCAGACAACATATACTTAAATGTTTATCACTTTTAGCACTGTTTTATGAAACTGCTAAGGGTTTCCTGTAAAATGACACCAAAATGGGAGGCTTTTCAATTTCGGTAGGAAAGTTCAGGCGGAAATCCCCAAAAATGGTCTAGGAGTGTAAGAGGTTAAAATGTGTTTCTAATTTACTCATTAAATTAATAAAATAAGTAAAAATTAGTGGTTCAGAATCAGATGACCAAAGCACAAAGGTTTTCTTGCATAATTAACATTTTAATTGTTTGGTCAGACATTTACACATTCATAAATCTAGGATTATGTTAAACGTTGAGTTATGTTCTATGTTTAGTATGAATATATAAACAATCGTATGTGCACAGTACCTATAACTGCACTTTGCATCTGCTGATTGCTGAATGAGATTGACTCACATGCTAAATGACGACCTACCCGGTACTCTCTCATTCATTTCATTCACAAACAAAATGTACCAACGAGATCTCACTCTCGCTCAGACTCTAAACAGAGCAATATCATTCAGTGATGGGTGTTGTGGTGGCAAACAATTTTCTATTACTTAATAAGAGACAAACATGTAACAATTGTCTTAAAAGATTATATATTCCCTACCGTTTGTGTGTCCCAATCCGAAAACGTGTTGCAATTGCCATCTGGAAACTGGCCACGGGTGGTGAATACAAGACAATCAGCCATCTTTTTGGAGTAGGCCTCAGCACTGTGTTTAATTGTGTTCAGGAATTCTGCAACACAGTCATCTTCCCGTCCACAGGAGATTTCCTAATGCTGACAAGTTGTTAGAAATGGCCACTTTCTTTAATAATCGTTGGAGAGTTCCAGAGTGTCGGCGCAGTTGATGGCAGTCACATTCCAGTATTGCACCAGAGGACTATCTGCGAGACTATTTCAGTCGGAAAGGCTATGGATATAGATATAGCTCCTGCACGACAGGTGGATTAGAGCTATAATTAGCATCAAGCTACATAACAATTGAAAAGATTAATATTACACTTTTACTCAATCACTTTAAACCACCATCATTTTTTATTTGATTATTATTAACTTACAATCACGATCTAATGTGGCTTTTAGTCAAATAATGATTTTGAAATATGTTAGGCTATATATAGCACTTTATATGCATATATTTAATGTACACATTCTTTAATCGTATGAAAATACATAAAATCGCATGAAAATCACACACAAACCATATACAATATTTGCCTGTTAAAAGAAAAGAAACAAACAAAAATACTTTTGGTTATTTATTTGCAATCATTTTTGCTCTTGAGCCTCCATTACAGCCATCATGCGCCCCGTGAGTCCTGGCAGAGAAAGTGTGTCCGCTCTCATGTCCCGCCGCAAGGCATCATCCATTTCTTTGCTGGAACCTCTCATCTGCCCTTTCCAAATACTGCACCAGCTTCGAGGTGCTGTCTCTCTTCCTTTTTCCTCTGTACAGCAATAATAGCAGATGGCAGATCATGAATGTGTTGTCATAGCATTGCAAATAAGTGTTTCCTGCAGGGAATTACACGTCTGCATCTGCTACATGATTAAATATTATTTGTGACCGGTATATATCATCATACTACATCACTATCACTTCATTTTTCGGTCATGTCCCATAATAGATCATCAACATTATATTGTATAACAAGTTAATGTCAGATTGACTTTATATTCTACTTTAAAAGGTTTTTTTTTTTTTTTTTTTTTTTTTGACTTTTACTTTGTTTTAGGTAGTGTAATCAAATTTTATTGTTACATATTAAAGCACTTTGTATTGCGGTTAATTAATTTAAATGAATAATCAATATGAACATCATTTCAGTACCTGATGGTAATATATACAGTATATATACACATCTCAATGTTTGCATAGTGTATGATGTGACCTTTTGCACACCGAGTCTTACCCCGTTCTGAAGATGCGTCTCCAGAGCTGCTACTATTGGAAAATGTCATCTGTCCTATACATGGGCTCAAATAAATACTGTAATTTCAGTGAAAAGGCCTAGGAGTATGAGAGGACAAAAGGATGGGAGACAGGAAAAACATGTCAAAAGAAGATGATGGGAAGCACAGAGAACAGGTCAACAGAGCATGTGAGGATAAAAACTGGGAAGAGGGGTTGTGTGAGGACAGGATAAAAACTGGGTTAAAGGTTGTGCGAGGACAAGAGTTGAAAAGTACCCAAAAAAACATATATGAAGTCATATTTAAAAAAGCGCATGCGCCAGGACGGCCGCCAATGGGAATAAGGCTTTGATGCAGGTGTTTCTAATCGTGGTGAAGTGACGAGGAGGAGCAAAAAGAAAAAAGATAACTATGTTAAAGCTAATTGGACACCAAGTGATGAGAAAAAGGTAAAAGACCCAAGTGTAAACCATTGTAAGATCAGATGTCCGGATGACCAGCCGGCTTCTGAGCAAGTTATGGTTATTTAAAAGTACATGCACCATTAAAGTAGTGAGCGAGCACACTGTGGCAAGATGGCCGCCACGTGCGGACGTCGACCTCCATTGGCCAGCAGCGCGCACGAGACATCTAGCCTTAATATATGATATCTATGAGCTAGACCGCTGAACTTTTAGTCATCCTAACAAACAGAGCGGTGCGTAATGGAGTGCATCAGAGCAGCATCAAGAATATAAAATACATTGCAGTGAATCTCTTATTTGCATCTTAAGTTTATTGCCAATAATAATGCAGGTTTGCGAAAGTGTAGAACTCTGTGAGCTCGCGCAAAATACATCTTCAGCACAGCAACTCATTTAAAACGCCTCTGATTGGCCGATGCGTTCATCAGACATGTCTGTGATTGGCTACAATGCTCAATGCTGCAAACGCACGTCGCAAAGTACCTTTAACGCAAAGGGAAAAATAAATAAAACTGTAATATGCACTTTTCATGATTAGGTAATCGCGGCTGCTGTAGGCTAATCTTATTCACATTTGTTTTTCTGATTAATTGTTTTGCTCTATGAGGAAGACAAGGTAACAAATTATTCGGGGCTTAAGCCCCCTTAGCCCAGCCCTAGCGCCGCCCCTGATCGCGTCCATCGTTTTTAGCTGCTAATTCAAAAATGTCGGTCACAAGTTTCTGTTCGTCTTGTTGGTCAGGGTACTTAAAGCTGCTTTCGGCAAGATTTTTTTTTTAGCATATTTACTGAAACCGAAACTATGCTCCGACAGAACAACATAAATCAGATGGTTTTAGAAAAAACCTGCGCTTCTACCTCCACCTAGAGCCTGTTATTTGTTTGGCAAAAATCCAACGCTCCCGGTTCTTCTAGTCCAATCAGCGCAGGGCCGTGTGAAATCTGCCTCTCAATCACAGTTTGCACACACGCCACAGGTTCCCGCCTCCTTCTTCCCATAACATCTAACCTTGCTACATTATTACACGACCATTAACACAAGGACAACTTCAGCCGAAGCTGTCAAAAGGCCATCCCTGTCGACAACTTCACAATAATCTCCACTAGCTATTCTTTTCGTCAACTCCTCAGGATCCATCTCAACGACTGCAGGCAGATCGCGCACGGTTGTGATAATTTTTTTAAAGTGAGAGACTCGGCGAGAGGGCGCAGGCACAAATAAACTGATATGGATTTTAAATTATTGGATCAACTTGAAATACAGGCACCCGCAGGTACCCGAACCCATGCAGGACTCTGCTGTAACTGTAACCTGCGTGGGTGAAAATTTGAGTTTAACTTTCACCTGTCGCCCTCTGTCTAGGTGCTGAGAGCTGCCAGTGGGAGCAGTGCCCCTTGCGGTGGTGGGTCCCTTGGGGTGTGCTGTGGCTGCGTGTTCACCAAGTGTGGTCATTCCCTTGCTGTGAAATCCAAACACTTTGTGGAGCGAATTATTGTGTGAGTGTTTCTTGAGTTTAAAAATAAAAATCTATTTTTGTACTGGACCACTGTCTCTGGCTAATCCATCTACGAACTTGAGTGCCTTGCTAGAATAAAATCACAAATTATTTGGGTGTAAATCCCATCGGGGCGTAGTCTGCTAATTGTCTGGGTTCAAGCCCTGTAAATTTGTATCCCACCTGCCACACATCGGGATTTTCTCTCCAACTATTCTGGATCGATTCTGAACGTAGTTTTTAACCACAGACTCACACACACACACCACTTGAACCTTCCATAAAATAATCTTTCATGAAGGTCGGAAAGGTTGAAACGAATTACAAGGACATTCACAGGCTTGATTGCACAGAATTTTGCACAGAAAAACGTTGCCACATATTTGTCACCAACAGATACCCTTAGTCTTAGACCAGTGAAATGAGCTTTAAGTGTCAATTTACAGGAGATCTGAAGACATCAGCATAATAAATGAGGTGAAAACAGGAACTATTGACGTGAAATGGGTAGAACTTTACTGCCCTAGTACGACAGTTATCAGTTTAGAAATATACATGTGAATTAAACGAGGGACAATAATGGCCTGCATCACATTCACCACAGTATGCTAATGTTGTGAATCAGATGCAGGGAATCGTCATTATGCAGATTGAGGACTGATGTGTCTCTTACACCTCTAAATACACATCTGTGCCATTTGCTACACAGGACACACACACTTGTTCCCTTGATCTACTAGTGTGTTCTAACATGTTTTGTCTCATCTGACATCTTATGAACTGAACAGAATTGTGCTGAACTTAATATTAAAGTATACTAATGTACAATCTAGATAGCCTACTGAAACATTTGTTAAAGAACAACAATAACTTCAATGGAGTCAGATTTCTTATATTAGAGTCAGATAACTAAATGCTCATTCTCTCTCAACTGTTTTTTGATCCCATTATTGGTTCAAAATAGCACTGTAAGCCTCCAAGACTTACACAATAAAGAGTATTTTCAGCAGCTGTTAAATGGATGGTTGATCAGCTTTTTCGAAGGCTTGATTGCGTTTATGGGGTGCAGTCTAACATGTGTTCATGCCTCGTTAAAAAAAAAAAAAACGCATTATTTTTCATATCTACTTTTATTCTGCACCGTTTTGTTTCTCCTTCTAAAACGGTCTGATGATTTACTGGTTATAAGAAGCCTCTCCCTCAGAAATACACAACGGGCTCTGATTGGTCAGCTTGGCCCAGTGTGTTGTGATTCGCACGCTAACCGCCTAGTTCACGCTGTCCGGAAACGTCACGCCGTTACCAGTTGCATGTGCTTCGGTGTATTGTAAACACAGGCGTCAATATTGCCTTATCAATTTCAGCCCGAATCAGAGAATATTAGTGGAGAGGAATCGAGCAGAACTTGTGCACGAACGGCTGTTACAGGACGTTTCAGGAAGGTATGTTTTTTTTTTGTGTAGTCTCATACTTTTTCTATACGCGGTTATTTTTAAATGCTATGTTTAAACACGCAGAAATATCCATGCATTTCATACAATCGTTCTACCTCATAATATTACAATCCTCGAAGGGATTATTTGATCAGCACCAAAGCATAAAACGTACATGTGGTGACACATAAACAGCTTCTGCTTTTAAAGTGGGAACTGCTCTATCTTTCAGACAAGCTTTTGTGAACTCGCTTAGATCCGTTATGACTCTAATGCAGCAACTCTTCCTCTTCTCAACACGTGTGTCTGTAATACAGCTGTATAGCTACTACTAGCCCTGAGTGAATTGATAGAATTATTTCATGCCGTGTTTCAAGGCAAGGCAAGGCAAGGCAAGTTTATTTATATAGCACATTTCATACACAATGGCAATTCAAAGTGCTTTACATAGAAGAAATAAAAATAATAAAAATAAATAAGAATAATTAAAACAGTTTAGAAAAATAAAATGAAATACAGTACAGTACAGTCGGACGAACAGCGGCACAGTGCTCATTCAGTAAATGCATAGCTAAACAAAAGTGTTTTGAGTCTGGATTTGAATGTGACCACTGTAGGAGCACATCTGATCTCTTCTGGAAGCTGGTTCCAGCTGCGGCTGGCATAATAGCTAAAAGCAGACTCGCCATGTTTAGAGTGAACCCTTGGTATTTCTAGCTGATATGTTCCTAATGATCTGAGTGATCTGTTGGGTTTATATTCAGTGAGCATACCTGCAATGTATTGTGGTCCTAGGCCATTGAATGATTTATATACCAGTAATAATACTTTAAAATCAATCCTAAATCTAACTGGGAGCCAGTGTAAAGACCTGAGGACTGGTGTGATATGTTCATATTTTCTGGTTCTGCTCAGAATCCTGGCGGCAGCGTTCTGTATGAGCTGCAACTGTCTGATGGTCTTTTTGGGAAGGCCAGTGAGGAGTCCATTACAATAATCCACCCTGCTGGTGATGAAAGCATGCACAAGTTTCTCTAAGTCTTGTCTGGAAACAAAGCATCTAATTCTTGCAATATTTTTCAGATGATAGTATGCTGATTTAGTTATTGCTTTGACATGACTACTGAAACTAAGCTCTGACTCTAGTGTCACACCAAGATTCCTGACTTGATTTTTAGTTGTTTGACCCCTGGAGTGAGGGTATGCGTTCACCTTGAGAACTTCATCTTTGTTTCCAAATGCAATGACTTCAGTTTTATCTTTGTTTAACTGAAGAAAGTTTTGGCACATCCAACTGTTGACTTCATCAATGCATTGGCACAGGGAGTCAATTGGGCTGTAATCGTTAGGCGATAGGGCTAAGTAGATCTGTGTGTCGTCTGCATAGCTGTGGTAAGCAATTTGGTTCTTTCTCATTATTTGGCTCATTGGGAGCATATACAGGTTGAACAGGAGTGGCGCAAGAATTGAGCCTTGAGGGACTCCGCATGTCATGGATGTCCACTCAGACTTATGGTCTCCTATACTCACATAATAACCTCTCCCATCTAAGTATGACCTGAACCATTTTAGGACTATCCCAGAAAGCCCCACCCAGTTTTCCAGCCTGTCCAGAAGTATGTTATGATCGACAGTGTCAAATGCAGCACTGAGGTCGAGTAGTACCAGCACTGATAATTTTCCTGAATCAGTATTTAAGCGAATATCGTTTATTATCTTTATGAGCGCTGTCTTTCTTTGTGCTGTGGTGCGGTCGGAAACCAGATTGAAAATTGTCAAAGTATCCATTCGAGCTTAAGAATTTGTTCAGCTGATTGAAGACAACTTTTTCTATGATCTTGCCTATGAAAGGAAGATTTGAGATCGGTCTATACAGTTTGAGATCGGTCTATAGTTAAAATGAGTATTATGAGTTAGTGAGGAACTCATAATACTCTATGAGTAAATTTACTAATGAGTAAATGAGTTAGAGTAGGGTTTCAGACTTATCCCTTAATAAAACATGAACAAATACATACAGTGAACTAGAGTAGGGTCATTCTACAGAAAAGTCCACTTTTGGTATGGCAAGATGTCTTAAAATTGATTTATTTTTCTAACATTTAAACTTACAACACATTATTAGATTATCCTTTGACTTTATGAATACGCATAAATTACAGCTTAATGATTTTTTTATATTTTTTGTACATTTATGTACATTTAGACCGCATGTACCATTTTTTTGTCACTGGTGTTAGGCTACCTTACTTTTTTGCCAATATTAAAGGTTTTTATGAAATATTATTTCAATTTTTTTCAGCACATGTAGACAGAGTTAGCGAAAAATAATAATAATGCAACAAATAAAGAGATTATGTTTTATTTATTTTAATCAGGTTTGTTAAAAGTGTGCTTGAATGAGGTTAGTTCATCTGCGCTACCATCTATTTGCTATAACAATGAAAATATTTGAAAACCAGTTAAAATCAAGTAATGATGCAATCCTTTAAATCTTAACTTTTGAGTGTAGCAGAATACAATAGATGTAACATTATTACTATGTCACATGTGACATTGCATTTAATGTGACAGAAAAAAAGACAGTAACACCAGTGACACAATAAAGTTTATCTATAATTGGAAGTCACTGGTGTTACTGGTGTTACCCATAAGAAAGGTGACACCAGTGACAGTAACACCAGTGACAATTTTCATGAAAAAATAATTTTACAAAATGGCTGCTGCAAGGTAACAAACCACATGTTGTCAATCATGGTATACTAACTAAATTAAGTAGTTTAATCCATTTGTATTCTAGTTTTTTTTTTTACAATTACCTAACAGTAAAGTAGGTCATACCAGTGACTTCAACTAAAAGCTTCATATGAAATCATGAGATAAATGAGAAGATTTCTGATAACTGAAAAGAGACAGTGGATCTACCATTGGCTTTTCTTCATAGATATTCAGGAAATTGGAAGAAGGAAGTCAAGTGATGTCATCAGTGTGATTTTTATTTCAAAATAAGAGATTTTTGTTTAATGGTAACACCAGTGACACAACTCCAGGGGACCTCTACTTTCATTATAAATTTTATAATATTTATTCTGCATTTTTTTTAATATATATCATTTACATAATATATATTTGATAGTTATGTATACATTTTCCCTCTGTACATGACTGTGGGGATGAGCACTTCTGTGTGCTTGAAATTCTATATAATTAATAAAAATCAAATATTGCCACATTGATGGCTCAAGAGGGTGTAATTGTTCAAATAACATATTGTTTTATTTTAAAATGTAAAGAAATTGTAACCCTAAAGTGTTTTTTAAGTGTAATATTTCTGTAAAGGCTAGGGACAGAAAAATTGACATTTTCATAGAATGACCCAGTATTTGTATTATCTTACATTTGACAGTAATATATTAATTTGCCACAGCCACAAATGTAACACTAAACTGAAAATGGTAGGCTATTTTAGTTTAGCAATATAACTGTATAAGAAAAAGTTCAACAAATACATCTAGGAATATAAAAAAGTATGAATAATAGGCTATATAGCCTATTTATATATATATATATATATATATATATATATATATATATATATATATATATATATATATATATATATCTTTAAAACTTAATGACCAGAAAACTTTTTGTTTTCAATAAAAGGCATGTCAGTTTCTTTTTAAAGGGATAGTTCGCCCAAAAATGATATTTAAGCCATGATTTACTCACCCTCAAGCCGTTCGAGATGCATATGTCAATCTTTTTTCAGACGAACACATTTTCAGTTATTTTAGAAAATGTCTTAGATCTTTCAGTGGTTATAATGTGACGCAATGGGGTCCAGCTGCTTAAAGACAGAAAATGTGCATGCATCCTTCACAAAAGTAATCCATCCGGCTCCAGGGGGATAAACGAAGGCCTTCTGAGGGTAATCCGTGCGGTTTTGTCGTAAAAATATACATATTTAAAACTTTATAAACGAAAATAACTGGCTTCCGGTGGCGGTCGGCGCGCGTTCGTGGAGATAGAAGCGTCTAATTAGTAATTAGTAAAACCTAACTAATTAGTCTTTATTTCTTTCATTCTAACTAATCAGTCTCTTTCTTTCTTTCTTTCTTTCTTTCTTTCTTTCTTTCTTTCTTTCTTTCTTTCTTTCTAACTAATCCACCATTCTTTCCTTTCTTTCTTTCTTTCTTTCTTTCTTTCTTTCTTTCTTTCTTTCTTTCTTTCTTTCTTTCTTTCTAACTAATCCACCATTCTTTCCTTCCTTCCTTCCTTCCTTCCTTCCTTCCTTCCTTCCTTCCTTCCTTCCTTCCTTCCTTCCTTCCTTCTAACTAATCAGTCTTTCTTTCTTTCTTTCTTTCTTTCTTTCTTTCTTTCTTTCTTTCTTTCTTTCTTTCTTTCTAACTAATCCACCATTCTCCTTTCTTTCTTTCTTTCTTTCTTTCTTTCTTTCTTTCTTTCTTTCTTTCTTTCTTTCTAACTAATCCACCATTCTTTCCTTTCTTTCTTTCTTTCTTTCTTTCTTTCTTTCTTTCTTTCTTTCTTTCTTTCTTTCTAACTAATCCACCATTCTTTCCTTCCTTCCTTCCTTCCTTCCTTCCTTCCTTCCTTCCTTCCTTCCTTCCTTCCTTCCTTCTAACTAATCAGTCTTTCTTTCTTTCTTTCTTTCTTTCTTTCTTTCTTTCTTTCTAACTAATCCACCATTCTCCTTTCTTTCTTTCTTTCTTTCTTTCTTTCTTTCTTTCTTTCTTTCTTTCTTTCTTTCTAACTAATCTACCATTCTTTTTCTTTCTTTCTTTCTTTCTTTCTTTCTTTCTTTCTTTCTTTCTTTCTTTCTTTCTTTCTTTCTTTCTTTCTACCTAATCTTTTTCTTTCTTTCTTTCTACCTAATCTTTTTCTTTCTTTCTTTCTACCTAATCTTTTCTTTCTTTCTTTCTTGCTTTCTTGCTTGCTTTCTAACTAATCTTACTTTCTTTTTTCTTTCATTCTTTCTTTCTACCTAATCTTTCTTTCTTTCTTTCTTTCTTTCTTTCTTTCTTTCTTTCTAACTAATTAGTCTTTATTTCTTTCATTCTAACTAATCAGTCTTTCTTTCTTTCTTTCTTTCTTTCTTTCTTTCTTTCTTTCTTTCTTTCTTTCTTTCTAACTAATCCAGCATTCTCTTTCTTTCTTTCTTGCTTTCTTGCTTTCTTGCTTGCTTTCTAACTAATCTTACTTTCTTTTTTCTTTCATTCTTTCTTTCTTTCTTGCTTTCTAACTAATCTGTCTTTCTTTCTAACTAATTAGTCTTTCTTTCTTTCTTTCTTTCTTTCTTTCTTTCTTTCTTTCTTACTAATCCACCATTCTCTTTCTTTCTTTCTTTCTTTCTTTCTTTCTTTCTTTCTTTCTTTCTTTCTTTCTTTCTTTCTTTCTTTCTAACTAATCTACCATTCTTTTCTTTCTTTCTTTCTTTCTTTCTTTCTTTCTTTCTTTCTTTCTAACTAATCCACCATTCTTTTTCTTTCTTTCTTTTTCTTTCTTTCTTTTTCTTTCTTTCTTTCTTTCTTTCTTTCTTTCTTTCTTTCTTTCTTTCTTTCTTTCTTTCTTTCTTTCTACCTAATCTTTTCTTTCTTTCTTTCTTTCTTTCTTTCTTTCTTTCTTTCTTTCTTTCTTTCTTTCTTTCTTTTTTGCTTTCTTGCTTGCTTTCTAACTAATCTGTCTTTCTTTCTAACTAATCTTACTTTCTTTTTTCTTTCATTCTTTCTTTCTACCTAATCTTTCTTTCTTTCTTGCTTTCTAACTAATCTGTCTTTCTTTCTAACTAATCTTTCTTTTAATCTATCTTTTTAACTAATCTTTCTTTCTAACTAATATATCTTTCTTTTTCTCTCTAACTAATATTTTTTCTTCCTATCTAACTAATTTATCAATCAAAATTTAAACTACTTTAAACTTCATACTACTTCAAACTTCTAACTACTTTTAACTTTTTCAAACTCTCTGGTCCGGCTTTCTCAAGCCAACTTAAAGTTAATTGACTCATCGACTATCGCGACAGGCCTAATGACAAGTGCACCGGTCAAGTTTGACCGGAGTTCTCCTTAACATATGACGACAGAGTTGCGACGGTTACCTGCTGCGACTTGAAAACAAAGAATGGCGGCTGTTGCTGGAGAACAGTCTTTCGAATCGGCTTTGGCCGCGACTCTGGAGGACTTGGAGTTTAGTTTTTCTTTGAGAAAAGAGCAAAGAACGGCACTTAAGTCATTCTTAAAAAAAGGAAGATGTGTTCGTCGTTTTGCCGGCCAGATAGGCAAAAGTTGAATCTATCAGCTAAGCTCCGCTGTTGGGAAACACTCTGGTTGGTTGAAGCACAGTCCTATTGCGTGCAGAGGGAATTTGAAAGACAGCCGTTAATCCCACCCCTCGGATTGAACCGCGTCTATGGTGAGTTGCCAGACCTAACATCTACTGAGTTTACAGAGTTGTGCCAAATGTACAAGATTTCAACAGAATAAGACAGTGTGAGTAACAAAGGAGTTTGTGTAACGACCTTTAAATCTTCCAAGGATTCTGGAAGTCACTCAGATCCGACAGGAATCGAAGTAGTTTTGGTGGAATGTTGTACTGTTTCGTGCCCTTTTTTTCTGCTTTAGACCCTCGTTCTGGATTGATACCCAGCAGGCTCCTGTGACAACACAAAAAATGTATCATATCACTTTGGCATGGCATTGCAAAACTAAATATACTATAAAATGGACAAAGAACTTTGTCAAAACATAGGCCTACCTCTGGATAAATTCCAGAGTCAGGGCTGCTCCCTTGGGGTACATGATGTTCAGCACGTAGAAGAGGCTGAACACATAGCTGACAGCAACCAGAGAACTGCTGATGATGTGGTTTACTGTGACTTCATCCGCTGATATTTTGTATCTTCCTTCATCTGCAAAACATGTAAATAACGACAATACATTTTTCATTCAATGAAACAAATATACAGCACTTTCAAATATTTAAGAGCAGACATGAATATCCTTACCAACTATGATGCACGGGTTGCTTGGCAGTTCTGCTAAAGCATCCTGTAAGAGGTGAAGACAGACATATCTGAATCACAAAATGTTGTTTTTCTGTGGAATTTCCCTGCAATGCTCAGGACTCTGTATTGGCAGTGGTAACATTTGTATCAGTGCGTCACTACCTTGCCTTCCTACTAAACCAAATTCCAATAAAATTATGAGTTTATGCTGTGTGCTTACTTCTTCGTTTAGCAGCAGCACCTTTGGCTCCTCCGCAAAGTACTCCATCAGGCCCTGGAGGAGTTTTATTGGATCTGTAGTAACTCCTCTGATTCCCTTGCTCACAAGAAACTCCATGATGGTCTTGCCCTTCTCCTCAATTTGGTTCATAAGTTTGGTTTGAACAGAAAATCCCAGCAATTTCTCTGTGTGGTCAAGCAGACAGGTGGCTTCAAACAGGTATGGCCATTCTTCCATGAGTTTGAGTACATTGTCTTCGGTATTCAGAGTGATGCGCTGGGCGCAGTATGTTTCAGCCATTAATCTTTTAATGTCGCTCTCAGGTAAAACATTTTCTTTAAAGGCGTCTTGCAGCTTTTTCTTTTTTTCCTCGTTGTCAAAGTCATTTGGGGACTCGGGTTGCCACTGACGACAGCCGTATACGGTCAGATGATTTGCATTTCTTCTTTGGTCTCCGTTCATTGGATGTGCCGAAAGCATATTGTCGCCTGATGTTCTCGACTCGATTCTCCATTTGCATAACAAGGGAGGCAAAACCTTGACCCACTACATTTGTGCCAGATTTATCCAAAAAGGAATCAGGGTATCAGGGTACAACTTGTTTCAGCTTGCTTCTGCCTGGTCTGGTGTCTTTAGCCATCAAGTCTTCCATGATGATCCTGATCATGTGTCTTCTATCTTTTGGTAGTGGCCTCCTCTTCTCCTTCAGCGCATTCATCATTGTAACTGGAAACTTCTGCCATGGGATTTGAAACATCTCTGGATGTGTCACAGTTGGCATCTCCATCAGATTCTTGGTAACACTACAAAGGTTGGGAGTACAGGACACATCCAAGGTGCTCTGAGACACTTGGGGAGAAAAAACAAATAAAAAGTGGACTCCAAAAGGTGAACAATAGCAAACAAACTGTCACTTGTAAGTAGGGCTGGGTGATTAATACAATTGTAAAGTTGTATTTTCAATCACGATTATGAAAACAAGATAATTGTAGCTTTTTTTGTTTTCAATTAAATTATATTTAAAGATCAAGGAAATCCACTGTTAAAAAGTTCAATAAATTCATGTTTCCGTAATCTTTGAGTAATGTTAAATCATCATGATGTCATTATTGACCAATATAATTCTGATTATGATTTTTGCCATAATCGAGCAGCCTTTCTTGTGAGAGAGAGAGAGATTGATTTTCTTTGAAAAATGAAATAATGTATCCCAAGTTTATGCACCCCCCCTCATCCTCAGATACTGCCATATTTATGTGGGTATTTTCTGTGTGTAGTATTAGCTGCAAAATATAGGTTTCTGATTGATCATGGCAATAAAGCTTATTTGAAGTTAACTAAATTAAAGAAATTAGTGTACTGTTCAATGTCTGATCAAGCCCATAACATACCTGAGGAAAATGCACTGATCAGCCGCCTGGACTGTATAGATGATAAAATCCCATCCAAGTCTGCTACACTTAAAAATGTGCAGTCTTCCAGATTTGTGACTCCAACATCTGTCAACTTTCTGATAGTAGTTTCTTCCAGTGAATGCCATGTGCTTCTGATCTTCTCCCTTACAGACTCCATGGTGGACTGTGTTTAAGAGCAACCAGCAGTCTGCCACCTCTGCTGTAGTGTCTGAGTGGAATGTAATCAAGAAGCTCATCAAGTCCTTTGCAAATAAAAATACCACCCTCACTCTCTACTTCAAAAACACCAAGACCTGGATCAAGACTTGCTTTTTTCTGTCTAAGCACAAGAAGTACAGTCTTTTGTTCTTTCACTACAATGCATGCAATCAGCCCGAGAATTAACTCTCCAATATTACAGCTCAAAATGACAAGCATGTCATTTGCATAGCATGTGCCACGTACAGTAATTCTGTCTGTCACTACCGCATTTGATGATGTGACATTGAATGCTTTCAATGCACCCTTAATCTGAGTATCATACAACTCTGGGTAAAACCTTGTACAGTCAGACATGATTAACTCAGGGGAGAACACATTTCCTCTGCTTTGGTAGGCCTGCAACAACTGATGTCTCTCTGAAAGGGATTTTGTGATGTTTCTGAAGTTCTTACTTGCCCGAATACACCTCTTCAAATAGCTGTGCTTACTTTCAAATCTCATCGTCCATGTGCGAATTAATGGCCCAAACTGTAATGTGAGATCTGCATAATGTAAAAGGTAATGATGTTTGGGTCTAAGCTTTTAAGTGGGAAGAGGAGAAGCCTTGTTTCTATGTACTCTTCAGTGAGGACCTTCATGTAGGCAACCTGTGATTCTGACAGTGCGGGAGCACATACAAGCTCAACCACCTGCCTAAGTAGCAGTATGAGTTGCCAAACTTCATCCATAAGGTCTCTGATCCTGTCATGTAACAGTACTGGCAAGAAACGAAGAAGCCACCAATTTTGAGCAGCATGCCCCCCAAGTTTTGTCCCATTGTTACGCAGAACATTAGCCTTGTTCTGACTCTCTCCTGTAAAATTAACAATTCTGCTGTTAAGTACATCGTAACTGAACCACTTCCTTGTTTTTACTAGGAACTGCAAGTACATGGCCAAATCATAGTCAACTATGCCCTCAAATAAATCATTGGCAAGGCAGGGTGGAAGTCCCGGTGCACAAACATGGAAATGTGTCAGTTTGTTCAAAACACTGTTTGACTTGATGCCTTTGTGCATTTGCATATCTGGGTTATTTTCCAACTCCATCAATGATTCCCTATAACTAGCTGGCGTTCTCTCTGTGGCTGTAGAAAGAGGATTTCTTTGAAAATCCTCTTTTCTAATGTGACAGTACCTACAAAAATATTCTGCACAGCTGAAATTTTCCGTAAATCCTCCAAGATAGTGGGACCCAAGATTGTCTCCAATGACACATGCAATACTGCCTCTGAAGGTCTTACCTTCAATGCAAATGCCTGTTGACTCCAGGTCACGCAAGTCTGACATCAAAATATCAAAAACTCTCTCAGATCCAAACAGCTTACAGTTCTTCTCCAGACAAAGAAGTACAAGCTGTATTGAGTCAACAGTGGATCGGTTGTGTGCATAGACATTACCCAAAGTGTAATACACAGCGAGAACTTTGTGTTTTTGCCTAGCAGACCCTAGAGGGTTAGCGACTTCAAAAGCATCTTGAAACAACATGATCTGAAGAGCATGCGGATCAGATGCAAACAATTAATTGGATTTAGAGACACAGCCATCTCCAATATCACATAGTTTGCTATTGTCAGCATGAATAGGATTTAGAATTTGATGCACTGCATGAAAATTGGGATTTCCGACCCCGTAAACGGCCGTAAATCTCCCTAATTTTCGGCAGTTAACGACAATTTACAGCCTGTGAACGTCGCGTTCGTCTGTGCCGAATATTGTCGGAAACGAACCATGACGTATGCAGAGCGCTCGCGCCGGAGGTGTGAATGGCTCTAATTACCATATGAATAGCAGCTCCCGCCAGAGAAAGGCTTGAATTTCCTCACTCACTATTGGTTGAACCCACGTGGTTTAAACAAGAAAAATCACTCGTGATTGGTTGGCAGATCTGTTACTATTGGTCACCCTCGCTCATTATAAATTCAAAAAATTATAATATTCATATAAATGATGATACATAAATTATTTTTTTATATTCATAATATGCTATTCTGTGGTATATTCATGTCATTGTTAACCTATGGACTACACTATTATTACCATCAAGGACATGAATTTATAAAGGAAAGGAAAATTTGCCAGGGACATGCTGTTTATTCAAAGAAAGAGCTTTATTATTAGCACAAACACAAAACAATATACACCTATGTACAAAGCATAGATCATCTGCACACACAACAAATTGGAAGCTCAGTGTCTGTTTTCATCTTCGGAGCTGTAGGTGACTAGCGGCGTTCTCTCTGAATTCGATCCACTTTGAAAACGTCTGTGGTGCGTTGCCCTGTATTTAGGAGTCGCCTCTAATCTCGACTGCAGCGTAGCACAGAGCTCTGTGAGCTCCTGGCTGGTGGTTGAACTTCATGGGACATCAGATCTATGGTGGCGCACTTCCAAATGCCCACGTCATCCTCACCTAGCACACCGTCTCGCTTCTAGCAGCTGTAAAAACAACCAATACAGACAATCAGTACTGTGATGCACTGTGTATGGACACAAAACATCTATTAATGCACTTGAAAATAGTCACATTGACTAAAAATCTTACCCTCTTTCTTCTCGCTCGACTCCGAGCTGAACTCCCTCACAGCTTCGGCCTGCAGTGCCAGATCTGGTTGTTTGTACCTGAAGCTCCTGCGTACTGTCTCGTAGTACGTCTTACAGGCAGCTGGAAAACAATTAAATGAGAGTGATATGAATAAAAACAACGCAAGTCACAGTAAAATAAAACAAGGAGAAAATAGTCAAAGTTACTTATAATGTCGTCATGATCAGCGTCATGAAAATCTGGACTTGCAGACATAGCTCTGAGTAAATGTGAGGTTACGCCCTCGTTATGAGGCGAGGTTACTCTATGGAAACAAAATGTATGATTAAGATCGTAAACTATAACGGATCTATTTTCTTATACAAGAGAATGAAAGCATATTCTTTGAATCTTACCTTTAAAATGTTTGTAAGTTTTTATGAAAGTAAAAAAATAAAAGAATGTAAGATTCTTTAATTTTTTTTACCTTGCTCCAGTTCGTAGCGCCCACAATTTGTCTCAGAGTTGAGAAGATGGCATACTGCTTCCTGTAAATTACATGATTTACAATTATTAAACAAATAATAGCCATCACTCCCATGACCTCTTGCTTTATGATGAAATCATGAAAAACTGAATATTCTTACATTTCACAAGGCCTGACAAAATACAAAAGTGACCGATGAGATGAATACTTACTGGGTGTCAACAGGTCTTTGCTCAGAGGTGCGCTAGCATCTTAAGGGCGAAAAAAACAAAGATTATTCAAAAATGTACAATTATTGAAATCAAACAAAAAGGTAAGAATTGCCACACTCTGCTCTTCTAAGCAAGACTGTCTGAAACATGTCATTAAGCCAATAAAATAAACTGTTACCAAACTTGATTCTCAAGCAGTAAGTAAAGACCAATTTATAGTTATGCGTCGACCTCCCGCTGTAGCTACAGAGTAGGCTGTGTACATAGCGTACCCTTTAGCACACCCTGACGTGCACCTCTCCCAAAATGTAACAATGCGTCAATTTTACGTGGACGGAAGCGCTGTGATTGGTCTAGAACGCCTCCCTCGGGTTTCACAGGCTTCTTTCTGCATGTGTAATTGTGCGTCAACAGGGACAACAATGCAGAAGTATAAATGAAACAGTGTAGCCTATAGCATAGAGGCTCGGGCTTCGGTCTGACGCAAAAGTATAAATCAGCCTTAAAGGATTAGTTCACCTCAAAATGAAAATTTCCTGATAATTTACTCACACTGAGTGACAAGATATCCATGTCTGTCTTTCCTCAGTGGAAAAGAAATTAAGTTTAAGGAAAACATTTCCATATTTAATGGCATATACTTTAATGGCAACCAAAGATCTCAATGTTCCAAGACGGTTCAAATGTCCGTCTCAATGCAGCTTCAGAGTCTCTACACAATCCCAGTCGAGAAATCAGGTTCTTATCTAGCAAAACCATCTGTCATTTTATAAAATTATATATACACATTTATGTATTTTTTAAACAATTGTTTGTCTTGTGCTAGTCTGCTGGCATTACAGACATTTGAACCTTCTTTGAACATTGGGATTGTTGGTTGCCATTAAAGTCCAATCTCTGTAGAAAAATACTGAAATGTTAATCCTCAAAACTAAATTTATTTTCCACTGAAAAAAGAAATAAAGGTTGGGGCAACAGATAAAGTGAATACTCACTGGAAATTTCCTTGCGCTGAAATCTGGCTGCACATTTCTCCGGGTCAGAGAAGGCTTCCACAAGACATTCAAAGTTTGACTTAGAGTCTGAAACACATGAGTCAGCCAGTAAGTACGGTCATGTTGCCTATCCTAATTTAATAATGAAATACTGGAGTCATTACTATGCTTAATTAAGAGTGAGAAGAACCTACTCATCTTGAATGGACAAAAAAAGCGAATGTTTTTGTCTCATCTTTCCATAGAACATTTGAAAAGTAACTGACACTACTGGAACTTCTAACGGGCAGAGGGACCACCAGACTCTGACCATAGAACACGGCCCGTTTGAAGTTCCAGTGTCAGTTACTTTTCAAATGTTCTATGGAAAGATGAGACAAAAACATTCGCTTTTTTTGTCCATTCAAGATGAGTAGGTTCTCACTCTTAATTAAGCAGCTTAAATAACTCTGACCAGCACTGTATATATTTAAAATAGATTATTCACAAGCAGTAAAAAACTACTTGTCTTGAATGGAGTGTGACTTTGTGCAGAGCAATGTTTTGTGCAGGGGGAAAAGTACTTACCAGGAGTGGACATTTCACTGCCAGGACGCTCCACTTGGCTAGACATGGCACAATCTTTATTAGATAAAACACATGAATAAGCCTGTGACTTATGTTGTACACAACACAATATTATGTTTAAGTTGTCATCAGTACTCACCAGTATTGTGCAACATGCTGGTGTCCTCAATGGGCTGCAGCTTCCTTCGTACATTATTGAAGGGGGTAACGTTATATCTTGACGCTTATACAGAGGTAATGTAAAATAAAATATATAAAGTTAAAGAATTTAATTTTTAAACTGCAATTATAAATGAAGAGAAAACGATTACCCCTGATATTCTCATCCGAATCCAATAATACTGCAAAATGTTTGTATAAAATTTCAGGCCCAATTTGTATCAACCGATTTTATATTTCATCTAATCACCTCATCGTCCTTCTCCTCTGCCTGGTAACGTTGTTACATTAGGTGTCACATTCACGACGCACATTTATAAATTAGACAATTCACCTTTAAACCCACCTTGCATCATCTGTGAACCCCGTAGCAAGCTGCTATATGGACAAGCTAACTTAGTTAGCAAAGAGCTAAGTTAGCCAGTCAGACTCAGAACTCTATGCCATGCTGCTATCGGTTTACGTGCAGTTTAGTATCCCAAATTGACATAATCTCTCGTGTAACGTTACAGCTAAAATAACATGGACACTGAACATGAACCATGAGCAGCAAGCTAACTTTAAAAAAAAAAAAAAAAAGCGCCAAAAGCTAACGAGAAGTTGTTTACACAGAGAGTGCGCGCGCGCGACCGGCTCTCTCTCTCTCTCTGGTCGTTCTTTTAGTTAAAACATGCGCCCCGTCACAAACGCAGCCGTTCATCTAACTTACATTACTCACCGATCAAATAAGACTTTGGCGGGACAAAAATTCACTTTGGCAGGCGCTAAAACAAGTTCAATGCAGGAAAATTCATGCGTGAGTTTCCATTAGACTCGCACGGTAGCCAGGCAAATGGCGAGCTCAGCTGTTGTTGACGCTGTGTGTGCTTCAAGATTATGATTGGCCAAGAGAAAAAGTGCTAAGATTCCGATTGGCCCAGAGAAATGTAAATTATAAGATTTATCCAATAATGTTTCTCAATTCTAGCCTGCATGGCAGTTTACTGTGAGAATACAGGAATATATAATTGTTTGTGTTTTGTTAGCTTAAGTTTCAGTGTGGATTGTTTGTGTAACCTTTAGACATTAATGAAGATAATTTAATATTTTGTCTAAATCATGCAGAAAACCATCTGGGACATTCTACCAGAAACGTACATTTCCACTTTAAAAAATCTTGGGGAAAAAAATATATTTTTCTTAAATCTGAACGTTGAGACATATGGAGGACATGTTAAACTATGAGAAACACATATCATCCCATCTCAGCATGTTTTTATGATTAAATAAAATACATTTTTATACGCATTTCACCCCTAAAATGTCAGGCCCTGTCACAGACAAATTTGTATATGTTAGAATGGTTTCCTAATGAATTTCTTTGATACAGATAGCATTTTCTTATTGATCACATGTCCCTGATTGTATCTAACATGGTTTTATAATTCCTTTAAGAAATATAAGTAACTTTTCGGTCAACTGTAGTACACAAAATCACAGAATACCCGCAGGCACTCATATAGTTGTAAAATAACTACCTTTACATAGGAGATTTTTATAAAAACATAGTAGTGGATATATACCCCCACCTTCATCTACACAGTTAAAGAGATTAATTAATTAATATTTCCTCAAATAGTACACTTTTATCATAATTTCCTGTGTGACAGGACTGACCATGGCGTGACAGGACTGACGGTACTGTGACAGGACTGACTTTATGGATTTTGATGATGCAGAAAAAGTTATGTTTTGTGTTCTTTATTTAAGTTTTGATTGGCATTTCTTTTTTAAATTATTATTATAATTTTAATGTTAAAGTAATATTAGACTATGGTAAAATTCAGCCAAGGACATACATAATATTGCCAAAAGTATTGGGACAGCCCTCCAAATAATTGAATTTAGGTGTTTAAATCACTTCCATGGCCACAGTTGTATAAAAATCAAGCACCTTGGCCTTCATTTTACTATTGCATGCGTTAAATACACAACATATGCAATAAATGTAATAAAAAAGAACAATAACATTAATTTGTAAGGCCGTGTCACACAGGAATGTGACAGGGCCTGACGGTTGGCCATTGTAAACTGCCATTACTCAGCCTGCTAGCATGCTAGCATAAAAACTGTTAACATGCAAGCAAGGAATTTCAATAACCTTTTTAGACATGTTTTGGATTTAAAACATTTTCATTATTTTCTGTAATGTTTAACCGTGACAGGGCCTGACCCTTTAGCTCGTCTTCCTAAAAAAAACATACAAAAACAAGCTTAAAATCATACAATTCAATGAAACAATTCAGCCTTAATCAATGTAAGCTTCACCTGGGTCAAATGATGTCACTTCCTCTGAGTGATACCCTTAAAGGTGTATTTCACACATTTTATGTAGAGTTTTATGTAAACGTGACAGGACTGACCAAAACATGGGGACAGTTGTAAAATAGAATTTATTTGTAGAATTTATATATAATTTTATGTTTTTGATCAGTTGATGTGAATGATAACAGCTTAAACTTGTTATTGATGAGTTTTTTTTTTTTAAATAACAGTTTGTAGCATAACAAAACTATGAAAGCTGTAGCTCCAATTTGGCTGAGGACAAGGGCATGGACAGGATTTGTAATTTTCAAAAGTGTTTTTAATAAAGAAAAAAATATCTGAGAACCTAATGAATGACATATTCCTTTACAGAACAACTCACAGAAATCAACTATGAGCCAGTTTTAGAAATTTTTGGATGAAATACTTTTTTATTCACTGTAACAATTCAAGGACAGATAATGTACGTTTCTGGTAGAATGTCCCATCTATCTTTGGATAAAAGCATCTGACAAATGGATAAATGTAAAATAATATATATTGCCACTGTACACTGTAAGTCCAGATGTTCCTTTATGAACAACAGCCTTTTAAAGTGGATTTTAATGTGGTTATTCAATTTGTCCCATTTTGTCTGTTTAATAATACTGCTATCACAAAAAGGGCAGTAAAAATTTCTGCAACATGTTGTGCATTGCTCCAAAAGTGGTAGCGCTATTCAAACTCCACTGGCTACCTGTCACATTCAGGATTGATTTAAAAATTTTACTATTTGTGTATAAAGCTAAGCTCTTAACAAACCGGCCCCCCAATATCTGACCAATCTCCTCTGCCCGTACACTCCATCTCGTACTTTGAGATCCAGTGATCACTGTCTTCTTATCGTGCCCAGATCCAGACTTAAAAAACGAGGCGACTGCACTTTTGCGACTGCAGGCCCAAAACTTTGGAACAGTCTACCCCTCTATATCAGACTAGCTCCCTCAATTTCCATCTTCAAAACATCCTTGAAAACTTATTTATTTTCTCTTGCTTTTAATACCCCTTGACTATGATACAACTATTGCCTTTTTTTTATTTTAGTATTTTTTTTTTTTTTTTTGTCCTGTTTCTGCCCTGCATTTTATCTATTGCCCTGTACAGCACTCTGGTCAGCCTTGGCTGTTTTTAATTGTGCGTTATAAATAAATATTGTATTGTATTGTATTTTTTTTTGAATTAAGTTAATACCTTTTAGTCACCTGGGATAAAACTCCCCCTGCTACCCTCATTTGCATTTGTAAAGCTCACAGCAGTCTCATTTACATGTTAAAGCATTAGAGGGAGGGGGGTCACGGGGCAAGCAAGTCCCACGTCAATTTCCGACAATTTCCGACAGTTTGCAGTGTTGCCTGTAAATTGCCGTTTGCAGTCGTAAACCTGAACTTCCACGACAATCTACAGCGCCGGTAACTGTCGAAAATCCCACTTTTCATGCAGTGATGCCGCACACTTTCATTGCTCAAAACAGCTTTTAAGCTTTCTAAAATGGGAACATAATGATAATGTTTTGTCTTGCCTTTGTAATCATGACCTAATGTTATATGTGCTGGTTCTACCAAGTTAAAAACTTTCCTGTAATACTGAAGTCTTTTGTGGTGTGTGGTTAAGGTGCCACTACTCGCATGTAGTGTGGCCTGCATAGGACTTTGCTCATAAACACGTTTCCCTATATTTTGTAATGCCTCATCAGGCACACCATATTCCTGGAGACCCTCTGAAAACAAATCCATAGTAAACTCATGCTGCATATCCTGAAGTACTCTCATTTCACTTGCAATCTCTGAGACTGTAGATGCAGGGACAAGATACTTTGCCTGTAAGCCAAGGAAAAAAAGAGCCATGTTTTCAGTGTATCCATCCTGGGTTGACCCTGGGAGAGAGTCTCTATCTTGCTGCACTGTTTGGACTTCACTATCAATGTCTGGCTGCCCATTATCAGAATCAGCAGGTGCATACTCTGTTGTCTCACTGATATGTCTTTGAGCAATATGTGTAACATCACAGTGCTTGTGACATCTTGATAAATGAGATGTAAAAGAGGATCTGACTTTGAAAGTCTTTGCACATCCACTGTAAGGACATGTCACTTCAAGACCCTCTTGCAAGTGACACTTAAGGTGGGATACAAGACATTTTATGCTTCCACACTCTTTGCCACAAAACTCCCAAGAACACTTTAACTGCACAGATATATGACGATTAAAAGACTGCTTTCTCCCTTCACTGTGAATTCTGGACAAGTGCACATTTAAAGAATTGTAAGAGGAAAAGCTTCTTCCACAGTCTGGAAAACCACAAGGAAAAATTGCCCGGCTAATGTTTCTATGGGTCCTGACGTGCTTTACATAGTCTGAAACTGAGGCACTGATAAACTCACAGATACCACAATGAAACATCATGAGAGCAAGTCAATGAGAAATCTCATCTTGATCTCATAAATGTCTCAATAGCAAAGAGGTGTAAAAGGGCTGCATGGCTTTTAAGGATTTCATCTGTTCAACTGTTGGCACTAGTAGTTCTTAAAAAAAATCTACAAAAAAAAAAAAAATCATAGAAGTACCGGTAGAAAGGAGGTGCACAGATTGGCAAGCAAGACTGCGGGGCTTTTAGGGAGTCATCCGTTGGCACTCACAGTAGTTTATCTGAAAACAAAAAGTACATACACAATGTAAGTTTAATGTGCATTAGTTTGATGTTTCCATTCACATAACGTTACTCTACAACAGCAGTGCAACGCCGACACACAGACACCGTCCTCGTCTCATACAGAACTGTCTCTCCATTGTTGTAACTGTTCACTTTCTTTTACTATTTGTTTGATTGCTTTTATACTAATAAATGTTACATTTCTATAAAAAATTCATTTGGAACAAATAAGACAATGAATCAAAAAAGAAAACTATCAAAACTAAACCACAAACATTTTACAAAACTTTTTACAATCTAAACTTTACAATTTTCACCTATTTTCAACTTTGTTCCCTCTTGTTAACAGCTATTTACAACTTTATCTGAGCTAAACTACAAGTTATGGACATCATGCCGTAATTGAAGCAGTCTCATGCTAAATCTATTTTGTTTTGCAATAATGTATAACTTACAGCATAGGGGTAGGTAGATAATCTCTATATGTATAATATTTTCTGAATATTTTTGGCTAAATACTAGAATCAATGTTTTTTTTATGAACTTTGAGCATGAAAATCAAAGTTTGAATGATTAAAAGTGTAGGCTAGTTGTTGACGTTTTGTTACAAAGGTGAAAACTCTTGTAATGATACAGATTTTTTAATACGCACTCTTGTCATATATTAATCCATTACTCTTCCAACATATATTTTTCTGCAAAATCATCAACAAATATGTATTCTTGAGTCTAATACTTAGACCTTTCCAACGATATATAGTTTGCCATGATTAGGATTTAGTAGTAAAATATTAAAGTAAACTTGTGTAAACAGCCACACACACATATGGCAGACCTGCCTGCAGCAAGCAAGTTAATTTAACCTAACAAACGTGAATGTTGGATTAAGTTAGGGTTTTCGCTCACTCAAAATGGCCCAGGATTAACTTACGTTAAAAGAGAGCCTTCATTTAACGTTCAGCCCCCAAAAAGACACCACTGATGTCGCACTAGCCTAACACTGTCTTAACCACGACCGAACATTTAACAGTTAACGTTTGCAGCTTACAATACCAAGAAAACACTAGTGTTAACTTCTATGACATTTCAAAATTACCTTTTACACGCAAAGTGGAGCTGGAGATGAAGCTTTTGCGCGTTCACAGCCAGCTTGTTCACATACAGAGGAGACGCGGTGTTTTTTTTTTTTCAAACAGGAGTCAAAATCTCCCGCTCCAAATAAAAATACTGACAATAGTTCCGTAAATTAACAGACCCACAAAGAATGGAGAAGCGGGACATGACCAAATAAGGGATGATAATTGGCTCTGACCTAATATTACAAAAAACAACTCACTCAAACCTGGTCAGTTTTAAATCTTCTGAGAAAACACAGCTCTTTAATCTCCCTAACCAAGCGCTGGTTCATAACTGCAGCTCACGAAGCTAACGTTAAAGTTAACAATAGCCAACGGAAATTCAAAATGGTATAGCCTAACATTACACACGATTAACCCAGACAATATAACATTTAAAACTACTGCAAATAAAACAGTCACTTGGATAATGTACATTTTTCACAAAAATTACTTACCACTGAAAGGGAGACGTTGCAAATTCGTTAATAGACGTTCTACTTAAATCGTTCGTCTCTGGCCACGGCAGTTGGCAGTTGCAGCAGAGATTAAAGTCCCATAATGCAATTCGAAACGTAAATAAACAGAAATACACCCGTAAATGACGTTCTATGGACAATTTCTGTAAAAATATACAGTGATACAACTGTTAATAAACAGATATTTCTTAGAGTGTAGTATTATGATTATGTTGAGTATGAACCATTTTTATAAGGGTGTGTAAATATTTGGGAGCAGAGCCATTTATAACATGATTCAACTTTAACTGCTCCACTCTAACATGTACTGGCAGCAGTCACTATTTTGCATCACTTGCAGACTGTTTTTAAGTTTAACTGATAATCCACAGTACCATGCAGAACATGCATAATCAAAATGACACTGAATCAATGATACAACCAGTAATTTCTTGATAGAGAAATCTAGATGCCTTGTTCTGCGATACAAGAATTTCTTGGCTTTATGGACTTTTCTGGCGTCGTTCAACTAAAAGATTGTCCATTAATATTTCAATTTTATTTGTTACTTTTGAGACATGTAAAAAGCCCTGCCCCAACACGACAAAACACTTAAATTACATTCAATGATGTTTATAATAATAATAAAGTTATACTAACTTTACAATTACATAATCATACATATGTGTACGTAATGTACATGTGGTATAACCACACTTTGTGTAAAAATGCACACGTATTCTCATGAGATCACGTTGATTCAGAGTTGGCGTCATCTGAAGTCCTGTCAAGAGTTGGTCTCTTCACAGGTGTTGGGCATCTCAAGTCTTCATAAGAGGCTGGATCCAGACTGGAGCTGACGTACTCTCTAGTTACCTCAGGATGGGCATCCCGAGATAAAACAGAGAAGCAAAAGGAATATAACTAGCTAAGCTGCTGTTCGCAACATTAAGCAAAGATAATCATCTAATTGTCATTGAAGATTGTCAGTCTCTGCACATAAAAACTGTTACGTGTTAGAGATCTAATTACCTTAATACAATGAATGTAGTTATCATAAAATCAAACCATGTTTCAGTTCATATTTATGTAGCTGTAGTGGTTGAAGATGAGTGGCATTAGTGTTTGTTTTTGTATTATTGATGTTTAATCCATGTCATATTGAGAGAAATAACTATCATCTTTCAATTGAGCAGTTTAATGGGCTTTGATCATCTATCCTGACTTAAATAATGTGTTTCTAACAGCAAGCACTCAGAATAAAGTGAGATGATCTGCTGATGATCCTGAATGGCTTGTTGAAAGAGTGTTGATAGTCTGAGGCTCATCAATATTAACAGATCTGCTGAAAACACTCTTTATTTCATGACAATAGTTCCTGTTATCACCTCATTTATTATGCAGATGTCTTCAGATCTCCTGTAAATTGACACTTAAAGCTCATTTCATTGGTGTCAGCAGACTGAGAGTAATTCAATTCAATTCAATTCAAATTTATTTGTATAGCGCTTTTCACAATACATATTGTCTCAAAGCAGCTTTACAGAAAGTGCATTTCAGAAATGTACATAGAAAAATACATTTAGTTAATCATGCATTAATTTAGGGCATAACATATCGCCGGCGTGGAGTCGTCTCCTCACGGGCGTGGAGTCGTCTCTGCATGGGTGTTGGGGCATCTGAAGTTTCCATGAGAGGCTGGATACAAACTGGAGCTGACGAACTCTATTTACCTCGGGACTAGCGTCCCGAGATAACAACAGAAAAGCGGATGGGAAATAATTAGCGTAGCTGCTGTTCCTAATATTAATGCATTCAATCTGATTCAACTGTAGTATAAAAGGTAAGTATTATGTGAATGCTTGGCTAAAGAGATGCGTCTTTAATCTAGTTTTAAACTGGGACAGCGAATCTGAGCCTCGAACAATATCAGGAAGGCCATTCCAGAGTTTAGGAGCTAAATGTGAAAATGCCCTCCCTCCTTTAGTGGTCTTAGATATCCTAGGAATGACCAGAAGCCTCGAATTTAGTGATCTTAAAGAGCGCGATGGATTGTAGGGCGATAGAAGTTCCGTTAAATACCCAGGAGCTAAACCATTTAGGGCTTTATAGGTCATTAGTAATACTTTGTAATTGATACGGAACTTAATAGGTAACCAGTGTAGAGATGATAGAATTGGTGTTATATGATCATATTTTCTTGACTTAGTAAGAACTCTAGCAGCTGCATTTTCGACTAACTGTAGCTTGTTTATTGAGGATGCAGGACAACCAGCTAATAAAGCATTACAGTAATCTAGTCTCGAGGTCATGAATGCATGAACTAACTTTTCAGCATCAGAGACAGATAGCATATTACGTAGCTTAGCAATGTTTCTAAGGTGGAAAAAGGCTGTTCTTGTAACATATGAAATATGATTTTCGAAAGACAAGTTGCGATCTAGTATAACTCCCAGGTCTTTTACTGTAGTGGATAAAGTAACAGGACATCCTTCTAAATTGAAGTTGCATTGTAAGAGGTTTTGTGGGCAGTTTTTTGGACCCATAAGTAATACCTCCGTTTTATCTGAATTTAATAGCAGAAAATTACACGTCATCCAGTATTTTATATCTTTAACACACTCTGATAATTTATTGTTTTCATCCGGTCGTGATGAAATATATAATTGAGTGTCATCAGCATAACAGTGGAAATTAATTCCATGTTTTCTTATAATATTACCAAGCGGCAGCATGAATATTGAGAATAGCAGAGGGACTAACACAGATCCTTGCGGCACTCCATAGTTTACTGACGTTATCTTCGATTTTTCCCCATTTAAACAGACAAAATGGTAGCGGTCTGATAAGTACGATCTAAACCAGCTTAATGCCTGTCCATGAACACCAGTGTAGTTTTGTAGTCGATCTAAGAGTATTTTGTGATCTATAGTGTCGAACGCAGCACTAAGATCAAGTAAAACTAGTATTGAGATACAGCCTTGGTCAGAAGCTAAAAGTAAATCATTTGTGATTTTAACAAGCGCAGTTTCAGTGCTATGATGCGGTCTGAATCCTGACTGAAATTTTTCATAGACATCATTTTCTTGCAAGAAAGAGCACAATTGAGCGGACACCACTTTTTCTAGTATTTTAGACATAAATGGTAGGTTTGAAATGGGTCTATAATTTGCTAGGTTATTATGATCTAATTGTGGTTTCTTAATGAGAGGTTTTATAACTGCCAGTTTAAATGTTCTTGGAACATGACCTAAAGATAAAGACGAGTTAATAATATTGAGAAGAGGCTCTTCCACTACAGGTAACACTTCTTTCAGTAGTTTAGTGGGTATTGGGTCTAATAAACATGTTGTTGGTTTAGATGCAATGATAAGTTTATTTAGCTCTTCCTGTCCTATAGTTGTAAAGCGGCGTAGTTGTTCTTGAGGGGCGATAATTGAGGCTGAATCATAAGACACCATTAAAGATTGTACATTTACAATTGTGTTTCTGATGCTTTCTATTTTCTCAGTGAAGAAGTTCATGAAATCATTACTACTGAACTGTAACGGTATATTTTGCTCAGGTGATGTCTGTTTATTTGTTAGTCTAGCCACGGTGTTAAATAAAAACCTTGGATTACTTTGGTTATTTTCTATTAGTTTGCGGAGGTGCTCAGCCCTGGCTGCTTTTAGGGCCTTTTTATAATGTGACATACTGTCTTTCCACGCGATTCTAAAGACCTCTAAATTAGTTTGTTTCCATTTACGCTCTAAATTTCGAGTTTCTCTCTTGATAACATGCGTAGCACTGTTATACCATGGCGCTTTAGTTTTCTCTCTAACCTTTTTTAATCTAATTGGTGCAACGATGTCTAATGTACTAGAGAAAATGGTGCTCATAGTGCTAGTCATTTCCTCTAGTTCATCCATTTGTTTGGGTTCACTGAGCAGCTGAGATAGATCAGGTAAGCTATTTGAGAATCTATAGCAATTGTAATTTATAGTAGAGAATCTATAGTAATTGTTGGTTTCTATAGATGCATAAATGCTTAGATGTGTCATTTACTGTGCATTCACACCGCCGGCGGCGAGAGCGTCAAAGTGGCCGGAAGCCATTCATTTTCAATGAGAGCCGGCGGCGAGCTCCGGCGAGGGCGGCGCGGCGCGTCTTGGACGGCGAGAGCGGCGAGAAGAGTTGAAATCAAGTCAACTTTATGGTAATAAGCTATGACGCGGTTCGGCGGCAACCAATCGGAATGTAGAAGTCCTCCGCCTGAGAGGAAAAAATCACGCATTCTAATCTACGTCAGAGCGTCCCTGAATCTTTCTACGGCGTCGGTGGCAGGGCGGCTAGAGCGAATTTTGCCGCTCTCGCCGGCGGCGGTGTGAACGTACAGTTAGTATTAAAATAAACTCAGTAACTGATAACTTTGATTTTCAGCTCCTCCTACAGTGGAATTCATCATCAGTGAAGCTCCTCCCACATCAACCACATCATCAGTGAAGCCCCTCCCACAGCAATCACATCATCAGTGAAGCTCCTCCTACTGTAATTCTCCAATAAATGCTGGAATATTCCCATCAGCCACAATTGAAGACGATCACAGAGCATCAGGAAGAGCTGAAATCTGTAAAGACTGAGTTTATTAAAGAGGACAGTGAGAACATGAGTGATCCAGAACCCTGCAGAATGATACACACTGAAGATCCTGAAGAACAAAGAGGTTGGTGTTTATTCTTTATTCATTCATGATGCTGAAGAACATTCATGTTAGAAACATTCAAGAACTTCATCAGTTTTAGACAAACGGGTAAACTATTACATATAAGAATATTTTCTTTCTTGTTAGTTTACCACAAATGGTCAGTAAAGGAAGGTTTGAGAAACTGTTATATTGATTGTCAACATCAGGTCCAATTAAATATTTTATTTGTGCTTTTTTTTAGTTGCTTATAAACATATTAATGGCAAAGGTATAATTACACTCTATTTAGCACAAACAGGGCTACCATAATATGTGAGTAACATGTATGTACATGTTTGTATTTTTGAAAGAATAATGTTTATGCATGGTTATTGAAAAAACTAAAAATGAAAGTTTCTGAAATAAGGCCACAAAACACATACTAAATATGTGTCCATAAGACTTCTGAATAATGCATTTTGTCGCCTAGAGTTATTTCTTCAAAATGATGTGAAAATCATCCTCCCTAATCATTCACATAAAACAATACATTGATTTAAATTCTGTAAGACACTTTTTGTTTTGAAAGGCAATATGCGGGTGGGTGTGATTCACACCTGAGGAGACAAAGGCCCTGCATAATGAGGCTGCATACATAATGAGCCATTCATTCAGGTGTGTGACTGAGCCACAATAAAGAATGCAAGGACAATATACAGTGTATATATATATATATAAAATTGGTTCACAGTTGGAAACACAGTTGTTGTTGTTTCACAAATTGTGCTTGCAAATTCTATAATATCCAAGGTAAACATTTCTAGTAATTGTGCAGTTAATTGTTCTTATACTGTATTTTCACATTTATTTACCCAAATGTGTCACTAATAAAACACAATAAAAATAAGGCTTATATTGACCTTTTAAAGGGCACCTATTATGCAAAATTCACTTTTACATGGTGTTTGAACATAAATGTGTGTTGGCAGTGTGTGAGCAAAACCACCCTAGAATGCTAAAAATCCACCCAGTAGTTTTTTTTACTATCTCAATAAATCATAAGCACTGTCTCAGAACGCCCTGTTCTAGATTTCCCTCACTGTGACGTAGAATTGCGCTAAGCCCCACCGACGTGATTTGATTGACATCTGGTTTTGGCATAGACCCCGCCCTCGGTGATCTGTTCACCATCCTCCATTGTTTCAACGACAGCCGGTGTGTAATGTCTCATAAGAAGTGTAGGTGTTCTGTTGTGGGATGAAAGAATGGACATACTAGTCTTCACTGACATCAGAGCCACTGAAAACGCAGCGGATGGATTTTATTTATGAAGAAAAGGCACCACTTCTTAAACTTCCTAAATACGAGAATCATTGTCTGACTGTTTAGTGAACGAGGAAGTTAATCCTCAAGTGTGGATCGTTGCCTACAGTTCGCGATCCAACGTCACCTCCAGAAGTAAGTGTATTGTATGATTTTTGAGCAAATAGTCATTTCAATCGATGTCAGCCAGTTCAACAACAAATGCGTCTAAAGCTATTTATTGTCGTCGTCGTCATAGATGTCTCAACAAACAACGTCAGACAGTTTTATGTCACGTAGGCTATCATTTTTTGCAGCAATTACAAATGTAAATAAATTATGGTCTGCTCTATCTCTATAGACAGTATATAAACATCTATCTCCCTCCCCTTAAGAAAAAAATAAATAAATCGTTTGTACTTAGCAAACGTTATCACAGTATTTGTGTGTGTGTGTGTGTGTGTGTGTGTGTGTGTGTGTGTGTGTGTGTGTGTGTGTGTGTGTGTGTGTGTGTGTGTGTGTTGCACATCCATAATTGGGGACGCGATTAAAACTTTGTAAGTACATAAATGTATCAAATAACCATTCCGAGACGTTTAGTCCATTCTCATTCGTGTTTCTTCTGTGCCGGACTCTCTTCATCATCTGGGTCCAGCAGGGCGGGGATATGCAGCTCATTTACATTTAAGGTGGTACACCCCCAAAACAGCTCTTTTTAAAACAGGCCCCAAAAATGACATTTTCAAATGGTTATAATAAATTAACTGTGGGGTATTTTGTGCTGAAACTTCACAAATGCATTCTGGGGACACCCAAGACCAATATTACATCTTGTAAAAAGGGGCATAATTGGTGCCCTTTAAGATTTTGTTTACATCTATCCTTGTATATATATAGATTTTTGCTATTTTATTAAAAAGGTAAGTATACAATTACAACAACAATTAAAATTTTAACAATATTTCAAGTGTACATTTAATCATATTTATTTCAAAGTTAAGGATTCATTAGTTTGAATATAGCCTGTATATATTTAACATATGAGCAGAAATTGGCAACATTATAAGCTTATTTGAAGTGGCAGTGTTTTACATTAAAAACTTTATAATCTATCCAATTTTTGAAGTCGATTTTGACTCATCTCAGTATAGAGTTTGGTAAAAGCTGTTCATTCATTGACACACAAAAACGCGATTCATTTTTAACCCTTGTGTGGTGTTCAAAACCCTATAACCCCCGGGATCTTCCCGGTCAAGAATGACCGGACTATAAAAAATAGCTTATAAATCTCTCATTATACTATATTTTCACCCAATATTAGATTCAATATTTTTGTCAACTTGTTCTCTTTCAATTAGGACTGGTTTTATATTTCTATTTGCATCTAATTAACCCTCAGATGGTCTTCGTTTAGCAGTCACACTCAGGGCCTTCCCGGTCAGAAGTGACCGGACACCTAAAAATGAAACTTTCTCCATCCCATGTTAAAAACAATGCAATTTATTTTTGTTCTATAATATTTATTCTTTTTAATTAAGTATTTTGAGACAATTTGATTGAATTTATTCGTATTTATGCAATATTTATGGTCTATTTTTGCCATAAAAAATAATATATATATATAATAAAAAATATATATATTAGTGCAGTATTTTAGTTTAATATAGAGTCTAGGCCTTCAGAAAAAAAATATTTTTTGAAGAAAATTAGCACCATCTGGTTACAGTATAGAGAAAAAGCGTAGAACCATGGTGTAACCACTAGATGGCATGTACAGCTCTCTATGGACAGGCATGTGAATTCCCCAGCTGTTTATGGACACATTTACTTTTTTTTTTTTACAGAATTTGTAACAAAAAATGCAATTCATTCAATTACAAAACTTTATGTAAAATAATAAAAAAAATTGTCAATTTCCCATTCATTTCATATGGGGGTCATTTTTGACCGAAGACCAAAATTGTGACTAATTTTTTTACGACCACTTAGCATGCTCGGATCATGAACTCAATTTTTTTGTGTGTTCACATACTTAATGCCAGAAAAGTCACCAAGTTTCGTAACATTCCGATGAAGCTGTGATTTTTAAAAATTCTAAACAGATTTATTGTAATCTGAATTTATTGGTGTGTATGTGTATAAAAGTGTGTTTGTATGTGTGTGTGTGTGGGTGGGATTTTTTGCACTCTTGATGTTGTAGAGTGTCACCCCTTTACTGCAGTGTACTTTTTTTTAGAATTGTGGCCGATTTGTAGATTGTACAGACAAAAATTCAGATAATTTTTGTGTTTTTGTAAATTTCCCATTCATTTCCTATGGGTCGGTCATTTTTGACCGAAGACCATGAGTGTTTGAGTGAAGACCAAAATTGTGACAAATTTTTTTACGACCACTTAGCATGCTCGGATCATGACCTCAATTTTTTTTTTATTCACATACCTAATGCCATAAAAGTCATCAAGTATCATAACCTTCCGATGAAGCTGTGATTTTTTTTAAAAATTCAAAACAGAAAATTATTCGGTCAGAAGTGACCGAGGACTATCTGAGGGTTAATCGTAGGCCTCATTAATTTGACAGTAGGGATCTCATTTTTTGAGTAAAAAAAACATTATTTTTGAATAATTTGGAAATATTAAATAAAATCTGAAGAAAATTAGTACTGTTGATCACACTAGTCTACTTTAATTTTTCACCAGGAATTTTGTTTTGAAAAACTTTTATTTTGTACAAAATGGCACAGAGTTACACTTATGGTGTTCCACTGGGCCATTGAGGGCCATTGTTTCAATGGGCCATTGAAAGTGAATGGGAGAGATTGAAAAGTTTTCAGGAGCATGTTCATTGTTTATGTACACATATGTGCATGTGATGGATTATGGTGAGTTTGGGCTCTTTTTAATCTTAACAATCTCATGTAAATAATGATGTGCCATTTTCCACAATTTATACATGCTTCTTTGAGTTATGAGTTAAAACACGACATAAGTGCTAGGCTACATCTATAGTCAAGGCTCTGTGAGCGCCTGTGGGGGTTTGTGTGTTACAACTCCATTTGGAATATCTTTAGATCTGAGTGATGGATTATATTGAGTTTGGGCTCTTTTTAATTGTGAGAGTCTACTGAAGATAATGACGTGTCATGATCGATGATGTATGTTTCATGAAGATACGAGTAAAAAAGGCCAAGTCTAAGCTACGTTGCTTGGCTATGTGAGTCTGTGTGTCTGTAGTATTTTTTGTGTTAGAACTCCATGAGGAATATCTTTAGTTCTGAGTGATGGATTATGTTGAGTTTGGAGTTTGGTAATCATTTGCTGTAAATAATGATGTGTCATTTTCCACAATCGGAGCATGTTTCATGAAGTTACGAGCGGAAATGTGTCTAAAATTCCATCATCCATGTATGGTTTACACATGGGTCTCTTGAAGGGCTTCTTTTACAAAAACCTCGCTCAAGTTTAGTAAAAAGCCTGAAACAATTAATCTTGCTGTATTCTACTCATTGAGACCTTTCAAATGACATATGACACAGGACTATCTGAGCTGTATGATGTATTTGACATATTGCTGAATGTAGTACAAAAAAGTAGTTTACAGGGTTTCCGCGGGGTTGTAAAAGGTAGTAAAAGGTAGTAAATTAAATTATGCCAAATTAAGGCCAGTAAAAAGTGGTGAAATTAACACCCGCCAAGCGCCAAGTGCGGTTAGATTTTCCGTTTGGCGAGTAAATCTCAAAAGGCTATCCGCCACACTGGCGGGTGAATGTTCATCATACCAAAATAGTAATAAAAAAATATTACAATTGCTTTTTGTAATGTTATGATGCCTGGAAATTAGTTAAAATCTCCTGCGAATCTAGAGCGAGCGAGCGAGCGACCAAAAGTGCGCATGCAAACCGTGTAGCGAGCGCACGGCAGAGAGGGAGAGACCTTGCGTGTGTGTGTGTGTGTGTCTCTCTCTCTCTCTCTCTCTCTCTCTCTCTCTCTCTCTCGCAGTGGTGACGCGTTCATATAAACGGCACCTAAACGCTGTAAAAAAAAAAGTATGACATTTTAATTGTTTATTAATAAACAAGTGTTTCTGTGTCAGCTGCAAAGATGAAGTTGACACTGACTCGCGATCTTCGCAGTAGTGAACGCGCCGGAGAAAAATGCATTTCTTACGGATTAGCCTATAGCCTACTTTTATTTAGTTTTGAATGGTTCTGTTTAAAAGTAGAAATTTCAAGCTTTCTGTAGATAATAGATATAGGATATTTCTAATTTGTTTAGGTCTGTGTGAGGCGAGTAGCCTAGGCTACCTATACGCTGAGTTTCGGTTCATGTCTGAACATGTTGTGATTATACAAAATAATGAAACATGGATTAAAATTAAGATAAAATTTATACAAAACGAAATTCGTTTCGAAATTCGACATTCTGTTTGATGTCTCTGTGAAAGTTTTAAAAGCATCTTTAATGGAGAACGAACGGTTAGGCTACATAACATGTTTTTTTCCTCAAATGCAAACACGAAATAAAATACTTTTTAAAAAGACAATTTTTGGGGAAAAATATGGATTTATAGCTTTTGAAAAAAAATCTGGATGGATTTATAGCGTTTTGAAAAAAATATCTGGATGGATTAATAGCGTTTTGGAAAAAAATCTGGATGGATTTATAGCGTTTTGGAAAAAAATCTGGATGGATTTATAGCGTTTTGAAAAAAAATCTGGATGGATTAATAGCGTTTTGAAAAAAAATATGGATGGATTTATAGCGTTTTGGAAAAAAATATGGATGGATTTATAGCGTTTTGGGAAAAAATATGGATGGATTTATAGCGTTTTGGAAAAAAATATGGATGGATTTATAGCGTTTTATAGCCAGGTTGTAAAAATACAGTATTGTGTCAATATGTCACCTCTAGTTTGTGGCCCGGCCCTTTGTTTATTTTTCTGTATTTGGCCCTCACTAAAAAAAGTTTGGACACCCCTGGTCTATATGGTTTTCAATTAGGGTAACTTACGTGTGCAGGCCTATTTCCTTACTAAACTTCCATGAATTTATTTTTATTTTGAGTCGGACCCAAAGACAGAGGTTTAAGTCTCTCTGGTTCTCTATCTCTCCCTCCCAGTGTTGAAATTAAGTTATAATTGCCTCATTAAATTGTGATTTAATATGTTATTAATTCATTTTGGAAAGATATTTCATGTCTTTACTTGTCACTTTACTTAACACTTAACACTGCTACAGTTGAAGTTTGAAGCCGTGTTGGTAGTAAAAATATTGTGATGGTAGTAAAATAGGTGGTAAAAAGGTAGTAAATTCAATTTAAGAATCTCTGTATAAACCCTGAGTTTATAAATTATGATTTTTTTTTTATTTATCAGCAAATAACTCAGCACTACTTAGGAGTTTATCAAATTGGCTACATTCATTGTAAATTTCAGACTCTAAGCTTTCAAATGACACCTATTTTAAGTTGATCAAGGTAATAGTTTTGAAAAATATTATGATTATTTATTTCACAGCTAGGTGGCGCCTGCGGGGGGTACACTCTGTTTTAGAGTGATAACTCAGCTCTCGTTAGGAGTTGATCAAAGTGATTAGATGCATTAAAAAGCATATTGGCTTATAAATTAATAAGCTTTAAAATGATACCTATTTTGTGTTATTCCATTCATTGTTTGCATTGGTCTCTCCCATTCACTTTCAATGGCCCATTGAAACAATGGCCCACAATGGCCCAGTGGAACACCACAAGTGTAACTCTGTGCCATATTGTACAAAATAAAAGTTTTTCAAAACAAAATTCCTGGTGAAAAATTAAAAAGTAGACTAGTGTGATCAACAGTGCCAATTTTCATTAGATTTTATTTAATTTTTCCAAAATTATTCAAAAAAAAATTTTTTTTTTAGGCTACTCAAAAATTTAGATGCCTACTCAATCAATCAATCAATTTTTTATTTGTAAAGCGCTTTACAACAACCAAAGTTGATCAAAGAGCTGGACAGAGACAAAAATAAAGGCAAAAAATAAATGAGTGAAATACAAAATAATACAATAAAATTAAATACAACACATCTATAAAATCATTATGCTAATCAGTTGTCCATCAGGTGTCAAAGGCTAATCTAAAGAGATGGTGCTTCAGCCTGGCCTTGAACAGGGGCAGGTCCATGATGGAGCGTAATTCCAGGGGCAGAGCGTTCCAGAGTTTTGGCCCCGCTACCGCAAAGGCACGATCACCCCACTTTTTGCACCTGGACCGTGGGACCACCAGCAGATGTTGTTCAGAGGAGCGCAGGGCTCTGCTGGGCTGGTAAGGGGTTAGCATGTTACACAGATAGAGAGGTGCAAGGCCATGGATGGAGCAGAAAACAAACAGTAGGATCTTAAACTGGATTCTGAACTCGACCGGGAGCCAGTGGAGAGAGTACAGGACAGGAGTGATGTGGTCATGTTTACGGGTGTTGGTAAGAAGCCGGGCTGCTGCATTCTGCACAAGCTGTAGACGGTGCAGAGAGGCCTGATTTAACCCGATGTAGAGGGCGTTGCAGTAGTCCAAGCGTGAACTAATAAAAGCATGGATTGTTTTCTCAAGGATTGCTACTCTCAAATAAACGAGGCCTACAATTAATCAGATGCAAATAGAAATATAAAACCAGTCCTAATTGAAAGAGAACAAGTGGACAAAAAGATTGAGTCCAATACTGGGTGATAATATTGCATAAAGAGTGATTTATAAACAATTATTTGTAGGCCGGTCGACCGGGAAGACCACAAGTGTGACAATGTGCCATTTTGTACAAAATAAAAGTTTTTCAAAACAAAAATCCTGGTGAAATATTAAAGTAGACTAGTGTGATCAACAGTGCCAATTTTCTTCAGATTTTATTTAAAATTTCCAAAATTATTCAAAAATAATGTTTTTTTAACTAAAAAAATGAGATGCCTACTGTCAAATAAATGAGGCCTATGATTAATCAGATGCAAATAGAAATAAAAAAAAAACAGTCCTATTTGAAAGAGAACAAGTTGACAAAAAGATTGAATCCAAAATTGGGTGATAATATTGCATAACAAGTGATTTATAAGCAATTTTTTGTAGTCCGGTCATTTTTGACCGGGAAGACCACAAGTGTAACAAGGTGACAAAATCCCCCCTAAAAAAGTAAGAAAATTGTCAAAAAACATTTGAGAAGTAGTTATACCATCTGTGAATAGAGTCACTAAGTTTAAGTCCAAAGCGATAACATTAACTAGTATTTTGGGGTAAAAGAAAATTCTCTCCGGGTCAAAATGACCCGAACACCACATGAGGGGTAACACTGAAGCAGTGTTAAAGTTAATTAGATAATTAAGTGATTCAATAACTGATGATTGAGTATTAGTGATGAACACCTGCTGTTAACAAGCAGAATCACTGAAGAAAAGAGAAACATAAGAACTACAACTGACTTCCAGCCACAGCCTCAGAGGCTGTTTACACAATACCATCTTCAACTAAAAACGTAAAACTTTTTAAAGGGGTCATATAATGCCATTTTTGTACAAGCTAATATGATTCTTCAGGGTCTAAAATAAAAGTTTGTAATTAAATTAAATTAAATTAAATTAATTTTTAATTAAAAATTCTCATTAGTATTGTAAGAAAACACAAATTTTACCTGGTCAAAAACAGCTCTGTTTTCAGCACGCTGTTTAAGTGCATGTGTCTTTAAATGATAATGAGCTTTGCTCACCCCGCCCCTCTGTTCTGTGTATACACCGTTTGAAATAATAACACAATAACCATAAAGTGTTGTTAATTATAAACGTGGGATTATGAATTATATTGAGAACGCCATACATAGAAAACACGCCGTAATGTACCCTGAGTGTAAATGTGTGAAATGATTTGCACAAACATGAAAGCATTGACGTTGATCGTGGGGAATATTCCTTTTGAAAACAAACTCAGCCACTACGTCTTCAGCGGTTTGGATTTAGGAACATCAAAATGACTGCTGTGTTCTTTATTACACCCAAGAACAGAACACCACAATCGCTTAGACGCCATTCTGCTCCAGAGTATCAACAATGACATGCAGACTATGATTGACAGCTCGCTCACAAGCAAGGGCAGGGTCTGTGTTGAAACGCTGCTGTCAATCAACAATCGTGGGAGGGGCGTCGATTTTGTGACGTCAGAAGATTATAAAAAAAACACTGGATGGATTTTTATCATTTTATGATGGTTGTGTCAGTGGCGGTTCTACATTGAATTACACCCTGGGCGAGACCCCTTTCGAGCGCCCCCCCCGCCCCCCTCCCAATATTTTTGTTACCCCATTGGCAGATAATGTTTTGCTTGTTTTAAGCAAAAACTCAATTTTTATTTATTTCCCCAGAAAACAAGGCTTAATATCTTATGTAATTTTACTACTTTAGTAAAATAACGTTATGCATGTTTATTTAAGAAATGTTTGATATTTGGACTGGAAACAAGACAAAAATACTAAGTAAGAAAAGCATTTTTGCAGTGTAATAACTGAACTTGCAACAGTTTTGTTGCAAAGAACAATATTATGGTGAAATTAGATCTTGTGTTTGAGTTAAAAACGAATTATTGTTAAAGGAGAAGTTCACTTTTAAAAAAACTTTTGCTGATTATTTACTCACCCCCATGTCATCCAAGATGTCCATGTCTTTCTTTCTTCAGTCGAAAAGAAATTAAGGTTTTTGATGAAAACATTCCAGGATTTTTTCACATATTATGGATTCCATTGGGACCCAAACGGTTCAAGGTCCAAATGACAGTTTCATTGCCGCTTCAAAGGGCTTTAAACGATACCAGACGATGAATAAGGGTCTTATCTAGCGAAACGATCGGTCATTTCAAAAATAAAAATAAAAGTTTACGTTTTATAAGCACAAATGTTCGCCTTGCTCTGTTCTGTGATGCGCGTTCGTGACGTCAAGTAATACGCAATTACGTTGAAAAGGTCACGCTTGAAAAATTGAAGAAAATGTTCTTTTTGGCTTTTTAATATTAAAACACTCAGGATGCGCACACGAAATGGGCATTTTAAACGATAAACTGACACAAACACATTTGAAAATGTTTATATGGTCCTCCTTCCGCACATTTGTAAACACATCAAACTTGACCTTTTCAACGTAATTGCGTATTACGTGACGTCACGAACGCGCATCACAGAACAGAGCAAGGCGAACATTTGTGCTTATAAAACTTAAACTTTTTTATTTATTTTTGAAATGACCGATCGTTTCGCTAAATAAGACCCTTATTCATCGTCTGGTATCGTTTAAAGCCCTTTGAAGCGGCAATGAAACTGTCATTTGGACCTTGAACCGTTTGGGGCCCAATGGAATCCATAATATGTGGAAAAATCCTGGAATGTTTTCATCAAAAACCTTAATTTCTTTTCGACTGAAGAAAGAAAGACATGGACATCTTGGATGACATGGGGGTGAGTAAATAATCAGCAAAAGTTTTTTCAAAAGTGAACTTCTCCTTTAAGCATAGCAAGAATCATAGAAAAAAGGCTAACAAATAAGAGTTATACCCACCAATTAATATTGCCCCTTCATTCATGACATGGATACCGTAATCATATAGAGTAAACATAGTTGCATACCTTTATCTTTCGCTCGTTTCTAAATTGGGCACCTGATGGCTTTGAACTTTCTTGTCCATCTCTTATTTGGCTCTCGACATCGACAATCAATAGATTTCCCCTGATCCCCCCATAACTGTCACTCACGCTCACGAGTCACGACCAGAAGTCAAGACTAAACCAATTCACCTTGGTGGTGGTGACCAAGTAATCGTTTTGTATTACCTATTTTTATTAGCCATTCAGACCATTCAGAAAAACAAAAATGTGCAGGAAATATAGAGCCCCGTATTTATAATATTATGAATGAAATGTGTGTTATCTGGAAGAAAGTCGAGGTGTGACTGATAACTTCGATTACTATATGGATCCCCCCCCTTGTCCGTTCCATTTGGGAGAGACCCAGAGGTGAACTGTCATCCGCGCCCGCGCCTCCGCGCCCCCTCCCCTTTCCCCTTCTCAAACAAACAGCTTCTGTGCACGGCATCTTCTCAGCAAGCAGGGGCGCAAATTTGGCAATTCCCCACACAGTGAAATGATAGATAATAGAAAACCGCTTCGCGGCGCAGATTTGTATTTTTTTTCTGCTCGTGCCGGCGGTGCCGCCCATAGACAGTATAAGAAGTGGACAGAGTCATCTCATTGGATCTCAATTGAGACAAGTGAAGCCCATTTTTAGCGATTTCTTAGCACTTCCTTTCCTGACGCGCAGACTCAAACCGAGCAAAGCGTTACACGCACCACGTGAGCAACCCGTCTGTCTTCTAGTAGCTGTGCCGAGAGAAATCTGAATCATTCCCTTCCGAAACTTGCAGAGACGGAGAGAGTGAGTAGGAGCTGTCCATGAGCTTGGAGCAGGAGTAACTTTTGCTAAGTATTCTGATTAATTATTTTGTCATTTTGCCTCCACGTCCCCCCGATTGCCCGCGAGCTTCTCCTCCTGTCCATACGGTAATCTCTCTACTGTGTGACAGAGAGTCGCATGGTTATGACGCAATCGTTAGCCTACTTTTACAAAAACTGCTTCTACGGGGCCATAACATAAGCTACAAGGTAATGGAGCATTTTATACATTGTCGTGTTTCTTTAGAAATAAATAATGGACAAATGGAGTCTTTAAACGCCTCAGATGTGAAGTTATTCGCTGTCAAAGTGACGCCAAAATGAATGGGAGTCAATGGGATGCTAACAGCAGGTGAAGTTCTGCTACAAGATGGTGGCACGCGGCCGGCTTCAACTTCCGGTCGACTTCCTTCCCGCTTGGTGCCGCCCCCCCAAAAATGCCGCCCCGGGCGATTGCCCGGTTCGCCCGTGCCTAAAACCGCTACTGGGTTGTGTACAGGCACTGCCAACACACATTTCAGTACAATCAACTTGTAAAAGTGCATGTACCATTATATGACCCTATTAATGCATGTACCATTATATGACCCAGAAACATGGGATTTGTGCCTATAATGTTTTAAAAGTAATAATTGGAAGATCCATGTTCCTCATTCATGGAGATTTTCAGGGCATGCATAATTAATTTATAAAATCTCATCAAAATGATGGGAATATTTTAGGGCTCAGTTTACCTTTGACTTTATAATCATATTTCTCTCTTTGAATTTGGATGTTGTCACGCATTGGTTAAAGCGATGAAGAATGCAGGATCTTAATTGCAGCAGAATTTATTTAAACAAACTCTAATACTCACAAACTGGATCAAAAGAAACATGAACAGAACAACCAAACATATGGCAACGACAACAGACAAGGAACAGACTGAAACACATTGCTTAAATACACAGAACAGAAGACTGGAAACCAAGACACAGCTGGGACAAATGAACTCATAACTAATTAACAAGACAGGGATTAAAACACAGAGACACGTGGGCAAACTGGGTGTCACAGGCAAACATAACATGAACACAGACACTAAACGTGACAGACGTACTGTTCTGCAATTAAACTTTTTTTTTCTTTCATTTCAGAGCTAATGGAAGAGAGTGATGAGAGTGAAGAACTGAGTGAAGTGGAGGAGGAGAGTGAAGAACTGCGTGAAGTGGAGGAGGAGAGTGAAGAACTGAGTGAAGTGGAGGAGGAGAGTGAAGAACTGAGTGAAGTGGAGGAGGAGAGTGAAGAACTGAGTGAAGTGGTGGAGGAGAGTGAAGAACTGCGTGAAGTGGAGGAGGAACATCATGTCAAATCTGGAGAAAAACATTTGAGTCGCTCAAAGACTAAAAAGACATTTTTAAAGAAAAGAAGAGCCAATAAATCTTTCACCTGCACTCAGTGTGGAAAGAGTTTAACAAGCAAACGTATTCTTGAGAATCACATGAGAATCCACACTGGAGAGAAGCCGTTCACATGTGATCAGTGTAAGAAGAGATTCACAAGCAAACAAAGTCTTGAGCGTCACATGAGGATCCACACTGGAAAGAAGCCGTTCTCATGTGATGAGTGTGGAAAAACATTTTTTAGGTTATCAAGCCTGAAGAGACACCTGACAGTTCATACGAAGGAGAAGCCACATTCATGTTCTGTGTGTGGAAAGTGTTTTTCACTGCCGTATAGTTTACAATTACACCAGAAAATACACACTGGTGTGAGAGAGTACATGTGCTTTGAGTGTGAGAAGACTTTTATGACAGCGAAATGTTTAAAACTGCACCAGAGAATTCACACTGGAGAAAAACCTTACAAGTGTTCACACTGTGACAAGAGATTCAGTCGATCATCAACTCTGAAATTACATGAGAAGATCCACAGTGGAGAAAAACCTTACAAGTGTTCACACTGTGACAAGAGATTCAGTCTGTCATCATCTCTGAAATCACATGAGAAGATCCACAGCGGAGAGAAGCTGCACACGTGTGATCAGTGTGGACAGAGTTTCACATACAAACAAAGTCTTGGGATTCACATGAGATTTCACACTGGAGAGAAGCCGTTCTCATGTGATCAATGTGGGAAGATATTCGCCCAATCAGGAGACCTTAAACGTCACATGAGAGTTCACACTGGAGAGAAGCCGTTCACATGTGATCATTGCGGCAAAACATTTGCCCGGGCATCACACCTGAAGTCACACCTGACAGTTCATACGAAGGAGAAGCCATTTTCATGTTCTGTGTGTGGAAAGAGTTTTTCATGGCTGCAAACTTTACATGCACATGAGAAAACTCATACTGGTGTGAGAGAGTACATGTGCTTTGAGTGTGAGAAGACTTTTACTACAGCTCAACAATTAAAACTGCACCAGAGGATTCACACTGGAGAAAAACCTTACAAGTGTTCACACTGTGACAAGAGATTCAGCCAGTCAATACATCTGAAAAGACATGAGAGGATCCACACTGGAGAAAAACCTTACAAGTGTTCACACTGCGACAAGAGAATCAGTCGGTCATCATCTCTGAAATCACATGAGAGGATCCACACTGGAGAAAAACCTTACAAGTGTTCACACTGTGACAAGAGATTCAGTGATTCATCACATCTGAAATCACATGAGAGGATCCACACTGGAGAAAAACCTTACAAGTGTTCACACTGTGACAAGAGATTCAGTCAGCCAGCAAATCTGAAATCACATGAGAGGATCCACAGCAGAGAGAAGCTGCACACGTGTGATCAGTGTGGAAAGAGTTTCTCTATTAAAAGTCTCCTGAAGCTACACCTGAAGATCCATACAGTGGAGAAACCACATCACCGCAGTCTGAGATCACAGTAAGTAGTTCATCTTTATGTGCTGAGAAACAAAATCTCTTCTGTGTAAGTTAGTCACAGTCAAATCTCTCCTCTCCACCTATAGTTGGCGCTGTTTCACTGTGGCTGCTGTTGAATCATCCAGGTTGTGAATGAGGCCGACACCTGATGTGATTGTAAAGCGCTTGGTGTGTACAGTAGTAAATAGTAGCACTATATAAATGCCTCATTCATTCATTAGTTTCTTAACAGCCACGATGAGCAACAGACAGTTTGTTGTTTGATTGGTTTCTATTAACTCGTGTTCAACCCAACATAAATGTGTGATATAAAAAAATCCATCTGATTTTGACATGTGATTTATCTGTTCAGAACGCAAAATCACTCTCTGACAATATACATAGCAGCGCTGTGCAACTTTCTCTTTCTGACACTGCTTATTATGGTGAAGATAAAACGTCAAACAGTATTTTCATGTTTTCTAACTAGTTCATGTTTTTGTAGTTGCTCTGGTGCTTATCAAGAATACAGAGACGAGAAGCTTCCAGATTATTCCTCTGTTAATGTTAGAAAGGTGTTGGAAATGATGTGATTGCTTACAGATCTAGAGTTCCATGACCAAACTAGTGATTTATAACACAAATTATCTTCATGATATTAAAATAGATCATAATTATGCACAGCAGTTGTTGACCAGATATGATGGGATTAAAATGACTATTAAACTCATCAGTGATCTTGACTTTGAGCTTCACTTTTCATTTCACATTTGTCTCTCATTTGAAATCTCACTTGATTTAATGTTTCTTTTAGACCTGATGGACGTGAACAAGAAAGGAAAAACAAAAGCCAAAAAAGTCTCCTGCCCTCAGTGTAAAAAACGCTTCACATGAAAATCAAGTCTGAAGATTCACATGAGAGTTCACACTGGGAAGATGCGGCTCAGGCTTTCGCTCTGAAATCACATCTACTCTCATTCTGAAGAAAGACCATTGAACTGTGATCAGTGCGGTAAACAGTTTCATTGAGCATCAGTCCTGAAGAAACACTTGAAGATTCACACAAAGGAGAATATTCATTCGTAATATTACAGCAGAAAAGACACAGCGGTGTGTTTCAGTGCAGGAAGGCCTTTACTGCGGATGATAGAAAGAGGTGAACTGAAAGAGCATCAGAAAATTCACTCTGGAAAAACCTTTGGAGGCAAAGTTCAGGAGCTGAAGAAGAGGCCTTAACACTTTTAATAGAGACATGAATCTGATATATATTTTTAACTCGTTCTTCATTGTTTTTCATTACAACATCTAGTTTCTCTTCCACTTCTACTCTTCCATGGAAACGCAAGATATACTTTCATGTATCTTTGAAACTGGACTCTTTTCTACTCTTCTTCTCTTGAGATGCTTTGGCTCTTATAAGTCAGTAAAGAGAGAGATCTGTCTAATTCGCTTTCACTTTTTCTTAATGTTTGTATTTGCTTCATGTAATATTGATTAAACTATTTCCTCTTTTTATCAACATCTCATTGTTATTGTCCTTTTTTTAATTTTCTGCTGATTCTGCTTGAATCAAGAGCAATTTCTTCATTTAAGTTCTGAAATTCATGAAGTATCCTGATATGATTGCTTTTTGAGCTTTCCATGTTTTAAACTTCTCAACAGAGCGTTTAAATGCTTAACTAAATTATTTTTCACTGCACACATGACTGGCATTGAATGAGATTGCTGTCTGTCTACATAATTAACAGTTTCACCCTTGATATCCAGTATCATATATACATTTCAAAGAGTTTGTTCTAGTCAGTTTGAGGTTTCATTCACACCATGAGGCTTTCATTCACACCATTGCATACGGACAAAGCTGTAAATTTGCATACGCACAAACCCTCCCTTAATTAAATCATTTTAAATATGGTAATGAGTTCACTTTGGCAAAAGAAAGCAGTAAGAAAATGGCTAAAGCAAGCGGCAAGAAACAAAACTTTACAGAAAGTGATTTGGAGGTGCTACTGTCAGAGGTAGAAATGAGAGAAAAATATTTTAGTTGGAACTTTGTCCTCCGGAATTAATAACAAAAGGAAAAAATATAAGTGGGAGAGTTTGGCAGTCCTCATCCTGGGCCAGAAAATCATTGTGGTCCCTAAAAACTCGTTCTCTTCGGATTCTGTCATTAGCAATGTCCTCTAATAAGGCTAAAGCCTAAGGGTTGTATCAGTTTGCATATGCTTTTATATGTTCTTACTTAATTGCATAATTGATAGAATATTCCCATAAGGCTCATGTGACAATATATGTCAATTATTTTATAAATTGCAAATTAATAGCAATGCTTCCCACAGGTAGTGGTGCGATAGACTTATAGAACAATTCGTTGTGTAATGTTTGCAACTTCACTTCATTGCCTGTAAGAGTCGCCAATGGACAAAAAGAATGAGAAATGTACGTACGCCAGACATGAAATTGGCATGGAGGAACACACATTCTCACGTTAATTTCACTGTTAGTACATCCGACCGTGAGCATGAAAGCGTATGCAAAGTTTTTGTGAGTATGCAAGATTGATACATGAGGCCCCAGGCCCGGCTCTAGCTTTGAGATGTAGGGTGGGCCAAGTGAACTTCCTAGTTTTAATATTATTTAATTTTTCCCCATAACAAAACTTGTATCAAAACTTTATTTTATAGCAAAAGAAGTAGGTCTTGATATGTGCAAGGCTCAACACAAAGGAGATTTTCTACAGGTTTATTCTGGTTCAGATTTTTACTTTCCCTGCAAAAAATGCTAATGGACCCACCAAAAAAACAAAAACAAAAAGACGGGGAACTCAACTAATAAATTCAAGCTGAGACTCCCCGCTCCTAACTAAAGTCACAAACTAAGAATAAAATGTAAACATGATGAGATGGCGTTTAACAAGCTAAAGAGCAGCATCCTTCCGCTTTATAGCCTGACTTCCCCAGCTCAGCCAATAGGAAACTAAGGAAGATTTAACGTCACCTCTCTGGCGGGGAAGGAGCCTTAGATTGTGCAGGAGGTTGAGAGGTACCGACTACAGATAGTTGGGATCACCTCCATGAACGGCTTGGGCTCTGGAACCACACTCCTTGAGAGGTGATGGACTATTTACCACTCTGGAATTACCCATGGTGAGAGGCGGCGGGCTGGTGTGGGCTTGCTTATAGCCCCCCAGCTCAGCCACCATGTGTTGGAGTTCACCCCGGTGAACGAGAGGGTCGCTTCCCTGCGCCTTCGGGTCGGGGATAGGTCTATTCACTGTCATGTGCGCCTATGGGCCAAATGGCAGTGTAGAGTACCTGGCCTTCTTCGGGTCCCTGGGAGGGGTGCTGGAAAGTGCTCCAACCGGTAACTCCGTCGTTCTACTGGGGGACTTCAACGCCCACGTGGGCAGTGACAGTGACAGTGACACCTGGAGGGGCGTGATTGGGAGGAACGGCCCCCCTAATCTGAACCTGAGTGGTGTTCTGTTATTGGACTTCTGTGCTAGTTACATAACGAACACCATGTTCGTATCAGTGCACATGGCACCAGGACACCCTAGGCCGGAGGTCAATGATCGACTTTGTGGTCGTTTCATCTGACCTACGTCAGATGAACCTACGTCTGACCTACGTCAGTATGTCTTGGACACTCGGGTGAAGAGAGGGGCAGAGCTGTCAACTGATCACCACCTGGTGGTAAGTTGGATCCGATGGCAGGGGAGGATGCTGGACAGACTCGGCAGACCCAAACGTACTGTGAATGTCTGTTGGGAACGTTTGACCGAACCCCCTATCAGAGAGATCTTTAACTTCCACCTCCGGTGGAGCTTCGACCGGATGCCGAGGGAGACTGGAGATATGGAGTCCAAGTGGACCATGTTCTCCACCTCCATTGTTGACGCAGCCACTCGGAGATGTGGCCGTAAGGTCTCCTGTCCCTGTCGAGGCAGCAATCCCTGAACCCAGTGGTGGACACCGGAAGTAAGGGATGCCGTAAAGCTGAAGGAGACCTATTGGGCTATTGGAACACAAAGGAAGATATTTGTAAGAATGTTTGTAACCAAACAGATCTCAGTCCCCACTGACTTCCATAGTAGGAAAGAAATATACTATGGTAGTCAATGGGGACCGAGATCTGTTTGGTTACAAACATTCTTACAAATATCTTCCTTTGTGTTCAGCAGAACAAAGAAACTCGTACAGGTTTGGAACAACTTGAGGGTGAGTAAATGATGACAGAATTTTCATTTTTGGGTGAACTATCCCTTTAACAGCTACGTGTTTTATCTACAAGTTAAATGCTTGGCCAAACAAATCCCATCTTATTAGACGCTGATTAGAATTGCGCATTTGATGAATAAAAATGAGAGGGTTGTGGTCCCTATAAACAGTAACCGGAAAGAAGAAGAGCCAATATAAACTTCAAAATTATTAAGGGCCAAAATTAAGACGAGCACTTCTTTTTCAATCATTGAATACGACTTTGTTTTTGAAACTTTTTAGAGAAGTAGCACACCGGATGGTCAACGCTATCGGGCCCAACCTGCAACAAAACAGCTGCTTCCACATCACTAGTATCAAAAGCCAGTTTAAAAGCACAACCGTACGCTGGGGCAGCTAGGACAGGTGCCTGCATCAGGAGAGTTTTAAGGGACTCGATGACATGCTGGCATTCCGGTGACCCCTTAAACCCAATTTTTGGACTCAGCAGGTCAGTGAGTGGGGCAGCTACAGCAGAAAAGTTTTTACAAAAACTGTGGTAATACCCTGCCATTCCCAAGAACCGTTGCAGTTTGCGACGAATAGAAGGAACTGGAAATGACGTGATAGCCTCAATTTTGCCATTTACTGGCTTTACCTTGCCATCACCCACAATTTTCCACAGATAAACTTCTGTTGCTTTAGCCAATTCACATTTAGCTGTTAAGTTTGCCTCAGCCAGCCTATGAAATACTTGTTTTACACTGTAAAAAAAATCCTAATTTTACAGAAAATAACTGTGATTTTTTGACGATCATTTTCTTTAATTTTAAATTGTACTCAAAACACTGTAAAATTACAAATAATATCTGTAAAATAAAAATTCAGCTGTTATTTTTGGTATTGTGACATTAATGACAAATTACAGTGATTCACATTTTTTATACAGAAAATTGATTGTATTTTTCATACAGTATTTTTTCTGTTTTCTTAAATTACATAAAAATGTATGTAAAATTACAAATATAATCTGTAATTTAACAGAAACAAAACAATTAAATGATAAAATGGTCAAATGACTGTCAGCTCCCCAAAAAACTGTAAAACATCCTAAATTAAATAAACTGAAAACGTACTCGGTTACTAACGGAACCTCGGTTCTCTCTAGAAGAGGGAACGAGTACTTGCGTAAGTATCTTACGCTAGGGGAAAACCTCTTTTCCTCGAGATATTGAAGCCAAAAATTATCCTTAATTTAGCAATAATGTAAAACGCATTGCAGCAGCATGCAGACATGGGCGAGACAGCTTGCGCGCCCATAGGCTGCTCTGCGGCAACTGCACCAGCCTATCGATAGAGGCCCCTCATGACGTCAGGACCAATGAGGGCGCTTCGCGCCCAATACGTCATGTCCCGCCGAAAGCGGGTGGGGCTAGGGCTATAAATACGGCCCAGAGAGGCTGGTTTGGTCAGTTTTTTCATCGCTGAAGCGAATCAGAACATGACGCATGCACGGCAAGATACGCAAGTACTCGTTCTAGTGCTCTCTTACGAGAGTTCTCTTACGAGAGGTTCTCTCGTACTTGCATAAGTATCTTACGCTAGGGGAACACAGTGTAAAACGCCGTGCGTGCTTGAGACATAACACTAAAGTCCCACGGGCAAGTGCCCGGGGCTCATACAGTGCCTAATCACAAGGGACTCACAGAGAATCCGGGAAGAGGGGCTAGAATAGCATCATTCCTGTCATATAGAGCTCTGATAGGAGCATATTATATTAAGTGTTCCACACAGCCAGGGCGAACACAGCCTGGACTGATAAACATGGGGGACTTACGCACTGCCCACAGAAGTATACACACGATCAGTGATCGACGCTCTTGCGGTTTCAGCATCCTGAGCCGATAGGATCGGGCGGGCAATGCTGAAAAATTAAACCGAGAGCAACCTAGCTTGTAAAGCGGGAACCTCGAGGTTATAAAACCTTATAAATGTAGACGGGGAGGCCCAGCCTGCCGCCATACAGATATCTTGCAAGGCAATCCCACTGGACCAAGCCCACGACAAGGCCATGCCTCTTGTGGAGTGCGCTTTGACACCTATTGGGCATTGTAGGCCCTTGGATGTGTAAGCTAGCGCTATAGCATCAACTATCCATCTGGATAGACTCTGTTTTGACGCAGTTAGTCCCTTAGAACGTCCGCTGAACAAAACAAAGAGCTGCTCCGTCTGTCTGAAAACAGATGAGCGAGACACAGATTAGCGCCCTGACCGGGCAAAGGAAGCCTGCGTCCCCTTCCTCTTCAGATACCGGCAGGGCCGACAGGGAGATAACCTGTGCCCTAAACGGTGTGTTAAGGGATTTAGGAACATATCCGTGCTTTGGTTTGAGTATGACTCTCGAGTCATTTGGCCCAAACTCCATACACGTCGCGCTCACTGAGAGCGCTTGCAAATCCTCTATGCGCTTCACTGAAGCGAGAGCCAGAAGAAACACTGTTTTGAAAGACAAGAGTTTCAGGTCTATTGACTGTATTGGCTCGAATGGGGCACCTTTCATGGCTTCCAGAACCGTAGAAAGGTCCCAAACGGGAACTGAGGGTGGTCTGGGAGGGTTCAGCCTCTTAGCTCCTCTAAGGAAGCGAATGACCAGATCGTTCTTTCCTAATGACTGGCCAAGCGGTGGTTCAGCGAACGCTGCTATGGCCGCCACATAAACTTTGAGCGTGGATGGGGTTCTGCCCTTATCCAGAAGCTCTTGTAAAAAGGAGAGAACCTCCGGCACCCCTCAGCGTGAGGGTGAAGTGCCACTCGCTGCACACCAGCTAGTGAACACAGACCATTTTGAGGAATAGAGCCGCCTCGTAGATGGAGCTCTAGCCTGCGTGACCTCCCGCTGGGAGGTTAACGGGTACCCGTTGATGGCCCACACATGTAGGGACCAAAGCTCCGGGTGAGGATGCCAGATCGAGCCGTTCGCCTGCGAGAGGAGATCCCTCCTCACTGGTATCGGCCACGGGGCGGTACTCGTCAGCTGCATCAGGACTGGAAACCAGACTTGGTTTGTCCAAAATGGGGCGACGAGTAGCACTGGGCATCCGCTCTCCCTGATTCGCTCTAACACCTGGGGTAGGAGCGTGACAGGGGGAAACGCATAGAGCGGGCAGCGGGGCCAGACGTGAGCCAGCGCATCCCTGCTCTTGGAGAAGAATTCCTGACAATGAGCGTTCTCTTGAGACGCAAAAAGGTCTATTTCCGCTCTGCCAAATGTCCTCCATAGCATTTTGACTGTCTGTGGATGCAAAGACCATTCTCCTGTCGGCAGATTGTTTCTGGACAGTCTGTCTGGTCCCACATTCAGATGGCCGGGCACATGCGCTGCCCTGAGCGAGCGCAGATTGTGCTGAGCCCAGACCAGGAGGCGTTCCGCCAGCCTGTGAAGGATTCTGGATCTGATACCTCCTTGGTGATTTATATAAGCCACCACTGACATGTTGTCCGAACGGACCAAGACGTGGTGTCTTTTTATCTGGGGACAAAAGCGCCTCAGCGCGTTGTCAACTGCCATCACTTCCAGGCAGTTTATATGCAGAAGCTTTTCCCGTTCCGACCACTGGCCGAATAGCGGTCTGCCCTCGAGCAGCGCTCCCCATCCCGAGGTTGAGGCGTCCGTAGACACCACCTTCACACTCGAGGAAGTCCCCAGGCTTACACCTGACCGGTACCAGTCGGTCACTGTCCAAGGTTTCAGAGCTGCGACGCATTTCTGATCGACCTTGAGGCGCGCGAGACCGGAGGTCCAAGCTCTGCGCGGCGCGCGCGCTTTCAACCAATACTGCAGCGGGTACATGCGAAGCAGACCCAGCTGAAGCACTGAGGATGCTGAAGCCATGAGACCCAGCATCCTTTGAAACTTTTTGAGCGGGACTAAAACGCCGTGGCGAAAAATCTCCGTCATGCGCTGAATACTTAGTCTGCGCTGCGACGACAGCTGTGCTGTCATAGACAGCGAGTCCAGATTTGTGCCCAGAAAATATATTTTCTGACTGGGAGACAGTGAACTCTTTGCCCAGTTGACTGTGAGACCTAAATTCTCGAGGTGATCGAGTAATATGGTCCTGTGTTCTATGAGCTCCGACTGTGATCGAGCTAGAACCAGCCAATCGTCCAAATAATTCAGCACTCGTATGCCTCGGAGCCTGAGGGGTGCGAGCGCTGCATCCATGCACATCGTGAATACGCGAGGTGCCAGGGATAGGCCAAATGGCAGGACTGTGTACTGATATGCCTGGCCCTCGAAGGCGAATCTCAAAAATCGCCTGTGACGTGACGCTATTTGTATTTGAAAATAAGCGTCTTTCAGATCTATCGACATGAACCAGTCCCCTTGGCAAATTTGCGAGAGGATTTTCTTGGTCGTGAGCATTCTGAACCGTCGTTTCAGAAGTGCTTTGTTTAGTCGTCTTAGATCTAAAATGGGTCTGAGACCCCCGTCTTTTTTGGGTACCAGAAAATATCTGCTGTACATGCCCCCTTCGCTCTGAGCTTGTGATAGGGGTTCTATAGCCCCTTTGCTCAGTAACTTCGCTATTTCGGCTCGAAGTAGGTGTGCTACTTCCTTCTTTACCGTAGTATCGATTCGCGCCGCTTTGCGTTGCGGGCGTCGACCGAACTGTAGCGAATAGCCTCTTTCTATAATGTTCAGCACCCAATCCGATACCCCGGGCAACTCTGCCCATGCTTTCGCATGAGTGGCTAGGGGTAGAATGATATCTGGGCTCTGGTCGCGATCTAGTGGCGAGCGGAGAGCAACGGTGTGCTGTAGCATGAGCGCCGCGTTTGCAGCGTGTGAGACTGGGGGCGCGCTGATCACAGCGGGCAGCCTGCCCGCACTCAGTTCTTCTGCAGCGGTGTGCTGAGAGAGAGCGAGCGTGGTGAGCCCCGTGGGGTTTAATATGTCTGTGAGCGAATGAGGGCGCGGGATAACGGGCCCCTCCAAAACACTGAAAACACCGTCTGTTTGTGCAGACTGTATGTGTGTTGGTTTCGTTTTTACAGAAACCGTGAGACATGTAGCATGTAGTGTTTGTGGGCACTGGGACATGGGCACAATCACTACATTTGTTGCACAACCGACATGAGTCGATTTTATTCGTGCGGGCCGTGTGTGGCGGGCCGTGTCTGTGTGTAGGAATGGGCACTGGGCAGTGGGCATTTTTACTACACTCATAACACCATCGGCCGTGGCCGGAATACCAGAAAATACACTCTTTTTGGGATTTATCTGGGTCGCCGTAAAAACGGCGTTTGTGTGCAGGCAAGCGGGCTGTGCTGCCAACTTGTTTACTGCCGAATACGCTGGAACAGTCGCAATTACTGGAACTGAGCAAGCGAAAATTTTCGGTGGAAGTCCGGCCGCAGCGGGACTTGAACACCGTCGCTTCCGTAGACTGGCTAGGAAGACTTAGAGGCCTCGGGCTTTACCTCAATCTTTGGCCGTGGCCCACGCGGCGGGGGGCGGCGGCCGGCGGAGCGGGAGCGCGGTCTCTGATCCCTGGTCTGTCGGCGCTGCGGGGCGGCGGCAGCTGAGGGTTGCGGCTGGGAGCTGCGAGCAGACGGCTGTTTAGAGCGACCTGCTGCGGAGCTTGAGCGCTTGGGCAGGAAATGTTTCATGGCCTGCGATGTTTTCTGAACCTCGGCGAATCTGTCTGCGAAGTTCTTGACAGACGATCCGAAGAGGCCAGCGGGGGAGACGGGGGCGTCGAGAAACGCAGAGCGCTCCGAGTCCGAAGCTTGTCCGACATCTCCGAGAGCGTTAACCACAGGTGTCTCTCAGCAACGGTGAGAGAAGCCATGTTCCGCCCCATGGTCGCGCTCCTTAAATCCGGTAGGCTCACAGCTTCCGGTCCTTCCTCGTCCATTTTTCGGAGAAGGTTGGCCTGGAAAGCCTGGAGTATGGCCATTGAGTGAAGCGCCGAAACAGATTTTGATGGCAACGCCGTCTTAGCACGCCGTCCAGCAGAGGGCGGGCAAAGATGGGCGGCTACCGCTTCCTCGACGGGAGGAAGAGAGTGGTACCCTTTTTCCTTAGCACCGTCGACCACGGAGAATGCTGCGGAAACGGGAGCACGCACTCTAGCTGAAAAGGGAGCGCCCCAAGACTTAGCGACCTCTTCATGAAGCTCAGGAAGGAAGGGGGCTGGTCTTGAAGGCTGCGAAGTACGGTCCCTTTGCAGAAAACAGCCGTCCAGGCGGTTGGGTGCAGGCTGCTGGGGCGTCGACCACTCAAGGCCGAGGCTCTCGACGGCCTGCTCGAGCAGACGCATAAGCTCCGCCTCAATGCTGGCTCTCTTCCCAGAGGGCGGGTGAGAAGATGGTGCGAGGTCCGCGGAGCTCGACCAGTCCTCACTGCCCGACGCTAGGATAGAGCAACTGTCGTCCTCCACCCTTACGGCTTCCCCGTAATCCTCAATGGCGGAAGCGGAAGTGGCGGCAGACGGCGACCGCTGACCGGCGGTGAGAGACTCGGGTGAAGCAGGCGGCGAAGCTAGCGGGCGCATCGGCGAGCTTTCGCGGGATGGAGGAGGTTCAGGAACCCGCTGAGCGCGGCGCTTTTTACGGCGCGGCAGCCCGGCGGGCGAAGACGCAGCTTGAAGAAAAAATGCCCGGCGAGTCCGCAGAGTCACCATAGACATTAGCTCGCAGTGAGGGCAGCCGCCCTCGGCGAGCGCGATAGCTGCGTGATCCTCACCCAGGCAGGAAACACAGATGACGTGGTGGTCCCCGTCGCTGAGTGGAGCTCGGCATGAGCCGCAGGAAGAACGAGGCATCTTGAAAAAGACGCTTCGCGCTCTTTTAGGAATAAGTGTGCGTGTCGCAGCGGCGAACACACACACAGCAATAAAAGGATATAGGTACGCCGGAAAGCGTCAGCAGGAACGGCGACTGAAGGCGGCGAGTTGTCGACCGGCAGCTTCAGATGCAGATAAATCCCGCTGGGTGCTTGATTCAGACAGCGCGGCTTCCTCTCAGGATCCAGCGATGTGTAGCTCGCTGAAGAGATGAAAAACTGACCAAACCAGCCTCTCTGGGCCGTATTTATAGCCCTAGCCCCACCCGCTTTCGGCGGGACATGACGTATTGGGCGCGAAGCGCCCTCATTGGTCCTGACGTCATGAGGGGCCTCTATCGATAGGCTGGTGCAGTTGCCGCAGAGCAGCCTATGGGCGCGCGAGCTGTCTCGCCCATGTCTGCATGCTGCTGCAATGCATTTTACATTATTGCAAAATTAAGGATAATTTTTGGCTTCAATATCTCGAGGAAAAGAGGTTTTCCCTTAGCGTAAGATACTTACGCAAGTACGAGAGAACCTCTCGTAAGAGAAACACTGTTATTTTACAGGTATTTCCTGAATAATCACGATCATATACCTTCATTGTAAAAAAATCGTTAAAAAAAGGGTCAAATGACTGGCAGCTGCGGCTGCCAAACAAAAACCCTAAAATTAAAGTAAAATATGCTCATTTAAATAAAGTGTAAAAAACTTTAAAATAAATTTGATGTCACCATGATTGAGATCAGTGTCTGCTTTAGTTGGGCTCATGACCCTTGAGTTTATAGCTTTTGTTTTTCTCTGGCTGCTTTAACTGTGTGTTTGATACATGTTTGTTATAGCAATAAATGCTGGAAAAGATATCAGATGATCTTGGTCATTCATTGATGATGTTATAGTCACCATATGATGATCTGATTCACTGATGTGTCAGTCAAATCTCTGAATATATTAGCTTAGATTAGATAATATGTAGATGGAATTTAGCTTTATACAAAGTCTATAATTAATGTCGTAATTCTTCACATAACCCTTGATGTATTGTGACATCTGTATTATAACAATCAAAAAAAAAAAAAAAAAAGATATATACTGTACAGAAAAAGTTTTGAGCTGGTTCATTTTTTTAGTAGTATAGAGACATCAAGAATCAACATATGAATCTCAACAATGGTGACAACCAACAAAGCCTTTTTGTGACTTTATAGTAATTCAGATTTGTTTTCATTGTCACCATTGTTGTGATTCATACGCTGATTCTTGATGTCTGAGTGAGTCTATATGATCCTGTCAAAACATTTTCTGTATAATGACATCATAAAATCTGAGTATCACAGAACTGCAGGTTTAGCGGTTTTGTCGTGCAAATTGAACAACTAATATTTAACGACTTAAAATCAGATATTTCACTTTAGGTGGTAATAATAAAGCAGGACACTACATGATGACTAATATCACTAAAAAGTGACCAACATTTTCTGATCTGAGTTTCTCTTGGATTGCTACAATTACAAATATGCATCAGAGACACAAAGTTAAAGCAGCCAGAGAAACATGAAAGTTAAACACTAAAAGTTCAAGAGCCCAACTAAAGCAAACACTGATCTCCATCATGGTGACATCAAACTTTATTCTTTTCAATAAAACTTCAACTTCTAAACCTCTGTTAATTCTCAATAAGAATGTTAGTATGAAAGACATAAAGTCTGGATTGTAATAAGTCAAGATGCTGAGATCCTGAGAGATTTGGTAGTGTTTAATGTTTCTTTTGGGGTTTAAAGTGTTTCTGTATGGTGTGTTTCATGTGTCACCGTTGTGTTGAAGAGTAGAGCCTGAGCTTCAGTCCAGGATGAGCAGAGAAACACTGATGATATGCTGCATATTGTTTTATTTAACAGACAGTAACTGTGTAGTTGCTGATGCAGTGACGTATAGTCACAGCAAATCTTGCATGTAATTAACTGTGTGTTTTTCAGTAAAAAAAATCAGAAAATAAATGTGAAATAACTGTGTGTTTCAGTTAAAAAAGATTAATGAAGATTTCTGTAAAAGTATTTTGCACTTATTTAAAATTAGGATATTTTACATTAATGTTACGGTTTTTGTATGGCAGTCGTTGCTGACAGTCATTTTACTGTTATTTTATGGGATTTTTTTTTCAATGAAGGTGTTTGATCGTAATAATTCAGGAAATAGCTGTAAAATAACAGTGTTTTTCTGTAAATCATTTAAGGAAAATTTCTGTAAAAGTTTTTTGCACTTCATTTAAATTAGGATATTTTACTTTATTTTTACGGTTTTTGTTTGGCAGCCGCAGCTGACAGTCATTGACCGTTTTTTTACGATTTTATTTTTTACAGTGTAGCTGATTAATGTGCTCTTCCCATGTTGCGGAGTGAACAACTATGTCGTCCAAGTACGCCTTGCTGAAAGGTAGCGGGCACATTGCGTACCCGAAAAGGCATTACAGAGTACTGTAAAAATGCTTCAGCAGTGACAAACGCACTAATTTCCCTGACTTGTGGAGTTAATGGCACCTGGCAATAGCCTTTAAGGAGGTCTAACTTTATCACAAAAGCTGCTGACCCCACACGGTCAACACAATCCTCCATACAAGGAAGAGGATGACAATCAGGCTTAGTAACATTGTTAACCCTCTGGGGTCTGAGGTGTTTTCTGGGCCCTGGAGGTGTTCTGACATGCTCTGACATTTGTGCTTATTTCTGTTACTTGTGACATTGTTATGGCTAAAGTCTGATTACACGGTATTTAGCACAAACTCTGCTACAATAATATATCAGCAGCATGTATGTAAAAGTTTGTAGTTTTGAGATAATGACATTTATGTGTGGTTTGTGAAAAAAATTAAAATAAAATTGTCACTGAAATAAGGTCATGAAACCCATACTGATTATTTCTTCACAAGACTTTTGAAAATTGTATCACGTAGCCTAGAATATTTGCTTCAAAACTATGTGAAAATCATCCTGACAACTCATTCAGATTAGACAATATATTGATTTAAAATTTGTAAGACGTGTTTTGTATGAGAAAGCTTTATGCGAAGAGGCGTAAACACATCCTGAATATGTATGGCTTTCACACCTGAGAAAGACAAAGACCCTCCCCTAATGGCCCTATTATGAGCTATCAGTCCCTGCCATTATGAGCAGCCTTGCACAAAGAATGAGGAGATTTAAAAAAGAATGGGGTATGTCATGTTGAGATGTGCTGGTATCTCAAGTCTATGTGATTAGACACACGTTGCTTTATACAGTACTCCTAATTTTCTCTGGCTCACCATTTTACATTCTTTCTATTCATTTTTGATGTTTTTTATTCAAGGAATTTTATTCAAATTGAACAATTCCTTATCCTCTGCCAAATTATCAATAAAATACCATGTCATTTTATATGCTTGTTATGGCAGATCTTTTGTCTTATATATTACTCTGGAATTTCTTTAGAAATTTCCCAGGCAATTATTACTTCACCGTTTTTACTTCATCTTATCAAGACTGGAGGTATAGGATAATTTTTTATCCATTCTGTATTATTTACTGTACTCTTACTATAATGCCCTAATTATGAGCCTTTTATCAGACCCTTGATTTTGATTGGAATGATTTCCCCATACTTGTGCATTGCCACATCTTCCAGCACATCACACAGTCTAAACTGTATTTTCATCTTATCAGTTATTGTATTATTCTCTGTTATCTCTCAGTATTTGAGTCTTAATTTCATTTTCATCTAAAAATGTTAGCCTTAAACATTCATCTTTGTATTTGTTTTTTATTGTCACATTTCCAATTTCACACACATGTACAGCCTATCCAGTTCATCTCTCAAGCTTTTCAAGTTTGATTTTTAACTTGATTGCTTAATTCTCTTAATATTTTACTACTACATAATGTAATTTCCAATTGTATTTCATTTAGCACACCCATTATGATTGTCATCTAGACATTTTTCCCAAAATGTATCGGTTTTAATACTAACTTAAAACTTTTTCTTTACTGAATACTTTTCACCTCCTAAAGTTACTTCAGCTTTTTATTGGATTCACTATCCCATTTTAAACTAGGAATTGAATTTCTTAATTTCTGCAAAGTTTCATATAACGTATATTTTTCTCTTGTATGCTACTTGCAAACTTTTCTTACATTTGCATTTTTTTTTTATTATTTAATGTTTCATTGGGTTCTAAATCAATTGTTCTGAATCAATCAATCTCTTTGTCTATCACAAAGGTTGCATCCTTTTTGTAGCCAGGATCTACGTCTCACCTTTTTTTTTTCCACAGTGTCTTGATTTATTGTAGTCAAATTCTTATTAAAAATTCGACTACAACCCAGAATACCACCATGACTACTGCTATGTTTATCAATGTTACCACAACACTTGACTTAAACAAGCCTTTCTCTTGTCACTGTGTTATTCTGGGACACCTCTGTTAGCCCAACATCTCAATTCAGACTCTATCTCCTGAAAGATATTACATAAAGTTGAGCTCTCTGTAAGACATCTCTTAGTCATTAATCATTCGGCTCCTTCTTAAACACTCTTCAGTATTTGCTTATGAAGTTACAAGTTCTTAAGATGCCATGTTCTTGTTTATTGTGTTAGAAGATTTTTCTCTTTAAATTAGGCTTTATTCCCCTTCTAAAAATCCTCCAACACATATTCCCCTTCTGTCAAGGGTTTTCTTAATTTGTATACTTGCAGTGTTAGATATCCAAGCCATTGCCAAAATTTACATTATTTGTTTATAGCCTCATTTACTTGCTCTGCAATATACAGTCTCATTTTATATTTAGCTTTGTATAATAGAACACGTTATTAAACACTTTGATTCACGTTCAACTTTGCTTATTTTATTCTCTTTAAAGGGATAGTTCACCCAAAAATGAAAATGCTGTCATCATTTACTCTTCCTCAAGTTGTTCCAAACCTGTATGACTTTCTTCCTTCTGCTGAACACAAAAGAAGATAGTTTAAAGAAGGTTGGTAATTAAACATGGTCCCCATTGACTTCCATAGTATTTTTTTTTTCCTACTACGGAAGTCAATGGGGTCCACCAGTCGTTTGGTTACCAACTTTCTTCAAAATATCTTCTTTTGTGTTCAGCAGAAGAAAGAAAGTCATACAGGTTTGGAACAACTTGAGGAAGAGTAAATGATGACAGCATTTTCATTTTTGGGTGAACTATCCCTTTAACTTTGCTCCATCCAGAGACACGTTATCAGTAGTTTTATTACCCCGTAAATCTGCATTCTTGCTGTCTCTCCCTCACACACACACACACACACACACACACACACACACACACACACACACACACACACACACACACACACACACACACACACACACACACACACACACACACACACACACACACACACACACACACACACACACACACACACACACACACAAACAAACACACACACACACACACACTAGAATGAGTTTGTTCGGTTCCATTCTAGGATCTTTAACCCAGTTATCACAAATATAGGTAAGAAACTCTTTATATCATTTCACTCTTTTTAAATAAAAAAGCATGTTAGAAATAATTGATACTCTTTCTTTCTTTTTTCTTCTTGGTCTTTAATTAGTTATTTTACATTGTTGGTAAGATACAATGTATTTTCCTTTAAGGTAATTCTACCTTCCTTCCTTTCTCATTCCACTGAAATCACCTTTTTCTTACTCCAAAGCTCATTTTCTACCATACTGTATATTTATCAACCCTTTATATATATATGAAGAGTTCAGATGCAAAAGCCTCTAAATGCCATCTGAAATTTTCTTATAGAATGATCATTTTTATCAAGCTCGTATATTTAAGTTCAATAATTTCACTTAAATGGCAATGAAGATTACCTATTAATTGTCATATAAGTGAAATTACTGAACTTAAATATATATATATATATATATATATATACATATATATATATATATATATATATATATATATATATATATATGTTTATGAGTAGCCTAACGTTATTATATGAGTAACGTTAAACTAATAAATGCGACTGAAAATGTAATTGATAAGACAATTGAATGCAATAGAGTCAAAACATTAATGTCACGATTTGAATATGCATAAGTTAAATAGGAATACGTTCAAATTTGTACGTCGGTAAAGTTGTTTAATACGTAAATAAATTACGTTTTTGTGCTGTCATTTACGTGCATTTTATACGTTTTAGTGCTGTAAATACGTCAGTATTATACGTTTCTGTGTGTATATAACGTAAATAAATGTACGTGGTAGAACTACACTTTACGTAAAAATACACACGTATTCTCATGAGATCACATTGCAATTAGCCTATTATTTAATTTATTTTTATTTGCAAGACCTGGTAATTCTGCATATCTTTTGCTAATATCTGCTACTTTCTTCTCTACAGAAAGAAATTAATTTTCTGGATTTTCTTAGCTTAAACATATTAAACATATTGGTATATTGCTCTTCTTATTCCTTGCTATTAATTGATAACCAGTTAAATCTATATCTATAGATCCATCTCTAGAGCCTTCTCCTCATCTCTTCCTTCTAAGAGCTTAAAATTACTTTTTTCACTCTTGAAGTGTTTTTTCTGCCTATTCATTACAACACAATTTATTGCCTTTTATTGTAGCATGCATTAGTCTATCTTTCTGACTAAATTCAGGAATTATATCTCTCATATAATTCATAAGCCCCTTTACTTTTTGTATCTTTCTAACTCTCTGGGGTTTTTAGATCTGCTATTCACTCTCTCATGGATTGCTTAATTCTTTCGTTCCCTACAGATACCTAAGATCCTAAATTAACCATATCTGCCATTACTTCACTTTTATATATTGTATATATTGACTCGCATATATATTATTTTTTAATCCAGCCTCAGCAAGCGGAAATAATTCCTCAACTTAAAACCTTTTTTTTTTACGGTTTCAATATGCTCTTTTTTCCATTTATCATCAATATAAACTTCCCTTTGGTAATCTCTGATATATGTAATGTTTGTTTTTTACAGTTAAAGAAATCATTTCTTGACTAACCTCTGCTAATGGAATTGACCAAAAGCCATTAGCCAAAGAGAAATTAACCTTCCCACAATTGTTCAACCGCATTAATACCATAACGCCTATCTGACTTTGTTACTCTGTTTAATGCTTTATTTGTTACTTATCTAAAAGTTTCATATATTTTTGGTATTTATTGTACAGGACTGTTTGTTATTGCAGAAGTAATCTTCCTTAACTCCTTGTTCAAATAACTCCTGTATTGTCTTATTTAATCCTTCTGTATCCATGATATTAATTGGATATTATCGTGTTAGTTTATGTATCTCACTGAGTTTTTATGAGCATATTCTTCACTAATTACTAATAGTCTTTACACCACAATCTTTTTATATTTTCCATATAAGGAATTTTCTTGTAAAGCTCATAGTAATTCCTCTTTTAATTCTATAATTTTACTCCATATTCATTTTTATTCTTGTTCAATATTTACTTTTAATCTTTAAATCTCTTCCTGGATGTAAATTGTCTGCACCTTTTATCATTTTAATGCTGAATTTCTCTCCTACTCATTCACTTTTCTTGTCTTAATAAAAACATTATCTGTAAATTGCATTGGCTCTGTTGCAAAGGCGTTTCCATCTTTTTTAATGATTATTATACCATTAGATTATGTTATCTTTAATCTTATCTTTAATACCATATCTTTAAAATTCAAAGTATCCTTTCCTTCTTTTTATCTATTGTTCTTTTTTTTCATCGAGCTGTGTTTCTTTTCTTATGATGTTTTATTCTGTTTACATCTTTTTATTTTCGAGTTTTCTATTTTACTCATCACCTGACTTCTTTGCTCTGGGATTATCTTTCCCCATTTATCATATGAAATCTAACTTGTCTTTTCTATACTATTTTAATTTTCATCCTTACAAATTCCTGCATTATGTTCTGCCAGGTTATTCTTCTGTTTTCAGTCAAGTCATTTTCATTTATATAGCACTTTTAACAATTTAGATTGTTCCAAAGCGTCTTTACAGTGACAACAGGGAATTTAAAGTATACTAAGCTTTGTAAGTATACTAAACTTATTTCCATCTCTCTGTTTCGCTTGAAAACAAATATTATATGTCCTTTCTTCATTCATCTTGACACTTTGTGCTATCAAAGGATTCATTTTTGTTTCTATCTTAATTTATTCTGTTTTCCTCACTATTCTCACATGCTGAGACATTAAATCATACTCAGCTATAGTTTCCTCTATTTGTTTTTTAGTTACAGTATTCAGGATCGTTACTAAGTTATCAACTTTGTGATTCTCCGACCTACTTCTCTTAGTTACCGTATTCTATCTGTTATAGGTATTTCATCTTCTATTGATAACCATATACTTAATAGTGTTAGATTAGATAATCTCCTTTCATTGCGAATATTTCTCCTCTGTTCCTGTTAAACTTCTCACATTGTCAATAGCTTTTAGCTTTTGTTATAGCTACCAACTTAATCAATGTTATAGCTTCTCAACTCAAATTCACATTTTTAGATGTTTTAATTATACGATCTGTATAAGCGTTGTGGTCTTCTCTTAACCATTTTGATCCTATCTGTTTTCTGGCTGCATCTGTTAACTATGGCTCCAATAAATTTTCTTTGGGTTCCTGAACTCCGGCTGTCCGACTGGATTCCTCTCCTAACAGAAGTCAAAGGTCCCCTTCTATCATCCTTTCTCTGCTTTGCTTCTACGCTCTCCTAGTTCTCAGATATCTCTGAGTTTAAGAGCTTTATTGCTCACTGACTTTTTTATTGTTTCCAGCATTCTCTTTAGTCTCTTTATTTCTGATGTTTAATGGTTTTATTATTTTTACATTTCTCTCACTATTCTTCTCTTAAATTCATAACATACTTAAAATATGATTGTTTCATATTATTCTGTTTTCCTGTCTTTAACCATCCCTCTTTTCTTTAGCTATTTTGAGTCTAGTCTCTGTCAGGATCTATCTCCCTATCCCAGTTTCTTATCAGCGCTCTTTTCAAACTGTCTTTTCCCCATTAAGGTTAAATTCTAACCTTTCTTCTAATTTCATTCTGAATTGTGGACTACATTATTAATTCAGCTTTTGACTCATAACATTTAATAGTACATAATTTTGTTCTACAATCTGCTACAATTGTGGTTTACTACGACACATAAGTAATGCATATCAAAGGGCATAATTATAATAAAATAACTGTATATTCCATAACAATATATAAACTTAATGTCCAGAAACCGATACAAAAGTACAAAAAAGTGCAACAGTAACTTATGCTGAATCTAAGTAGTCCTTTAAAAACACTAAGTGCAGCCACAGTGTAGTGAAATAAGAGACTTTAATAGAGTACACAAATAAACCTCAACTTAACAAGTTCAGATTCAACAAGAGCAGTATTAAACCCAGAATGAAAATATACATATTTCAAGTATCTCAGGTAATTTCATTTCCACAACCTGTTGTAATTATAAATAGCCCTTACCTGTAGGTTAAAGATGCTAGACGTTGTTTCAGGGTTTAACCAGTTCAGTCCTGGATCCGTTTCACTGGGCGTTTGCTAGTATCAAAATCCAAACTTCATCAAAATAAAGATATTTCTAGGAATAATCACTCAAGACTTGTCTCGACAGTTTTCCGAATCACCACAGAATGGTTTCGTTTTAGTTAAGAAAAATTCAGAATAATACCAAGACAATAAATTTAAAAAAGGGAAAAAATAACAGAAAAGTGTGTAGGTCTTCAACCGAAATTGCGGCGCTCAGAAACAGGGAACAAAGCCTTTTATACTCTCCCTGTCATTGGAGCAACGCAAGGCCAGTTTTAATCATCCGTCAAGCGATCCAAATCTCTCCTGCAAATGTAATATTTCACAATTGGGGCATTCAAATTGGCTTTCTGACATAAACCCTCTTACAATATTTATTCACTTTTTTATTCAGTTTCTCCATTTGTCTGAGAACTCGTATCATCTGCTTGCCATGCCGGGGAAGTAATAAATGTGACTGAAAACATTGCTATGTAATTTGAAGATGGGTCCTTCCTCTTCTCCGTTTTATTGGCTTTATGGACTTTTCTGGCATCGTTCAACTAAAAGATTGAGAGAACGAAAGAAGCAAACAGAGAAGCAAAAGGAATATAATTAGCTAAGCTGCTGTTTGCAACATTTAGCAAAGATAATCATCTAAATTGTTTTTGTATCATTGATGTTTTATCCATGTCATATTGAGAGAAATAACAATATCATCTTTCAGTAGAGCAGTTTTATAGGCTTTTATCATCTATCCTGAGTCAAATAATGTGTTTCTAACAGCAAACACTCAGAATAAAGTGAGATGATCTGCTGATGATCCTGAATGGCTTGTTGAAAGAGTGTTGATAGTCTGAGGCTCATCAATATTAACAGATCTGCTGAAAACACTCTTTATTTCATGACAATAGTTCCTGTTTTCACCTCATTTATTATGCTGATGTCTTCAGATCTCCTGTAAATTGGCACTTAAAGCTCATTTCATCTGTGTCAGCAGACTGAGGGTATTTGTTGGCTACTATATGTAGGGGAGAGCGGGGCACAAACGAACCAGAGCCATAGAGAGAGAGAGAGTTGCGACAACTCCATTGACTACAATGGAAAGCTTTTTTTACAGCAATGGAGCCTTTCAATAGTTCCCGGAAGTAGCAGCAGCGCGGTAGAACCTTACAGTCTATGGGTAGAACAGACCGTTTGTGATGGACTTTTATAAAAGGTAAGACGTTTAAAGAACTAAAAATTTTCATATTTTCTTTCTTTAAATTCACCTGACATGGAAAGTGTACCAACCTACCCATACTTGAAAGCAGTTTTTACCAGTATTTGAGAGATCTACAACCCTTTTCACTCATTATTAAGGCTCCTCTGGATGATGCATTATTTATCATGTATAATGTAATTACTATAATAAAATAACCAAATAAATAGATTTTATAGATTAAAGAAATGTAGGTCATGAATTTATCAAATTATGTTAAAAGTAAATAATGCACATGGACACTAATGAAATAATGTGTGTGTGTGTATAATCATGTTTTGTTTGAAAATGTAATATTATACATTAATATATTATGTATTCATTTATACAGTAATAAGTGCATGGGGTGCATAAGCATTGTAAACATTAAGATTAATGAAATTTCATTTAATAAATTCTACATTTTACTTGTTTGCAATGGATTTAAGACAATCAACTGTTACCTGCAAGTCTCTGTCCTTGTGAAACCATAGTGAACATTACGTGATACCTTTAAATAACATTCTAGTTTAAGAACAAAAAATAGTCAAGTCAAGTCATCTTCATTTATATACGTTAGTGCTTTTAACAATGTAGATTGTATCAAAGCAGCTTTACAGAGATACACCGTATAATTTATGGTAACAGAGATTGTTTTGGCTTTATAGCGGTTCTTTAATAAAGTTATTTTCCAGCTAAATGTTCATTGATTCGCTTCCGTTGGAATGATCATTTGTTATTAAATTAGGGGCCGCTAAGACGACACCATTCTCTCTACACAGACTTTAAACCTATTTTTTACAGTCTATGCTTTAAACGCGAACCTAAATAAAATACTTGAAATACTTCAAAACAACTGCAACACGGTCTTTAACCAAGGTAACATTAGCCAGAAATATGTTAACAAACGGCAGGCAACGCTGGTTGACCACTATAAACATTAAATACTAGCAGATTTTTATCTTTTAAAAATAACATTACTGTAACTACAAACACATACTACATTCACATGTCAGTGTATTATTTACATATTGTAAATCAATTAATTTATTTACTACAAACTACCAAAAATCAAAGTTCTGCTCTCTAACTCCATCGATTTGAATTGGCGCTGAAGCACTTCCTGGAACTATCTGAGATCTACGCGAATCACGTGACAAGTAAGCATTTCGAACTTCCGTTGTTGCAACTCTCTCTCTCTACGGCTCTGAAACGAACTTAAGCACTTAAGCTTGTTGGTGTCAACAGACTGGGGTCTGTCAACAACAGGTCTGTATCTCAACAGAGATACAGACATACATGCTTAGATGTGTCATTTAGTATTAAAACAAACTCAGTAACTGATAACTTTGATTTTCAGCTCCTCCTAAAGTGGAATTCATCATCAAGCTCCTCCCAAAGCAATCACATCATCAGTGAAGCTCCTCCCACAGCAATCACATCATCAGTGAAGCTCCTCCTACTGTAATTCTCATATAAATGCTGGAATATTCCCATCAGCTACAAGTGAAGACGAGCAGCAAAGCATCAAGAAGAGCTGAAATCTGTAAAGACTGAGTTTATTAAAGAGGACAGTGAGAACATGAGTGATCCAGAACCCTGCAGAATGAAACACACTGAAGATCCTGAAGAACAAAGAGGTTGGTGTTTATTCTTCATTCATTCATGATGCTGAAGAACATTCATGTTAGAAACATTCAAGAACTTCATCAGTTTTAGACAAACGGGTAAACTATGAAATAGAAGAATATTTTCTTTCTTGTTTGTTTACCACAAATGGTCAGTAAAGGAAGGTTTGAGAAACTGTTATATTGATTGTCAACATCAGGTCCAACTAAATATTTTAGCTGTTTTATTTTACATTTATAACTGGCTCACATTTTTTTGCAACCATGTTACCAAACATTTTGACATTTCTCAATATAGTTTGCTGAGTATTGCCACGATTCGATATCGATTGTTTTGGATATACTGTATATATCTAGCCTGGGTTTCCCCATACTGCCTTGCTCGCAGCGCGATTTTATTCACGCTGCTAGGCAGTCTGGACACCATGGACAAGATTTTCCCCTGAAAAAGGGAACCAATCACAGAACGGGGAGGGAGCAGCAAGACGATGACGACACCGAAGCAGTTTGTTTATATCAGACTCGACGTTACCTTCTACCCTCATGTTTATCTTGCACAAACGGTAATATTCGCTAAACGCCATCGTGTACAAATAAATCTTTGACCCATCGTCTTTTTCCTCGTTGAATTTCTGCCGCTCTACATACGTCATCTGGTATAATTGAAGCGATTGGCTATGAGCTACGTACAGGCACATTTGATAGACATTCATAGCGCCCAATAAACGGATCTGGGCATTCGTAAACCACGCCTCAAATACGAGAAAATGAACACGTAGTTCCCAGAACAAGTCTCAAATGAGACTTGGTCTGACGTTAGCCAGGCTAGTATATATCAGATGAAGTACATGGCAAATGTTCTCAAGGAAAGAAAATCTCTCAAATAATGCTGTAAACCACACATGAAATACACTTAGAATTACATTTACTACACTTAAAGCAGGGCTCAGTAGTTTCAGGATTTCTTCGCTGTATTCTCGCTTTTTGCTCGCAGGTTTCTCTCTAGAGCTCCCCCCACAGCTTCGGAAAAGGTATTTGACAACACTGTTGTAAAAACTCGTTGTTGATTCTCAGACACCAGAGGCTATAGATCAACGACATCAAAGCAGATGGGACATTCTTTAAAACGTCTTCTTCATTCGGGTTCGAACAGCGTGAGGGAGCGCAATAATGACAGCATTTTAGCAGATTTCTTTTGGTCGTAAAGCAATTGTTTACATCGCGAGACCGGATATCACGCGATACTTCTTGACGCGGCTCAAAGTTGCAAGTGCAGATTTTCCGCTCACGGGCACCAGGGGGGTGCGAGACGACTACCATTCAACCCGAAATAAGTATAACCATTCCAATGACTCCAAAGCTGTTCAGTTAAGGTACAAAAGTTACTTAGTTCACCTTTAAATTACATTCAGGGATGTTTTTTTTAAATAATAATAAAGTTATACTAACTTTACAATTACATAATCATATTTCTATGGTGGCTGTCAAAAAAGTTTACTGATTTATTCAAACATGCATCAAATATTGAACATTGAAAATTATAATGAATATGTAATGTGGTGCATATATTTATCAAAATGCTCCTCTCTAGAATTATTTTTTCTTGCTGAACAATGAGTTGAATATGGTTTTTCGTTTTTGTATGATTTATTTATAATTTTTATGATACATACAGGGTGAAAAGAAAATAAGTAAACAACCAACCAAACAAATAAACAGGTATAAGTCAAGTCACCTTCATTTATATAGCGCTTTTAACAATATAGATCGTTTCAAAGCCGCTTTACAGTGATAATATGAAATTAAAGTGCCAGAGATTGTTTTTGCTTTATAGCATCTCTAGAATAAAGTTATTGTCCAGCTAAAGTAAGTTTTGATTGATTCACTTCCGTTGCAAAGATCATTAGTTATTAACTTAGGGGCCGCTTATACGACAAGGCTTTGGTCACTTTAAGAAACAAAAAAGAATACAGTTGATAACAGTTACAAATACATCTGACTAAAGTTAATTAGAAACAAACAATCCTTCACTTGATAAAGGTTTGGCCATTTGCTTTGTGAACACACACACACACAGACACACACAAATCATGGACATTATTAAAAAAGATTAGTCAAAAGATTAGAAAAATAGTCAAGCTCGTATTATTCGCAGTCAAAAATGAGTACATTGAAGACAATTGAGACACATTTCATCTAGTGGAAGCTCATTTTTGAAATATCAATCTCAAATTTGGCGCAACCTCAAAACTGCTTGTTTAGATTCATTGATTTTCTCACAGTTTTAGAGTTTTTTTGTAGTTTTTTTGTTGAAAATACATATTTTGGTAACACTTTATTTTAGGGCTCTCACTTTTAACTAGTTGTCTATTAGCATGCATATTACTAGGATATTGACTGTTTATCAGTACTTATAAACCACATATTAATGCCATATTCTGCATGATCTTTGTAAGACCCAGGACCAGATATGATGAAAGAAGACCAGGAGTCGTGAGGTTCAATCAAATAAGTAAAAATTTACTGAAGAATAGTTTGCAGTTATATTGGTAGAGCCAGCATCAAAGTCTCACGAGGAGGTCGCAAGCTAACTCTACCTTACACAGAAATCTTACACCAGTTCCAAGGACATGCATTGCATAAACATTCACTTCTGATGAGCTAAGAGAACATAAAGTCTAAACAATTATACACTCATAGATAGACAGCAGGGTACATTGACATTATTCAAGATAATTTGTCATCCGAGTCCAAGTTGATCCCATGATGACCTTGGGGGTCGTCAGAAGGGTCCCGAGATCTACATACCACGAGACCTGCACAGAACATGCAACGCATACACAAAAGCACAAAGAAAATAACAGTTCTACCAAGGTTGTAGAGAGCCTGAGCTCATTGTTATCAGGACGGATTGCCCAAAACATACTGATAACACCTTCCCTCCTCAGAAGAAGTGCAGATAATATCCACTTTATTCTCTAGAGAAAGACACATGAAATAAATACAATTCTGTGAATGAACCAGATCATGAGAATGCGTTGGTAAGTCACATAGAGGTTGACCCCTGTAATATTAATTTGTTCAACAGAGGAAAACACAGAACCAACTAATAAGTCTTCAGGCATTCTGTCTTCCATTAATAATTAGCTGTGTTCCCCAATACAAAGAACCTGTTCTCAAGATCCTCATCCAGGGCTGCGTTTCCCAAAAGCATCGTAAGCCTAAGTTGATCGTAAAAACGATCGTACGACTGATCTTAATATTACGGTCTGTTTCCCAAAAGCATCGTAGCTTAAGTAGCACTTGAAAATCTTCGTAGAACTACGAGTGCTCTGGAGTAATCGTACATCCCCAAGTTCATCGTAAGAAGACAGATTTAAGAGGACACCTGCAGGACAACCGGCAGATTACACTTTTATCTAGATTTAACAGATTACGCTGCAAAGTGAGTACAAATATAAGGTTTTGATTGTACTTTTTTATTGTACACTTTATTGTACTTTTTTTTTTAATGAATGTATAAATTAAATAATAAAAAAGGGAAGAAAAAATACACATCTAAATTAAATTAATGAACAAAATAAAATCATAAAAGAACGAAGCAATGTGGGAAATATACTTCAAAGACTGGGCAAAATATGGATGAATAATAAATAAAAAAATCGGTCAATGACTTGCTGACGTGCACGAAAACCAGCCATGTATTGGGCATTTCTTGCGGACCTCCTTCCTTGATCTTTGAACACCCCGGGTTGCAGTTAGTTTGCAATGTCCACCCAGATGTTTTGTTTTTCCTTATTTGTATGGTGTCCTTTAAATCTGTTAAAAATAACATCTTTGTTTCGCCTCTAAAATTAGGCCTACATTAATTTAATCTTTTTTGAAAGGTATCTTTTCTTGTTTGTCTTTTTGTTCATACATTTTGTCAGTAGGCTATCTCTGCCTGAATGTAGACTTTAGACTTGTCTTGATTGCTAATCCACAGATGATGATTATTAGGTTAAACCTAATAATTAAGGCTAAACGTTCAGAATACGATTCCATATAAGGTTGTATTTCAGCACTTCGCGAATGGACAGCGACTCTTAAGTAGCACGTAAAACGCGTTCTCGCGCGTTCATGTTAAGTGCACTTTTGGGAAACGCTCGTGGAATTGCTGCGAGCGTTCGTAACCTTGCACGTAGAAAGCGCTCTTAAGAGCTAAGATACATCGTTATCGGGAAACCCGGCCCAGGGCCATAAAAATTAGTCACACTTAGTCATGTCTTAAAAGTATAGCAATATATAATCAGAACTGCTGACAGCAAAATAGGATTAAAACTACATATGGATCACATTATGATTTGATTAGTACACAAAATAGGATTAATATAAAACTCAAAAGGATATTGATATAGTGAAGAGGCTAGGGATTTTGACCCCAACCCTTCACCTTATTGTTGTGCAAAAGTTGTAGTTAATAGTGAATGTATTCCCCATACTGAGGTGTTACCCATATTTTATCTAAACATTTTGAAATAGTATTTTTTTGTTGTTGCATTTTTCATAATTTATTTATTTATTTATTTATTTTTCAGTGTTGGAGTAACACTGAAGCAGTGCACGAACGTTAATTTTGTTAATTAGATAATTAGGTGACAAATTAACTGATGATTGAGTATTAGTGATGAACACCTGATGAATCACTTCAGCAGAATCACTGAAGAAAAGAGAAACACAAGAACTACAACTGACCTTCAGCCACAGCCTCAGAGGCTGTTTACACAACACCGTTTTCAACTAAAAACGTAAAACTTTAAGTGTTTTGGCCATTTGGGGTGCCTGGAAATGCTAACTTTTGAAAACCGTTTTCAAAGTGCAAGTTTGTGAAAACGGTCTCTGTGTACGGTCTCTGAATACAATGACGTCATGCCATAGACAGTATATAAACTGGACACAGCGACCCCATTGGATTCAACGGAGAAAAGTGAAGTCAATTAGAAGCTCTCACTTCCTGATGGTTGAGTGTACTCAAACTGAGCTTGACGACGTAGACGTGACGTGAGCAACCCATCTGTCTTCTAGTAGCTGTACCAAGAGAAATCTGAATCATTCCCTTCTGAAACTTGCAGAGATGGAGAGTGTGAGTAGGAAGTGTCCATGAACTATAGGAGCAGGAGAAACTTTTGCTAAGTATTCTGATAAATTATTTTGTCATTTTGCCTCCATGCCCCGCGATTGCCCGCAAGCTTCTCCTCCTGTCCATACGGTAATTTCTCTGTGCGACAGAGAGTCGCGTGGTTATGATGGTTATGATGAAAAAATGGTTTACAAAAACTGCATCTACGGGGCCATAACGTAGGATACTACGTAAGGCAGGGGTCGGCAAGTAACTTTGGCCGCAGGCCAATATTTTTTTTAGCCAGTAGATGGCGGGCCAGCTACACGGAGTAGGCCTATGGATACAAATTAAATACTCTTATATAGGCCTATAATTGTGGAATATGATGTGTCCGTCACCGTCCGTGGATCATTCATTCAATCTTTTTTTTTTTTCAAATTAAAACCAAAAATAAAAAGATGAAAAACGACTTGTTTTTCCATTATTTATTTCCTGAACTGAAATGAAAAAAACGAATAAGGACGGGTTTTCTGATTTTCTGATTGTGCTCAGATCAAAAATAGAAAAAATGAATTCATGGATTAGACAAATTTTAATTTTTAATTTTTAATTTTTAATTTAACACCTTATGCATATATCAAGGAAATCATTTTAAACAGATCAAGTACTATTGTGGTAACAGATTACAGCCATTTTAATAAAGGTGTGAATAGCAATCATGCCTCATTCAGTACAGTCCGACTTTTGAACTTTATTCCTTTTTTTTATTATTATTATTTATTCGGGGACACACACATACACACCTAAGGTTTAAGGAGGTCTGCGCGGGACTGTTTTTTTTTTTCCGTCCCGCTCCCACAAGGTTCTATTCAGCAACCGCTTAAAATATACTCGGTGTTCTGCCGCTTTATTTCCCGACCTGACGGGTCCACAAAATTTAGATCTCGTTTCCATAATCTCACATTCAAATGTCTCTAACGGAAAGGAGGAGATTAAGTAGCCTATAATAATTATAAATGCTATACAAAAATTGTGTTCGTGTCAATATAAATAGTAGGCTATTTTATCATTGTACTGTCAGCAGAGAAAAAAAATGCCACAAAAAAAAAAAAAGAAATATAAATAACATAAATTAAATAGGACAAAGCCTATCACTCAAATTTCTAAGCAACATAAACGAAAATCATATTGCCCTACTGACGAAATGAAGTAGGCTATTTTCTGCCGAACTATTTCAAACATCCTTGCAAAAAAAGAATGTTGTTGACTGACAATGGTTTCAGTACCAAACAGCTCCTCAGAGCTAGGTGTACAGGTGGTCAGAATTAAGTGCGGATACGCTGTCAAAAGATGTCGGGAGTGCGAGTGGGCTATTGTCAGTCAGACCGCCCGCTCCGTCCAAAGTACACCAGAGTTCTGACCGCTAACGTCTTTTGACGCGCGAATGGACACAAAGTGGTCAAGCGTATAACTAGACGCGGCAGGCGCGAATTTGACGCGCTATTCGCGTCCGGTGTGAACGCACAGTTATACTTTAAAATGTAATCCCGCGCCGCATGATTCCCTATGGGCGTTTCACACAGTATGCGGCGGTGAAATCGCCGCGCGACTACGGCTTTTCTCAAGTAGTGGAAGAGTTTTGTGCAGCATTTAGGACTACCAAAATAATCCGGCGGGCCAGAAAATATTGCTGGCGGGCCAGTTTTGGCCCGCGGGCGGCCAGTTGCCATTCCCTGACGTAAGGTAATGGAGCCTTTTATACATTTTTGTGTTTCTTTAGAAATAAATAATGGACAAATGGAGTCTTTAAATGCCTCAGATGTAAAGTTATTCGCTGTCAAAGTGACGCCAAAATGAATGGGAGTCAATGGAATGCTAACAGCGGGTGGGGGTCTGCTAATCAATGGCGGCGCCCGGGGAAGCTTCAATATTTTCCAAAACATTGGCCCCCTGCGTCATGCACATGCGTATTACGTGTTGAGTCTGTTGTGTTTCATCGCCATCCACTGGCCTGGCAGCAAAATACAGGGTTTTTAGTAGTTTTCGTGGATCCGTGTGAATGGGGATCGTTTTGACAACGGTGTTGTCTGTGTATGCAGAAAGGAAAATCGTTTCAGTTTGAAGCATATCGTTGTTGTGTAAACGTATCCTTGGATGAAGTACTAATAGAATAAGGAGGATATTCTTCTTGGCCAGGAGAATAATCTTTCTTAAAGAGTTGATAAATGATCGTACTGTCGTTTCGGTAGACAAACAGATCAGTTGATTGTAAAATTAATTCTGTTACAATTAATTCTGAAAGCTGATCTAGTTATTTTATACATACACAATTACAACTTGTCATAATTATATATTTCCCTTTTTGAGCTAATTTGCTGGCGTTGTGTGCCTCACACCCACACACGCACACATGCTCACACAAACACACCACTCAAACCTTCCATAAAATAATCATTCATAAAGTTCAAAAGGTTGAATCACAGGCTTTATTGCACAGGATATGTGCTGTGAGAAACACACTTTCCTTGATGATGCGCTTCCAGTGTGTGTTCTCCCTTGACGGTATTTTCCTTAAAAATGCTCTATGAAGGTATAATTTATGTCGTTGGGAATGCAGTACGATTATATATTAAAAATATGAAACTCAATTACAGAAGGCTGCTTTCGACGTTGTTCTGGGGGAGGTCAAGGCGGTCAGAGGTGCGGCTAGTTGGCTGAAGTTGCGAATGAAACACCGATAGAAGTTGGCGAACCCCAGAAACCTCTGTAGGGCCTTACGGGAATCTGGACTTGGCCAATCTATCACAGCCTTAACCTTGTCAGGATCCATACACACTCCTTCAGATGAGACGATGTAACCTAGGAAAGGAACAGACTGTGCATGAAACGCGCATTTCTCCGCCTTGACAAAAAGCCCATTCTCTAGCAACCTCTGAAGCACTCGTGTGACATGTTGAACGTGTTCCTGGAGAGAAGAAGAAAAATCAATATATCATCCAGGTAGACATATATGAACGCGGTTTTCCATTCATCCCCCTTCCTGATGCAAACCAAATGATAGGCATAAGTCCAATTCTTTAAAGACTGATGCTCCCTGCAACCTCTCTAAAGCTGAAGACATCAACGGCAAAGGATAAGTATTCTTTACCGTGATGTTGTTCAGCCCTCGGTAGTCAATACAAGGTTGCAGAGAACCATCCTTCTTCCCAACAAAAAAGAACCTCGCCCCCGCTGGAGAAGAGGAAGGGCAGATGAATCCTCGATGGGAGGTGCTCGCGGGTAGTGGGGGAGGGGCATGAGAGTTGTAAACATTAAAAATGTTCGCTAAGTCGACCCAATCTGCCAGACTTGCCGACTGCAGCTTTAAGATATATGTGAGGTAAATACTGGTGATCAATTCAGCTTATTGGAAGCAATTTTGAGACCGTTGTTTGTATTAACCCACAAGTGGGTTAATTTCAGTCTATTGGTTTTGGAGGCAAAAGTCTCTGGAATTTACAGCTGCAGAAAGGAGGTGTCCCTGGTTGGGTTTGTGGTGATTCTGGGCCATAGGAATGCCTTAGCATCCTTCGTTTCCTGATAAGGCTGTTGATTTATGCATTGGGGTCACCACAGGGTTTCTTGGCCATTTGGTCTTAAATTTGGGGAACAAAGATAAATCTTTTCCTGCTGTCCTGGCATCGCTGGTATGAGATTAGACAGGCACAAAAGGGAAAGGGGGGTGACATCTCCTTTAGCCATCTCGGCACCATGACTGTGTTTTATGACTTACTAATGGTTCGATGGGGAATCGTTCCGAACTGTGGAATGCGGTGTTGGGTTAATTTAATGAAATGGACTGTTCAAGGATAATCCTACAATTTATAATGCAGGAAATTCCCTGCAATAATGCAAATCTGATAAAATCTATAGTACACAAACTCAAAGAATAACAAAAACTTTCATACAAAGAGTAAATATAAACAGTAAAAAATGACAAAAGGCAGTGAGTGTCAATATTAATATATAGGAGCAATTTTTGTAGATGTGTAAAGGGTGTGTGTTTGTGTGTGCGCGCAGATGCAGATGCAACTTCAACCTCAGAACATCACTGTTGTCACTTATCACTCACGGATGAGATCACCCCTTAAGTTGGCGAGGGCTGCACAGATTCTGAGTATTTTTTTTTTTTTTATTTTGGGGGTCATGTTTATTGGTATCACTCGAGACAAGATCTTGTATACTTTAAGTCGTCTGATTGCCCTCTCAACATGACTTCGTACATTTGCAATCCTTCGAGTTGCTGTGACTTGTTCCTCAGTTAGCTGGGCACCCCCTCTAGTGAAAGCAGGAAGAACCAATTTGACCCTTTTTTCAAAGAGTAGATCTGCCATGACTTCGTCTCCAGGCTTTAAATAGTCCAAGATACCAGAGTTCATAGTGATATATTTGTCACTGGCACGTCCTCCATATCCAGTTGAGATAAACATGATTAAGCCACATGGGGCAACAGCAACAGGGTATTTGATTGTGTTGTGCGAGTAGTAATGGCTGTAGGACTCCCCTCTAGAATCAAGATTTTTCGCCTTCTGTAACAAACTTTCGCTGCAGTTAATGACACAAGTAAATAAGTAAAAGGAAAACACTCCTTGAATGCATTTGGCATAGTGGCCTTAATGGTTTCTTTTGGGAGCCAGATAATAAGAGGGCGCAAGACCTCCTCAATTTTATCAATCCAGAATGAGATAACCTTACTGGCAACACTCTGAGACCCATGAAACTGCCTACCAAGGTCACCCAACACACCATTTAATTTCAATTTTATCAGTGTCATTAGTATCTGGTCACGCACTGACAAAACAAAAGCCCTTTCAGCAAATCCATCTAAGGTGGAAACAAGAGAGTTGAAGGTTTCAAGTTAGACTCCAGTGTAGAGGAACGAATCGGCATCACTCTGAAGCATGGAGGAGCTGAAATCTTCAGTTTGTGTTGTGGCATCATTGGCCGTCTCGTCAACACCCTGCTGTTCACCATAGTTGTGGTCCCAAAGCGATGGATCTGCCCACTGGGTGGAAATAGTGCTGTATGATGGTTGTGGCACCTCAGGTATGCCCTCATCCTCCTGGTCTGTCAATTCTGCAGTTGCTGTAAAAAAAGAGCACATGGGCTACATGTTAAACTCTACAGTTTCTGTCCATGTTTCTCACACAGACAACATTAAAGTAAAAGCTTATGATAAATGGTGATGGAAGCTCTTCCTCGCTCAGGCTAACAACTACCTGGCCCACATAACGATAGCAGCTAGCTGTACGATAGCCCTCAGTGGAGTTCATAGCTCTAAACCTACAGTAGCATTCAGTGGACAAAGGCATAAACCACTAATGGCCATGTTTTTAACACATTTACTCATAATGGGCTTATTGTTCATAAAAATGTAGGTTACTGCCCACAGATAATACAAACATTTTTGTAGCAGGCCGGTGGAGCTCGTAAAAATGTAACAATCGGAGGTAGCTAACTAGGTTAGCTGTGAAGTGGTGCTATCGCTAACCAGCTACACAATTCAACATTAAAAGTGGCTTACCTGTCACTTCGACACGAACAATTGCACGTCTCTTCTTCACCACTGGTCTGTCATATCCAAGGTATAATTCCGGGTTGGGATGGTCATCCGTGGGGCGTTTGTCAACAAAATGGTGTGAACAGACATACACCTTTTCCGGTGGATGCTTCAGTTTTAATGTAGCTAACCACTCTAAACGTTTACTCTCTGGCATTGAATGTAACTGATACGGAACCGGACATGGGCATTCTCTCATTCTTATCTTATATGCTCGAAGCACTCAGTTTCTAAAAAGTTTGAAATCTTCTTTGAATTGTTAAAACAACCAACAACAGCACATGTGGAGCCTGAACTCATTCTCTCGTTGCTAGTACAGGTCGAGCTACGAACCGGAAGTAGGCAACCGGAGTCGTCGTCAAGGGAGCGCACATTGTTTAGAGCAGAATAAGGTGAATAGCAACTACAACAGACAAGGAACAGACTGAAACTTATTGCTTAAATACACAGAACAGTAGACTGGAAAGCGAGACACAGCTGGGACAAATGAACTCATAACTAATTAACAAGACAGGGATTAAATCACAGAGACACGTGGGCAAACTGGGTGTCACAGGCAAACATAACATGAACACAGACACTAAACTTGACATATGTACTGGAAATGTAATTCAACTTTTTTTTTCTTTCCTTTCAGAGCTAATGGATGAGATCGATGAGAGTGAAGAACTGAGTGAAGTGGAGGAGGAGAGTGAAGAACTGAGTGAAGAACTGAGTGAAGAACTGAGTGAAGAACTGAGTGAAGAACTGAGTGAAGTGGAGGAGGAACATCAAGTCAAACCTGGAGAAAAACCTTTGAGTCGCTCAAAGACTAAAAATACATTTTTAAAGAAAAGAAGAGCCAAGAAATCTACAACCTGCACTCAGTGTGGAAAGAGTGTCTCAAGCAAACAAAGTCTTGAGCTTCACATGAGAATCCACACTGGAGAGAAGCCGTTCACATGTGATCAGTGTGGGAAAAGTTTCACAGCCAAACAAAGTCTTGAGCGTCACATGAGGATCCACACTGGAGAGAAGCCTTTCTCATGTGATCAATGTGGAAAAACATTTCTTAGGTCATCACACCTGAAGAGACACCTGACAGTTCATACTGAGGAGAAACCACATTCATGTTCTGTGTGTGGAAAGAGTTTTTCACAGCTGAAATATTTACATAGACATCAGAAAATTCATACTGGTGTGAGAGAGTACATGTGCTTTGAGTGTGAGAAGACTTTTATGACAGTGGAATGTTTAAAACTGCACCAGAGGATTCACACTGGAGAAAAACCTCACAAATGTTCACACTGTGACAAGAGATTCAGTCAGTCATCATCTCTGAAATCACATGAGAGGATCCACACTGGAGAAAAACCTTACAAGTGTTCACACTGTGACAAGAGATTCAGTCAGTTATCAAATCTGAAAACACATGAAAGGATCCACAGCGGAGAGAAGCCGCACACGTGTGATCAGTGTGGAAAGAGTTTCACATACAAACACAATCGGGAGATTCACATGAGAGTTCACACTGGAGAAAAGCCATTTACATGTGATAAATGTGGAAAGAGTTTCACATGCAAAAAAAGTCTTGAGATTCACATGAGAATCCACACTGGAGAGAAGCCGTTCACATGCAATCAATGTGGGAATAGTTTCAGTAATTCTTCTCACCTTAAAGAACACATTAGAATCCACACTGGAGAGAAGCCGTTCACATGTGATAATTGCGGTAAAACATTTCTCAGGGCATCAAACCTGAAGGCACACCTGACAGTTCATACGAAGGAGAAGCCATATTCATGTTCTTTGTGTGGAAAGAGTTTTTCACAGCAGCAAAATTTACATAGACATCAGAAAACTCATACCGGTGTGAGAGAGTACATGTGCTTTGAGTGTGAGAAGACTTTTATGACCGCGAAATGTTTAAAACTGCACCAGAGGATTCACACTGGAGAAAAACCTTACATGTGTTCACACTGTGACAAGAGATTTAGTGATTCATCATCTCTGAAATCACATGAGAGGATCCACACTGGAGAAAAACCTTATAAGTGTTCACACTGTGACAAGAGATTCAGTCAGCCATCATCTATGAAAACACATGAGAGGATCCACAGCGGAGAAAAACCTTACAAGTGTTCACACTGTGACAAGAGATTCAGTCATTCATCACATCTGAAATCACATGAGAGGATCCACAGCGGAGAAAAACCTTACAAGTGTTCACACTGTGACAAGAGATTCAGTGTGTCAGCTAATCTGAAATCACACGAGAAGATCCACACTGGAGAAAAACCTTACAAGTGTTCACACTGTGACAAGAGATTCAATCAGTCAACACATCTGAAATCACATGAGAGGATCCATAGCGGAGAAAAACCTTACAAGTGTTCACACTGTGACAAGAGATTCAGTGATTCATCACATCTGAAATTACATGAGAGGATCCACACTGGAGAAAAACCTTACAAGTGTTCACAGTGTGACAAGAGATTCAGTCGATCAACACATGTGAAAACACATGAGAGGATTCACACAGGAGAAAAACCTTACAAGTGTTCACACTGTGTCAAGAGATTCAATCAGTCAACACATCTGAAATTACATGAGAGGATCCACTCCGGAGAAAAACCTTACAAGTGTTCACACTGTGACAAGAGATTCAGTGATTCATCATCTCTGAAATCACATGAAAAGATCCACACTGGAGAAAAACCTTACAAGTGTTCACACTGTGACAAGAGATTCAGTCGATCAGAACATCTGAAAACACATGAGAGGATCCACAGCAGAGAAAAGACGCACACGTGTGATCAGTGTGGAAAGAGTTTCTCTATTAAAAGTCACCTGAAGATACACATGAAGATCCATGCAGTGGAGAAACCACATCACCACAGTCTGAGATCACGGTAAGAAGTTCATCTTTATGTGCTGAGAAACAAAATCTCTTGTGTGTAAGTTAGTCACAGTCAAATCACTATATTTCCACCTATAGTTGGCGCTGTTTCACTGTGGCTGCTGTTGAATCATCCAGGTTGTGAATGAGGCAGACACCTGATGTGATTGAAAAGTGCTTGGTGTGTACAGTAGTAAATAGTATCGCTATATAAATGCCTCATTCATTCATTAGTTGCTTAACAGCCACGATGAGCAACATACATTTTGTCAAGTCAAGTCATCTTCATTTAAATAGTGCTTTCAACAATGTAGATTGTTTCAAAGCAGCTTTACAGAGATAACCGTATAATTTAAGGTAACAGAGATTGTTTTGGCTTTATAGCGGTTCTTTAATAAAGTTATTTTACAGCTAAAGTTAGTTTTGATTGATTCGCTTCCGTCGCAACGATCATTTGTTATTAAATTAGGGGCCGCTAAGATGACACCATTCTCTCTACACAGACTTTAAATGCGATCCTGTGAGAAACGTGGATGGCGTTCACATGCACATTAAGAATTCGTTCTATAGTTATGTGCGTTTGAATATATGTGCGCAGGTTTGGAATTCCCTACAAACCAAGCCTAAACAAAGTACTGGTGTTTTCTTATAATTTCAATTCGGGGTAGATACGCAAATTGAGTTTTCCGGACGACGCTTTATCTGTAGAGTGGTAAAGGGATCCTCCATAGGGAGAGACTAGTTGGCACTTCAGCACTGTGTTGACATCGGGTCCAGGCGAAGGTCCTTCATCAGATCTGGATACGGCCTGGATCCGGCAGGCTGCGTGAAAACCTCGGAATAAACAAAGACACTAAAATTAGCGTAGATGCCATTCTTCTCATTATGTAACAAGTACATCAGGATTTATGGGAAGTGTTCCCGGTTCCCGGTTCCAGCTGACCTAACCTATACAGCCTAACATTGAATTATCTATAGTCTATAATGTATTATGTGTATGCTAGGTCAAAGAGATGTGTCTTTAGTCTAGCTTTGAACTAACAGAGTGTGTCTGCTTCCCGGACAGTGTTAGGAAGACTGTTCCAGAGTTTTTGTTCTAAATAGGAAAAGGATCTACCGCCAGCAGTCGATTTTGATATTCTGGGTATTATCAACTGGCTGGAATTTTGAGATCGCAATAGACGTGAAGGACTATAATGCGTTAAGAGCTCGCTCAAGTACTGCGGAGCTAAACCATTTAGTGCTTTGTAAGTAATCAGCAATATTTTTAAATTGATGCGATGTTTAATAGGGAGCTAATGCAGTTTTGACAGAACTGGGCTAACATGGTCATACTTCCTGGTTCTGGTAAGAACTCGAGCTGCTGCGTTTTGAACTAACTGTAGTTTGTTTATTAAGTGTGCAGGGCAACCACCCAGTAGAGCATTACAATAATCTAGCCTTGAGGTCATGAACGCATGAACTAATTGTTCTGCATTTGTCAATGAGAGCATATGGCGTAATTTAGATATATTTTTAAGATGGAAAAATGCGGTTTTACAGATACTAGACACGTGACTTTCAAATGAAAGATTGGTATCAAAGAGCACACCCAGGTTCCTAACCGACGACGAAGACTTAACAGAGCAGCCATCTAGTGTTAGACAGTATTCTAGATTATTACGTGAGGACGTTTTTTTAGTCCAATAATTCGAATCTCTGTTTTTTCAGAATTTAGAAGTAGGAAATTACAAGTCATCCAATTTTTTATATCAGCTATGCATTCCGTTAATTTTGTGAATTGGTAAGTTTCGTTAGGTTTTGAAGAAATATACAGCTGAGTATCGTCGGCATAACAGTGGAAGCTAATTCCATGTTTCCTAATGATATCTCCTAAGGGTAGCATGCACAGAGTGAACAGCAGCGGTCCTAGTACTGAGCCTTGTGGTACACCACACTGAACTTGTGATCGATGAGACATCTCCGCAAACTAATAGAAAATAACCAAAACAATCCTAGGTTTTTATTTAACACCGTGGCTAGACTAACAAATAAACAGATGTCACCTGAACAAAATATTCCGTTACAGTTTAGTAACTTTTTAATGATTTCATGATTTGTTTTTCACTGAGAAAATAGAAAACATCAGAACCACAATTGTAAACGTTCAATTCTCAATCGCGCCTTATAATTTAGCATCAATTATCACCCCGCAAGAACAATTACAGTGCTTTACAACTATAGAACAAATAGAGTTAAATAAACTTATCACTTCATCTAAAACAACAACATGTTTATTAGATCCTATACCCACTAAACTACTGAAAGAAGTGTTACCTATAGTGGAAGAGCCTCTTCTCGATATTATTAACTCATCTTTATCTTTAGGTCATGTTCCAAGAACATTTAAACTGGCAGTTTTTAAGAAACCACAATTAGACCCAAATAACCTAGCAAATTATAGACCCATTTCAAATCTTCCTTTTATGTCTAAAATACTAGAAAAAGTTGTGTCCGCCCAACTGGGCTCTTTCTTACAAGAAAATGACATCTATGAAAAGTTTCAGTCTGGATTCAGGCCGCATCATAGCACTGAAACTGCGCTTGTTAAAATCACAAATGATTTACTCTTAGCTTCTGACCAAGGCTGTATCTCAATACTAGTTTTACTTGATCTTAGTGATGCGTTCGATACTATAGATCATACAATACTCTTAGATCGACTACAAAATTATACTGGTGTTCAAGGACAAGCATTAAGCCGGTTCAGATCATACCTATCTGACCGATACCATTTTGTGTATTTAAATGGAGAAAGATCATAACGTCAGTAAACTATGGAGTGCTGCAAGGATCTGTGTTAGGCCCTCTATTATTCTCAATATATATGCTGCCACTTGGAAATATTATAAGGAAACATGGAATTAGTTTCCATTGTTATGCTGATGACACTCAAATCTATATTTCATCACGGCCAGATGAAAACGCTAAATTATCCAAATTGACAGAGTGTGTTAAAGATATAAAAGATTGGATGACGCGCAATTTTCTTTTATTAAATCCAGACAAGACAGAGGTACTACTTATCGGTTCAAAAAAACGCCCACAAAACCGTACTCGGTTACTAACGTAACCTCGGTTCTCTCTAGAAGAGGGAACGAGTACTGCGTAAGATATCTTACGCTAGGGGAAAATCCTTTTCCGCGAGATATTGAAGCCAAAAATTATCCTTAATTTTGTAATAATGCAAAACGCGTTGCAGCAGCAATGCAGACATAGGCGAGACAGCTCGCGCGCCTATTGGCTGCTCTGCGGCAACTGCAGCAGCCTATCGAGCGAGGCCTGGCGTGACGTCAGACCCAATCAGGGCGCTTCGCGCCCGCTGCGTCACGTCCCGCCGAAATGGGCGTGGTCTAGGCCTATAAATATCGCTCGCAGGCAGCTATTATCTGGTTTTTCATCATCGAAGCAACCAGAGCGTGTGCATGCACGGCAAGATACGCAGTACTCGTTCCCTCTTCTAGAGAGAACCGAGGTTACGTTAGTAACCGAGTACGTTCTCTTACGAGAGGTCTCTCGTACTGCGTAAGATATCTTACGCTAGGGGACCCAATGTAAAACGCCGTGCATGCTGAGATCTGACACCAAAGACCCAAGGGCGAAAGCCCGGGGTACATATAGTGCACAATCACTCAGGGAACTCACAGGGAGTCCGGGAAGAGGGAGGGGTGCAGCCTCACTTTTCCACATAAAGTAGCGTCGATGGGACGCGAATTTCATCATACAGACAGGGCGGGGTACGGCCTGAACTGATGGGGAAAAAGTGGGTCTTACACAGTTTGCCCAGCTTTATACTGTCGAACATTGAGCTGTGCTCAGCAGACGCAGCATTCTGAGCTGATCGCATCAGGTCAGATAATACTGGTAGTTTAGACCGACAGCAGCCTGGCCTGCAGGGCGGGAACCTCTAGGTTATAAAACCTTATAAATGTAGACGGGGAGGCCCAGCCTGCCGCCATACAAATATCTTGCAAGGCAATCCCACTTGACCAGGCCCACGAAGAGGCCATGCCTCTCGTGGAGTGCGCTCTGACACCCAAAGGGCACTGCATGCCCTTGGAGGCGTATGCCAGCGCTATAGCATCAACTATCCATCTGGATAGGCTCTGTTTCGACGCGGCTAGTCCCTTAGAACGTCCGCTAAACGAAACAAAGAGCTGCTCCGTCTGTCTGAAAACAGACGAGCGAGACACATAAGCTCGTAATGCCCTGACTGGGCAAAGGAGGCTCGCGTCTCTTTCCTCATCAGGGACCGGTAGGGCTGACAGGGAGATAACCTGCGCCCTAAACGGTGTGTTGAGGGATTTTGGAACATAACCGTGCTTAGGTTTGAGTATAACTTTCGAGTCATTGGGCCCAAACTCCATGCACGACGCGCTCACAGAGAGCGCGTGCAGATCCCCTATGCGCTTCACTGAAGCGAGAGCCAGCAAAAACACCGTCTTGAAAGACAGGTGTTTCAAATTGATTGACTGTAAAGGCTCAAATGGCGCACCTTTCATGGCTTCCAGAACCGTAGAAAGGTCCCATACGGGGACTGAGGGAGGTCTGGGAGGATTCAGTCTCTTAGCTCCTCTAAGGAAGCGGATGACTAAATCGTTCCTTCCTATTGACTGACCAAGCGTTGTTTCTGAGAACGCTGCTATAGCCGCCACATAAACTTTGAGCGTGGAGGGGCCCTGCCCCCGTCCAACAGCTCTTGTAGGAAGGAAAGCACCTCCGTCACATCACAGTTTGTGGGTGACACACCACGGGCTGTGCACCAGCCCGAAAACACTGACCATTTCGAAGAATAGAGTCGTCTTGTAGACGGAGCTCTAGCCTGTGTGATCGTGTTTAATACTCCTTTAGGGAGTCCAACATGTACCCGTTGATGGCCCAGACATGAAGGGACCATAGTTCCGGGTGAGGATGCCAGATCGAGCCGCGGGCCTGTGAGAGGAGATCTCTCCTCATCGGTACTGGCCACGGGGCAGTACTTGCTAACTGCATCACGGCTGGGAACCAAGGTTGGTTTTTCCAGAACGGTGCTACCAGCAGTACTGAGCATCCTTCTTCCCTGATCCGTTCTATCACCTGAGGCAGGAGAGAGACGGGGGGAAAAGCATAGAGCGGGCGGCGGGGCCACACATGGGCCAGCGCGCTCCTGCTCTTGGAGAAAAATTCTTGACAGTGAGCGTTTTCTTGAGACGCAAACAGGTCCACTTCCGCTCTGCCGAATTTCTTCCACAGCAGTTGGACTGTCTGTGGGTGTAGAGACCACTCGCCTGCCGGAACATTGTTCCTGGACAGTCGGTCCGGTCCTATATTCAAGATCCCTGGCACGTGCGCTGCTCTGAGCGAGCGCAGGTTGCACTGAGCCCATACCAGGAGGCGTTCTGCCAGCCTGTACAGTTTCTCGGATCTGATGCCGCCCTGGCGATTTATGTAGGACACCACAGACATGTTGTCCGAACGGACCAAGACGTGGTGACCTTTTATTTGGGGACAAAAACGCGTCAGCGCGTTGTCTACTGCCAGCATTTCGAGGCAGTTTATGTGCAGGAGCTTCTCCCGTTCTGACCACTGGCCGAAGAACGGTCTGCCCTCGAGCAGCGCTCCCCATCCCGAGGTGGACGCGTCCGTGGACACCACTTTCACCCTCGAGGAAGTCCCCAGGCTTACACCTGATTGGTACCAGTCGTTCGCTTTCCAGGGTTTCAGGGCTGTAACGCATTTCTGATTGACCCTGAGGCGAAGCAAACCGGGTGCCCACGCTTCGCGTGGGACTCGCGCTTTCAGCCAAAACTGCAGCGGGCGCATGCGGAGCAGACCCAGCTGGAGCACTGACGATGCTGAGGCCATGAGACCTAGCATCTTCTGAAATCTCTTGAGCGGGACAGACGCGCCGCAGCGAAAAGAGTTCGCTGTGCGTCGAATGTCTACCGCGCGCTGTTGTGATAGTCGCGCTATCATGGATAGTGAGTCCAGTTCTGTGCCCAGGAAAGATATTTTCTGACTGGGTGACAGGGAGCTCTTCGCCCAGTTGACACTCAGACCCAAATCCTCGAGGTGATCGAGTAAAATGGTCGTGTGTTCTATGAGCACTGCGCGAGATTGCGCTAGAATCAGCCAATCGTCCAAATAGTTCAGCACTCGCATGCCTCTCATTCTGAGGGGTGCGAGCGCCGCATCCATGCACTTCGTAAATGTACGGGGTGCTAGGGACAAACCGAACGGCAGGACTGTGTACTGATATGCCTGGCCCTCGAAGGCGAATCTCAAATATCGCCTGTGACGTGACGCTATCTGTATTTGAAAATACGCGTCTTTCAGATCTATTGACACAAACCAATCTCCTTGGCGAATCTGCACAAGGATTTGCCTGGTCGTGAGCATCCTGAACTGTCGCTTCACAAGCACTTTGTTCAGTTGCCTTAGATCTAGTATGGGTCTGAGACCCCCGTCTTTTTTCGGTACCAGGAAGTATCTGCTGTATAGCCCTCCTTCGCTCTGATCTTGAGAGAGAGGCTCTATGGCCCCTTTGCTCAATAGTTTCGTCACTTCGGCTCGAAGTAGATGTGCTACTTCTGTTTTTACCGTGGTCTCGACGCGCGCCACATAGCGGCGAGGGCGTCGGCGAAACTGCAGCGAATAGCCTCTTTCTATAATGTTCAGCACCCACTTCGAAACCCCGGGTAGCTTTGCCCATGCGTCTGCATGGATAGCTAGGGGTTGAATACGAAGCGCGCTCCGCTCGCTCAGCGATGGAGAAGCTTCGGTGTGCTGTAACACAAGCGTGTCGCTCGTGACATTTGAGGCATGGGGCGCGCTGGTGACAGCGGGCAGATTGCCCGCGCTCGACTCCTCTGCGATGGTTAACCGCGAGGGGGAGGGCTGGGCGGTTCCCGTGGAAACTGTCATGTCTATGTGTGGATGTGGGCGCGGGACAGCGGGCACATTTATCACACCGAAAGCATCGTTCGCTTGCGTGAAGCGAGTGCACGTTGGTTTCGTTTTTACAGAAACCGTGAGACATGCATAACGTGGTGTTAGTGGGCACTGGGTAGTGGGCACGTTCACCATGTTTGAAGCGCAACCGATCTGAGTCGGTTTTATGTGCGCGAGCCCTGTGTGACAGGCTGTGCTTGTGTGTAGGGATGGGCACTGGGCAGTGGGCATTCTTACTACACATGAAACACCATCGGCCGTGGCCGGGACACCAGAAAATACACTCTTTTGGGGATTTATCTGGGTAGCCGTGAAAACGGCATTTGTGTGCAGGCAAGCGGGTGACAGAACCGACTTGTTGGCTGCAGAAAACACTGGAACAGTCACATTTTCTGGAACTGGACGAGCGAATAGCTTTGGTGTGAGTCCGGCCGCAGCGGGACTGGAACACCGTCGTTTTCCTAGCTGTGCTAGGACGACTTCGGGGCCTCGGGCTTCACCGTGATCCTAGGTCGCGGGCCACGTCCTGCGGGGCGGCGACCGGATGAGCGGGAGCGCGGTCTCGCGCTTCTGGCCTGGCGGCGCTGTGAAGTGGAGGCAGTGGACGGTGGCTGTGGCTGTGAGCTCTGTGCAGACGGTTTCGCACGGCCTGCTGCAGAGCTGGAGCGCTTCGGGAGGAAGTGCTTCATAGCCTGAGACGCTTTCTGTACCTCTGCGAATCTCTCCGCGAAATCCTTGACGGAGGATCCAAAGAGGCCTGTGGCGGAAAGCGGGGCGTCGAGGAACGCGGTGCGTTCAGACTCGGCCATTTCCGAGAGCGTCAGCCAGAGATGTCTCTCAGACACGGTGAGAGAAGCCATAGTCCGTCCAATGGCTTGTGCTGCGGACTTAGTAGCACGAAGAGCGAGGTCCGTGGCACTCCTTAAGTCCGGCACGCAGATCGCGTCAGGTCCTTCCTCATCCAGCTTACGGAGGAGATCGGCCTGGAAGATCTGGAGCGTTGCCATGGTGTGCAACGCTGACGCAGCTTGCCCGGCGGCGGAGAAAGCGCGGTGGAGCAGGCTTGACGTCGTGCGGCAAGCTTTAGAGGGTAGGGCCGGCTTAGCGCGCCGTCCAGCGGAGGGCGGGCATAAGTGGGCCGCTATCGCCTCTTCAACCGGCGGCAGCGAGAGGTATCCTTTGTTCTTGGCATCGTCAACGGCGGAGAATGCCAAAGAAACAGCAGGACGCACTCTAGCAGAATAGGGGGCGCTCCAGGACTTGGCGACTTCTTCGTGTAACTCAGGAAGAAAGGGCGCCGGTCTGGACGCAGGCGAAGCGCGCTCCCCAGGCAGGAAAAATCCATCCAGCCGGTTGTGAGCGGGCTGCTCAGGCGAAGACCACTCGAGGCCGAGGCTCGCCGCGGCCTGTGCGAGTACTCGCATGAGTTCCGTCTCAATGGAAGCTCTCTTGCCTGACGACTTGCGGGCAGGGGGTGCGGGGTCCTCAGAGCCCGCCCAATCCTCACTGCCTGACGCCAGGATAGAGCAGGAATCATCCTCTCCCAGCAGGGCTTCCTCATCCGCGATATCAACGGAAGCGGCGGAAGACGGCGGCCGCTGTCCGTCAGGAAGCGAAACAGAAGAAGCCGGGGAAGCAAGCGGGCGAACCGGCGAGCTTTGGCGGCTGAGGGAGGGTTCCGGGGCCCGCTGGGCACGGCGCTTTTTACGGCGCGACGCCGCGGCGGGCGGGGGAGCAGTCTCGGTGAAGACAGCTAGGCGAGTCCTCAGAGTCGCCATTGCCATCAGCTCGCAGTGAGGGCATCCGCCGTCAGCGAGCGCGAGAGCTGCATGTTCCTCACCCAGGCAGGAAACGCAGATCACGTGGTGGTCCCCGTCGCTGAGTGTGGCTCTGCACGAGCCGCAGGAAGGCATCTTTAAAAAGACGCTAGCTCTTTTAGAATGTGTGTCGCGGCGGAGACACACACACACAGAAATACAGTGTAATAAAGAGAAGGATATAAGCGCCGGAAAGCGCAGCAGGAAGGCAGGAAGGCGGCGCGGCCAGCGACTTCAGTGACTCGTCCCGCTGAAGGTGCTCTCTCTCGACGGCGCGGCTTCTAATCCAGCTCCAGCGATGCGTGTGCTTCGCTTGAAGGATGAAAAATCAGATAATAGCTGCCTGCGAGCGATATTTATAGGCCTAGACCACGCCCATTTCGGCGGGACGTGACGCAGCGGGCGCGAAGCGCCCTGATTGGGTCTGACGTCACGCCAGGCCTCGCTCGATAGGCTGCTGCAGTTGCCGCAGAGCAGCCAATAGGCGCGCGAGCTGTCTCGCCTATGTCTGCATTGCTGCTGCAACGCGTTTTGCATTATTACAAAATTAAGGATAATTTTTGGCTTCAATATCTCGCGGAAAAGGATTTTCCCCTAGCGTAAGATATCTTACGCAGTACGAGAGACCTCTCGTAAGAGAACTCTCACAATACAACTTTAACATAGTAGGATGTCCTGTTACTTTATCCTCTACAGTAAAAGACCTTGGTGTTATACTTGACTGCAACCTGTCTTTTGAAAATCATATTTCATATGTTACAAAAACAGCCTTTTTCCACCTTAGAAACATTGCTAAGCTACGTAATATGCTATCTGTTTCGGATGCAGAAAAGTTAGTTCATGAATGACCTCGAGACTAGAATACTGTAATGCTTTATTAGCTGGTTGTCCTGCATCCTCAATAAACAAGCTACAGTTAGTCCAAAATGCCGCCGCTAGAGTTCTTACTAGATCAAGAAAATTTGATCATATAACACCAATTTTATCATCACTACATTGGTTACCTATAAAGTTCCGTATTAATTACAAGGTATTGCTACTGACTTATAAAGCCCTAAACGGCTTAGCTCCAGTCTATTTAACGGATCTTCTATCGCCCTATAATCCATTGCGCTCTTTAAGATCACTAAATTCAAGGCTTTTGGTCATACCTAGGATATCTAGGTCCACCAAAGGAGGGAGAGCATTTTCATATTTAGCTCCAAAACTCTGGAATAGCCTTCCTGATACTGTTCGTTGCTCAGACTCGGTCTCCCAGTTTAAAACTAGATTAGCATCTCTTAAGCCAGGCATTCATATAATACTTTTAATCTTACAGTTAAATCAGGTCTCTAGTTCATACTTCTTGTGGCCTGCGTATTCACAACAAGTACAAATAGCGATGCAGATTAACACTAGGCGATTTCCTATGCAGATTTTGACTTGGGACTATATTAGGGGGAAGCACAGGCGAAGCACTGCTACTTGGGCGCAGAGATATCATGCCCAAGTAGCAGTGCTTCGCCAGTGCTTCCCCCTAATATAGTCCTTAATATATAAGTCAATATCTGCCTAGGAAATCACCTAGTGTTAATCTGCATCGCTATTTGTACTTGTTGTGAATACGCAGGCCACAAGAAGTAATTAGGTAGTTTTTTGTAATTTTTTTATATCACTTTTATTCAGGACATGCTAGCTGGCAACAAAGGATTCCATTCATTATGCTAAGCTAAGCTCACGCCGACCCTGTCAAACTAAAACAATGCATGCACTGAGACAAAAATGCATTTGCCCACCTATCTAAATGTGGGAAAGAAGGTGAATAAGCCCTATTTCAAAAAACGGTGGAGTGTTCCGTGTGCTCGTTGTACCACGGCGTTGGACTATTTTCTTTAATCGTCTTTAACCCTTTCACACGTAAGTTTAAAATATTCTGACTGACCCCCCAGCGTGAGTTTTTCAAGGCGACCGTTATTTAGAATGTGTCACTTTATGGTTTCCGTGGTGACGCGTCATTGCTTGTCACGTGACACACCGCAGCAACAACAGAGCTGAATGAATGATGATCTGCTTTTATGTCATTTTTCGTTTTTTATTCAAAATATTCACAAATTTGTTAGATATGGCATGAAATATCTGATATTCCGGTTGTCAAATATATGCAAGTGGAAGTGTTTTGTTGTTTAAACACATTTATAACGATCGCGTTAGTTCAGCTGTATTCGCGATGGGTGCCGCCATCTTAGTTTGTGCCGCAGACGCGTAGTTCAGAGAATCGGATCTGTTGGATTTACAACACGTTAATTCATCCACTTCTCCCGAAATACATACAAGTAAGTGGCAGGTCAACTGGGAGAAGAATAGAGTAAACTTTAAAGTTACTTACACAATGTGTATCTGATATGAATAAAACTAATTATAATGGAAAGGATTATTATTGCCTCTTCCTTTGACATCAGTGTGTATTTTCAACGCATTCTCATCCTTGGGCGTCATAATACTGACGCTTTTGACATTTCGTCTACATCGAACGCACATGGCACCCTTTAGCGTCAATATGAGACGCACAGAGCTTTGTTCGGTTATGGGTAGGTTTAGGTCTAGTGTAGGGATAGGGTTAGACCGCTAGGAGGCGCCTTCTAGCCCATTTCTATCTGCGTCTCATATTGACGCTAAAGGGTGCCATGTGCGTTCGATGTAGACGAAATGTCAAAAGCGTCAATATATGACGCCCTAGGATGAGAACGGGCTGGTATTTTACGAACTGTAATGTATTGTTTTTTTAGTACTTATATGTCTGGAACCTAAAATAAACATTATGAGGTTGAAAACACTGAAAAGTTGTGATATATGACAGCTCTGAGCGTGCCTGTCTCTGGCTCAGCGCCAGCCAACGCGCGAAAGCACATTTGAATTTAGCAGTTGATCACGTCATGCACTGATCGTTCTAATCACACCGGTGTGATCGTATGCTCCAGGGACCAGCTTAGACTGATCACACCGGTGTGATCGTACGTGCGAAAGGGTTAAGCGCAACGGAGCAACTGTGTCTAAAGTGCTGGAAAAGAGTCTAGAGTTTCATGACCAAACTAGAGATTTAAAACACAAATCATCTTCATGATGTTAAAATAGATCATAATTGTGCACAACAGTTGTTGACCAGGTATGATGGGATTAAAATGACTATTAAACTCATCAGTGATCTTGACTTTGGGCTTCACTTTTCATTTCACATTTGTCTCTCATTTGAAATCTCACTTGATTTAATGTTTCTTTCAGACCTGATGGACGTGAACAAGAAAGGAAAAACAGAAGGCAAAAAATCGGTCTCCTGCCCTCAGTGTAAAAAACGCTTAACATGAAAATCAAGTCTGAAGATTCACACGAGAGTTTACACTGGGAAGAAGCGGCTCAGGCTTTCTCTCTGAAATCACATCTTCTCATTCTGAAGAAAGACCATTTAACTGTGATCAGTGCGGTAAAACGTTTAATTGAGCATCAGTCCTGAATAAACACTTGAAGATTCACACAAAGGAGAATATTCATTCAGAATATTACAGCAGAAAAAAACATGGCCGACGGCCGTGTGTGTTTCAGTGCTGGAAGGCCTTTACTGCGGATGATAGAAAGAGATGAACTGAAAGAGCATCAGAAAATTCACCCTGGAAAAACCTTTGGAGGCAAAGTTCAGGAGCTGAAGAAGAGGCCTTAACACTTTTAATAGAGACATGAATCTGACATACATTTTTGACTCGTTCATTCATTGTTTTTCATTAGAACAGTTTCTCTTTCACTTCTCAAGTCAGTAAAGAGAGAGATCTGTCTAATTCCCTTTCACTTTTTCTTAATGTTTGTATTTGCTTCATGTAATATTGATTAAACTCTTTACTCATTTTATCAACATCTCATTGTTATTGTCCTTTTTTAATTTTCTGCTGATTCTGCTTGAATTAAGAGCAATTTCTTCATTTTGGTTCTGAAATTCATAAAGTATCCTGATATGAATGGTTTTTGAGCTTTCCGTGTTTTAAACTTCTCAACAGAGCTTTTAAATGCTTAACTAAATTATTTTTCACTGCACACATGACTGACATTGAATGAGATTGCTGTCTGTCTACATTATTAACAGTTTCACCCTTGATATCCACTATCATATATACATTTCAAAGAGTTTGTTCTATTCAGTTTGATGGTTCATTCACACCATCATTTTCATATTTAGCTCCAAAACTCTGGAATAGCCTTCCTGATACTGTTCGTTGCTCAGACTCGGTCTCCCAGTTTAAAACTAGATTAGCATCTCTTCAGCCAGCCATTCATATAATACTTTTAATCTTACAGTTAAATCAGGTCTCTAGTTCATAAACGCCAGAGGAGAACTGGTCCCCGACTGAGCCTGGGTTCTCCCAAGGTTTTTTTTTTTTTCATTAGGTCACCTGATGGAGTTTTTCGGTTCCTTGCCACTGTTGCCTTTGGCTTGCTCAGTTGGGGATACTTAATTTAATTAATCAATCAATCAACAATACTATTGATCAGCATTACCAAACTTGGACTTTTTACACTAGAAACAAACATTGATGTATTATTTTAATTTAATACTGTGAAGCTGCTTTGATACAATCTGTATTGTGAAAAGCGCTATATAAATAAAGTTGACTTGACATCTCTTCATTTACTGCTACAAACTGATAACGGTCAGATAAGTACAATTTAAACCATGCTAGCACAATTCCACTAATGCCAACATAGTTTTCTAGTCTATTTAAAAGAATGTTGTGGTCAATGGTGTCAAATGCAGCACTAAGATCGAGTAACACTAATAGAGAGATACAACCACGATTGGATGATAAGAGTAAATCATTTGTGACCCTAATGAGAGCTGTCTCGGTACTATGGTACGGTCTAAATCCGGACTGGAAATCCTCACAGATATTATTTCTTTCAAGATTTTTTTCTAATATCTTTGACAGATAAGGTAGATTTGAGATCGGCCTGTAATTGACTAATTCTGTAGGATCAAGTTGCGATTTTTTTTTAACAAGCGGTTTAATCATAGCCAGCTTAAAGTTTTTTGGTACGTACCCTAGAGACAAAGACAAATTGATGATATTAAGAATAGGATCTATGACCTCTGGGAGCATCTCTTTCAGTAGCTTAGTCGGTATAGGGTCTAACATACATGTTGTAGATTTAGATGATTTAACGAGTTAAGTAAATTCTTCCTCTCCTATAGCAACGAATGAATCAAATTTTTCCTCAGGGAGACTACAATGCACTTCCTGATGCGATACTGTAGTAGGTGGTTGCATAGGTGGTCATGAAGTCAGAACAATTGTCCATTCACCCACAGCAGTGTTTATTGACCTCCACCATTCCCCAAATGGCAGAGCTCTTCAGTAATGTTGAAAAACTGTGGCAAGTTGATGTACGTCCCTTCAGGAACAAAAAGGAGGTCACCAGAACCTGACAAGACCAATATGTTACACCACCCCTCTGCTTAGGTGCAAATATTTCCAAGCCCCAAAGGAAATGGTAATGCCCAGCCTCAAGAACACTGAATAGTACCTCGATAAAGATCCAAATCAAGCTAAGCCATACAATGCTGAAATTCTGAAACTGACCCAGGCAGGAACCTTCAAGAAGTTGAGTTCCCACCAGTTGACACAGTCAGGGGAATAATGGTATATCCCACATCACATGGTGACCCACAACAATAAGAACTGCATTTTGTTCAACTGTTCTTATCATTACACTTTGAGAGCACTTAGCACTCTCAGTAGCACTTTGAGATTTGCTCCAAATATAAAGTGCATTACAAATAAAATCTATTATTATTATTATTATTATTATTATTAGTACCGAGGTCTGAACCTAAATGAGTGGCTGTTACCTGGCCCCACCTTAGAACCTTCATTCCTAGGAGTGCTGTTAAGGTTCCGGGAGCACACTGTAGCTATTAAGTAGTTATGTAAAAGCCATGTTCCTCCAGGTCCGCCTGCTCTCTGAAGACCCTTCTGAGATTTGTCTGCCGTGACATGAAGGGAGACCAAACTCCATTGGTGTTTGAGTGGCAAGTCCTACCCTTCGATACCCTGTGTAGCACATGCTGTGCCAGTTGATCCATACCATACCATACCATACCAACTTCTTCCGCTTATCCAGGGCTGGGTCCTGCTGCCAAACCTGACACCCTCCGGCCCCTGGCTGCGCCTAGAAATTCTGTCCATAAAAATTATGAACAGAACCGGCCACAAAGGGCAGCCCTGCCAGAGTTCAACATGCACTGGGAAACAGTCCGACTTATTGCTGGCAATGCGAACCAAGCTCCTGTTCCGGTCGTACAGGAACCAGACAGCTGTTAGCAACAGGATTTTTTTTTTATCATATTTACTGAAACCGAAACTATGCTCCGAAAGAACAACATAAATCAGATGGTTTTAGAAAAACCTACCTCCTACCTCCACCTAGAGCCTGTTATTTGTTTGGCAAAAATCCAACGCTCCCGGTTCTTCTAGTCCAATCAGCGCAGGGCTGTGTGAAATCTGCCTCTCAATCACAGTTTGCGCACACGCCACAGATCACACGCCAGGTCATACATAAGTTATTTGTGGCGAGCAGGACGAGGTCGAGGGCCGTGAGAGAACGGCGCGAGACCGGTGGCGTGATTGATAATGAACAACACTGCAACACCAGTCTCGTATCTCTCACGGAGGAGCGGAAGCATAAAAGTAGGAGCGATGACAGTGAAGGACGAGAGAGGACAGGCCTGTGTTTGTGTTTTTGTTATTTGTGACAGCAGTCGTCCGTGAGGGGTTGCTATCTTTTACTTTTCGTTTTTTGTTCATTTTTATTATTAAAATAGTTGAACGTTCGCCGGTTCCCGCCTCCTTCTTCCCATAACATCTAACCTTGCTACATTATTACACGACCATTAACACAAGGACAACTTCAGGCGAAGCTGTCAAAAGGCCTACCCTGTCGACAACTTCACAATAATCTCCACTAGCTATTCTTTTCGTCAACTCCTCAGGATCCATCTCAACGACTGCAGGCAGATCGCGCGCGGTTGTGATATTTTTTTTAAAGTGAGAGACTCCTGGGAGGGCGCAGGCACAAATAAACTGATATGGATTTTAAATTATTGGATCAACTTGAAATACAGGCACCTGCAGGTACCCGAACCCGTGCAGGACTCTGCTGTAACTGTAACCTGCATGGGTGAAAATTTCTGTTTAACTTTCACCTGTCGCCCTCTGTCTAGGTGCTGAGAGCTGCCAGTGGGAGCAGTGCCCCTTGCGGTGGTGGGTCCCTTGGGGTGGTCAGTGTGCTGTGGCTGCATGTTCACCAAGTGTGGTCATTCCCTTGCTGTGAAATCCAAACACTTTGTGGAGCGAATTATTGTGTGTTTCTTGAGTTTAAAAATAAAAATCTATTTTTGTACTGGACCACTGTCTCTGGCTAATTCATCTACGAACTTGAGTGCCTTGCTAGAGTAAAATCACTAATTCTTTGGGTGTAAATCCCATCGTGGCGTAGTCTGCTAATTGTCTGGGTTCAAGCCCTGTAAATTTGTATCCCACCTGCCACACGGATGCATCGGGATTTTCTCTCCAACTATTCTGGATCGATTCTGAACGTAGTTTTAAAGCACACTCACACACACACACCACTTGAACCTTCCATAAAATAATCTTTCATGAAGGTCGGAAAGGTTGAAGCGAATTACAAGGACATTCACAGGCTTGATTGCACAGGATTTTGCACAGAAAAATGTAGCCACATATTTGTCACCAACAGATACCCTTAGTCTTAGACCAGTGAAATGAGCTTTAAGTGTCAATTTACAGGAGATCTGAAGACATCAGCATCAAAATGAGGTGAAAACAGGAACCATTGACGTGAAATGGGTAGAACTATATTTACTGCCCTAGTACGACAGTTATCAGTTTAGAAGTATTCATGTGAATTAAACGAGGGACAATGGCCTTCATCACCACAGTATGCTAATGCTGTGAATCAGATGCAGGGAATCGTCATTATGCAGATTGAGGACTGATGTGTCTCACACCTCTAACATACATCTGTGCTATTTGCTACACAGGACACACACACTTGTTCCCACTACTGATCTACTAGTGTCCTAACATGTTTTGTCTCATCTGACAGCTTAAACTGAAAAGAATTGTGCCAAACTCAATATTAAAGTATAGGCTACTAATGTACAATCTAGATACTGAAACATATGTTAAAGAACAACAATAACTTCAATGGAGTCAGATTACTTATATTAGAGTCAGATAACTCAATGCTCATTCTCCATCAACTGTTTTTTGATCCCATTTTTGGTTCAAAATAGCACTTTAAGCCTCGAAGACTTACACAATATAGAGTATTTTCAGCAGCTGTTAAATGGATGGTTGATCAGCTTTTTCGAAGGCTTGATTGTGTTTATGGGGTGCAGTCTAACATGTGTTCATGCCTCGTTAAAAAAAACCGCATTATTTTTCATATCTACTTTTATTCTGCACCGTTTTGTTTCTCCTCTTAAAACGGTCTGATAATTTACTGGTTATAAGAAGCCTCTCCCTCAGAAATACACAACGGGCTCTGATTGGTCAGCTTGGCCCAGTGTGTTGTGATTCGCTAACCGCCTAGTTCACGCTGTCCTGAAACGTCACGCCGTTACCAGTTGCATGTGCTTCGGTGTATTGTAAACACATGCGTCAATATTACTTTATCAATTTCAGCCCGAATCAGACTTAGAGAATATTAGTGGAGAGGAATCGAGCAGAACTTGTGCACGAACGGCTGTTACAGGACGTTTCGGAGAGGTATGTTTTTTTGTGTATGTCTCATACTTTTTCTATACGCGGTTATTTGTAAATGCTATGTTTAAACACGCAGAAATATCCATGCATTTCATACAATCGTTCTACCTCATAATATTACAATCCTCAAAGGGATTATTTGATCAGCACCAAAGCATAAAACGTACATGTGGTGACACATAAACAGCTTCTGCTTTTAAAGTGGGAACTGCTCTATCTTTCAGGAAAAGCTTTTGTGAACTCGCTTAGATCCGTTATAACTCTAATGCAGCAACTCTTCCTCTTCTCAACACGTGTGTCTGTAATACAGCTGTATAGCTACTACTAGCCCTGAGTGAATTGATAGAATTATTTCATGCCGTGTTTCAGACTTATCCCTTAATAAAACATGAACAAATACATACAGTGAACTAGAGTAGGGTCATTCTACAGAAAAGTCCACTTTTGGTATGGCAAGATGTCTTGAAATTGATTTATTTTTCTAACATTTAAACTTACACCACATTATTAGATTATCCTTTGACTTTATGAATACGCATAAATTACAGCTTAATGATTTTTTTATATTTTTTGTACATTTATGTACATTTAGACCGCATGTACCATTTTTTTGTCACTGGTGTTAGGCTCCCTTACTTTTTTGGCAATATTAAAGGTTTTTATGAAATATTATTTCAATTTTTTTCAGCACATGTAGACAGAGTTAGCGAAAAATAATAATAATGCAACAAATAAAGAGATTATGTTTTATTTATTTTAATCAGGTTTGTTAAAAGTGTGCTTGAATGAGGTTAGTTCATCTGCGCTACCATCTATTTGCTATAACAATGAACATATTTGAAAACCAGTTAAAATCAAGTAATGATGCAATCCTTTAAATCTGAACTTTTGAGTGTAGCAGAATACAATGGATGTAACATTATTACTATGCCACATGTGACATTGCATTTAATGTGACAGAAAAAAAGACAGTAACACCAGTGACACAATAAAGTTTATCTATAAATGGAAGTCACTGGTGTTACTGGTGTTACCCATAAGAAAGGTGACACCAGTGACAGTAACACCAGTGACAATTTTCATGAAAAAATAATTTTACAAAATGGCTGCTGCAAGGTAACAAACCACATGTTGTCAATCATGGTATACTAACTAAATTAAGTAGTTTAATCCATTTGTATTCTAGTTTTTTTTTTTTACAATTACTTAACAGTAAAGTAGGTCATACCAGTGACTTCAACTAAAAGCTTCATATGAAATCATGAGATAAATGAGAAAATTTCTGATAACTGAAAAGAGACAGTGGATCTACCATGGGCTTTTCTTCATAGATATTCAGGAAATTGGAAGAAGGAAGTCAAGTGATGTCATCAGTGTGATTTTTATTTCAAAATAAGAGATTTTTGTTTAATGGTAACACCAGTGACACAACTCCAGGGGACCTCTACTTTCATTATAAATTTTATAATATTTATTCTGCATTTTTTTTAATATATATCATTTACATAATATATATTTGATAGTTATGTATACATTTTCCCTCTGTACATGACTGTGGGGATGAGCACTTCTGTGTGCTTGAAATTCTATATAATTAATAAAAATCAAATATTGCCACATTGATTGCTCAAGAGGGTGTAATTGTTCAAATAACATATTTATTTTATTTTAAAATGTAAAGAAATTGTAACCCTAAAGTGTTTTTTAAGTGTAATATTTCTGTAAAGGCTAGGGACAGAAAAATTGACATTTTCATAGAATGACCCAGTATTTGTATTATCTTACATTTGACAGTAATATATTATTTTGCCACAGCCACAAATGTAACACTAAACTGAAAATGGTAGGCTATTTTAGTTTAGCAATATAACTGTATAAGAAAAAGTTCAACAAATACATCTAGGAATATAAAAAAGTATGAATAATAGGCTATATAGCCTATATATATGTATATATATATATATATATATATATATATATATATATATATATATATATATATATATATATATATATATATATATCTCTTTAAAACTTAATGACCAGAAAACTTTTTTTTTTCAATAAAAGGCATGTCAGTTTCTTTTTAAAGGGATAGTTCGCCCAAAAATGATATTTAAGCCATGATTTACTCACCCTCAAGCCGTTCGAGATGCATATGTCAATCTTTTTTCAGACGAACACATTTTCAGTTATTTTAGAAAATGTCTTAGATCTTTCAGTGGTTATAATGTGACGCAATGGGGTCCAGCTGCTTAAAGACAGAAAATGTGCATGCATCCTTCACAAAAGTAATCCATCCGGCTCCAGGGGGATAAACGAAGGCCTTCTGAGGGTAATCCGTGCGGTTTTGTCGTAAAAATATACATATTTAAAACTTTATAAATGAAAATAACTGGCTTCCGGTGGCGGTCGGCGCGCGTTCGTGGAGATGGAAGCGTCGTGACGTAGAACGAACGTGACAGCGCAGCCAGAGAGCAGAGCAAAACAAAACTCTACGTTCGTTCTACGTCATACGCCAGAATCCATTTTTACGACGAAACCGCACGGATTACCCTCAGAAGGCCTTCATTTATCCCCCTGGAGCCGGATGGATTACTTTTGTGAAGGATGCATGCACATTTTCTGTCTTTATGCAGCTGGACCCCATTGTGTCACATTATAACCACTGAAAGATCTAAGACATTTTCTAAAATAACTGAAAATGTGTTCGTCTGAAAAAAGATTGACATATGCATCTCGAACGGCTTGAGGGTGAGTAAATCATGGCTTAAATATCATTTTTGGGCGAACTATCCCTTTAATGTGTATATGAATGATTTGTCTATGATTTGAAATGCTTGTGGTACAGGTTGTAGGGTTGGTGACTCACTAATTAATCACCTTATGTACGCTGATGACTTGGTCATTTTTAGCCCATATAGTGCTGGTATAGCCTACAACAGCTTTTGAGACTATGCACACAGTATGGTGCAGATTTTGATATAAAGTATAATCCAAAAAAGAGTAAAATTATGACTATAAGAAGTAGAGAAGATAGACATTCACACTTTCCTGATTTTTATCTATCTGGTACTGTACTTGATGTATGCACAGCTATTACATATCTTGGCCATATTATTGCAAATTACCTGTCTGATGACAAGGATATTTATAGGCAGCGTCGTGAGCTGTATGTGCAAGCGAACATGTTGTCGTAAGTTTAGTATACGCTCTGTCCCTGTGAAGATCTCACTCTTTAGAACATACTGTACACCATTGTACACTGCCTATCTGTGGTGCCGTTATAAGCAAGGTAGCATTAGAAAGCTCATAGTGGCTTGGCTTATAATGACAGCATGAGGCTGCTGCTAAGAGTCCAGTGCAAACCATATGTTTGTTAGTGCTGGGGTACCTACCTGTGCTGCAGTTTTACGTAACTTAATGTATAGATTTATGGGTAGGGCGTCTGAGTCAAAAAATGACCTAATTGCTGTGTTGGCTAACCCTAGACGAAGTTCTGTAAGATTTTCGTCCAGACTGTGGAACCATTGGCGTACATGTCTGAATGTTATACACTGAACACTGTGGAAGGTTTCTTTTACTTGTTGTATTTCTTTTTTTTTTATGTATTACTATGTATGTGTCTTGTATTGTATTATGGATCCCTCTGGGTCTGAAAATAAAGTTTAATTATACACAAGTTCAAAAAAAGTGCAACAGTAACTTATACTCAATCAAAGTAGTCTTTTAAAAACACTAAGTGCAGTCATAGTGTAGTGAAATAAGAGACTTTAATAGAGTACACAAATAAACCTCAACTTAACAAGTTCAGATTCAACAAGAGCAGTATTAAACCCAGAATGAAAATATTCATATTTCAAGTATCTCAGGTAATTTCATTCCCACAACCTGTTGTAATTATAAATCACCCTTACCTGTAGGTTAAAAATGCTAGACGTTGTTTCAGGGTTTAACCAGTTCAGTCCTGGATCCGTTTCACTGGGCGTTTGCTAGTATCAAAATCCAAACTTCATCAAAATAAAGATATTTCTAGGAATAATCACTCGAGACTTGTCTTGACAGTTTTCCGAATCTCCACAGAATGGTTTCGTTTTACTTAAGAAAAATTCTGAATAATACCAAGACAATAAATTCAAAAAAGGGAAAAAATAACAGAAAAGCGTGTAGGTCTTCAACTGAAATTGCGGCGCTCAGAAACAGGGAACAAAGCCTTTTATACTGTCCCTGTCATTGGGGCAACGCAAGACCAGTTTTAATCATGCGTCAAATGATCCAAATCTCTCCTGCAAATGTAATATTTCACTATTGGGCATTCAAATTGGCTTTCTAACATAAACCCTCTTACAATGTTTATTTACTTTTTTATTCAGTTACTCATGGACTTTATTCATGGAGACATTTGTCTGAGAACTCGTATCATCTGCTTGCTGTTGTAGCGAGAGGCCCATATCAGAATGACATTTCCTACGCAACGGCTGTTTCTGGAACTAAACAACAGAACAGGAAATCACCCACTTTCTGTGAGATATCAGAAGCAGAAATGCTTGAGCTTTTGAGGAAGGTTACATGGTCCATGGTGTTAAAACATTTAAAACAAATCATCCAAAGTTAAAAAAAAAAAATGTCTAAAATCAGAAAATCTTAAATCACATAAAATAATAAATTCACCTCTAAATAAAAAGGTTGGCTACTCTATTCCACAAGAAAGCCTTAACCTGTTGTCTAAAAGCCCATCTGGAATTTACCATTTTAATGGAAAGCGGCAAACTATTCCACAATTTTATACCTGTATAAAAAAAGAACTTCTTGCTGCATCGTTGATTACAAGAACGGACACTAGCCCTAGTATTATGATTATGTTGAGTATGAACCATTTTTATAAGGGTGTGTAAATATTTGGGAGCAGAGCCATTTATAACATGATTCAACTTTAACTGCTCCACTCTAACATGTACTGGCAGCAGTCACTATTTTGCATCACTTGCAGACTGTTTTTAAGTTTAACTGATAATCCACAGTACCATGCAGAACATGCATAATCAAAATGACACTGAATCAATGATACAACCAGTAATTTCTTGATAGAGAAATCTAGATGCCTTGTTCTGCGATACAAGAATTTCTTGGCTTTGTGGACTTTTCTGGCGTCGTTCAACTAAAAGATTGTCCATTCATATTTCAATTTTATTTGTTACTTTTGAGACACGTAAAAAGCCCTGCCCCAACACGACAAAACACTTAAATTACATTCAATGATGTTTATAATAATAATAAAGTTATACTAACTTTACAATTACATAATCATACATATGTGTACGTAATGTACATGTGGTATAACCACACTTTATGTAAAAATGCACACGTATTCTCATGAGATCACGTTGATTCAGAGTCGGCGTCATCTGAAGTCCTGTCAAGAGTTGGTCTCTTCACAGGTGTTGGGCATCTCAAGTCTTCATAAGAGGCTGGATCCAGACTGGAGCTGACGTACTCTCTAGTTCCCTCAGGGTGGGCATCCCGAGATAAAACAGAGAAGCAAAAGGAATATAACTAGCTAAGCTGCTGTTCGCAACATTAAGCAAAGATAATCATGTAATTGTCATTGAAGATTGTCAGTCTCTGCACATAAAAACTGTTACGTGTTAGAGATCTAATTACCTTAATACAAAGAATATAGTTATCATAAAATCAAACTATGTTTCAGTTCATATTTATGTAGCTGTAGTGGTTGAAGATGAGTGGCATTAGTGTTTGTTTTTGTATCATTGATGTTTTATCCATGTCATATTGAGAGAAATAACAATATCATCTTTCAGTAGAGCAGTTTAATGGGCTTTGATCATATATCCTGAGTCAAATAATGTGTTTCTAACAGCAAACACTCAGAATAAAGTGAGATGATCTGCTGATGATCCTGAATGGCTTGTTGAAAGAGTGTTGATAGTCTGAGGCTCATCAATATTAACAGATCTGCTGAAAACACTCTTTATTTCATGACAATAGTTCCTGTTATCACCTCATTTATTATGCAGATGTCTTCAGATCTCCTGTAAATTGACACTTAAAGCTCATTTCATCGGTGTCAGCAGACTGAGAGTAATTGTTGGTTTCTATAGATGCATAAATGCTTAGATGTGTCATTTAGTATTAAAATAAACTCAGTAACTGATAACTTTGATTTTCAGCTCCTCCTACAGTGGAATTCATCATCAGTGAAGCTCCTCCCACATCAACCACATCATCAGTGAAGCCCCTCCCACAGCAATCACATCATCAGTGAAGCTCCTCCTACTGTAATTCTCCAATAAATGCTGGAATATTCCCATCAGTCTACAAGTGAAGATGAGCACAGAGCATCAGGAAGAGCTGAAATCTGCAAAGACTGAGTTTATTAAAGAGGACAGTGAGAACATGAGTGATCCAGAACCCTGCAGAATGAAACACACTGAAGATCCTGAAGAACAAAGAGGTTGGTGTTTATTCTTCATTCATTTATGATGCTGAAGAACATTCATGTTAGAAACATTCAAGAACTTCATCAGTTTTAGACAAACGGGTAAACTATGAAATAGAAGAATATTTTCTTTCTTGTTAGTTTACCACAAATGGTCAGTAGGGCTGGGCGGTATGACGGTATATATCGTTACCGCGGTAGAAAATGTCAACCGTAACAGATTTTTTCATTCCGTGATACCGCGACATGTAAATAAGTGGGCGTGGTTAACTCACATGCAGCGTGCGAGAGACTGATACACTGAGATTTGTCAAAGAAACATGGAGAAAGCGGAGAAAGCAGATCAAGAGGATCCACAAAGGAATTACGTTTTCTAAAGGGTTGTTGTTAAAGTTATATTTTTCGGGGGGAAAGGCGCAGCAGTCTACTAGAGCAGTGCGGCACCCGTAGGCTACAGTTTAGAGGAGTGCACGATCGCAACGGGGAATGAAGCTACTTGACAACAACAGTTCATATATCAATATCGTAACGAATAGAAATAACCTTAAATAATGTATAGTTATCATCTTTCTGTCTCTTATGTATAGTTACTTTTTAAACATGAAACTCGCATTCAGTATGACACGAGAGCGGTTGCCGTGGTAATGAACAACCTGCTTGTTAAAGCAAATGTATAACATGTTAATCCTGTATCTGAGGCAAAATTACTAAATATGCAGCGCGAGTTATATATTTCTAACTCCAAACAATTGGCCACTGAAACAGCTGATAAAATCTTGTTTCGATTCAATGCGTGATTACAACTTGTCACTTAAATTAACCGATCGCATTTTACTGATGCAAAAGACGTGCACACGCACAGAGAGGGAGCGCGGTGTGTCGGTGTTCACCGAGCTATGTAAAATAATGACGCAGTTACAAGGTGTGTATAATTTACACTAACTTACTTAGTCAACACTAACAGTAGCTGCTGTTCGGTTTTCATACTGCTGTTCTCCTAGTCACTTATGAACTTGACGCTTCTGAACATCTCTTGATTAAAGCTTTAGGTGACGGGTTGCCAGATATCACAAAAAGAACAAAACAAGCCCTTTAAAAGCAGACATGGCCAAAATGTACCGGGGAAACATTTAAACATAACTAGTATTTACTAATATCCTACCAAATTAAAAGGAAGTAACTCATTTATTATGAATAGAATAGTTCAATATAAAATATTCAGATATTATAAACTGATTGATGAAGTAAAGCAATAACATGAGATTGAAAAATTATTCAGCAACACTTTATTTAAAGTTGAATTGCACCTATGAGTTGTATTTAATATCAATAAGTTGGGGGCAGTTCATCTAAAAGTTGATGAGAGTGTTTTGTTTACTATATTTAACTATTAAAAATAGTTTACCAAAGAAATCATTTACCAAATAAAAGAAAAAGAAAATTCAAACAAAGTGAAGTACTTTTCATTTCTAAAGTATTTGGGTTTATTTATTATACAAAGCCCTTTTTGTCGATTTTTCGAGAACAACTATAACTATATCGTGAAATATATCGTTACCGTGAAATAAAATTAGTCATACCGTGAAACCGAATTTTGGTCATACCGCCCACCCCTAATGGTCAGTAAAGGAAGGTTTGAGAAACTGTTATATTGATTGTCAACATCAGGTCCAACTAAATATTTTATTTGTGATTTTTTTTAGTTGCTTATAAACATATTAATGGCAAAGGTGTAATTACACTCTATTTAGCACAAACAGGGCTACCATAATATGTGAGTAACATGTACATGTTTGTATTTTTGAAAGAATAAAAAAACTAAAAATGAAAGTTTCTGAAATAAGGCCACAAAACACATACTAAATATGTGTCCATAAGACTTCTGAATAATGCATTTTGTTGCCTAGAGTTATTTCTTCAAAATGATGTGAAAATCATCCTCCCTAATCATTCACATAAAACAGTACATTGATTTAAATTCTGTAAGACACTTTTTGTTTGGAAAGGCAATATGCGGGTGGGTGTGATTCACACCTGAGGAGACAAAGGCCCCGCATAATGAGGCTGCATACATAATGAGCCATTCATTCAGGTGTGAGACTGAGCCACAAGAAAGAATGCAAGGACAATGCTGCCCTGCAAAGGCAAAAGACCATAACTCGCTAGAGTGTGAAACTGAGAAAAATGACTTTAAAGTTTGTGTTTTGTCCAGACAAAAGTATTATAGGTAGGACTCCCAAAATTTGACAACTAGTTGCTATAATGAAGAAATGTTTGTATGCAAAAAATCTTGAGCTCAAACTTGACCTTTGACCCTTGTTTGGCTGTTACTGTACTCTGCCTTTGTATCATATGCCAAAAATAAGGAGTCGTGCAAAGGCAAAAGGCAGTAACTGACATATAATCAATATTTTCTTGCTGTCCCCCATACTTACATCCATTATAAGAACACCTAACCAAGGTCTAGTCATCATGGTATGTGTTTTAAATTATATAGAAGACCTTTGGTTGTTCCTATTTAGTGCTATAATGATCAGGATAGTGCGGCAACACTAACAACGTTAAACAGTATGACAGTTACAGATAAACAGATAAGTAAAACGTAAACAGATAAGTTACTTTGCAGTACAGTACAGTATGAATAAATGCAATAAATATTTTCACAATAAAGATAATTTAATTATAATTGAATACAAATATGTTTGTTTTTTTAATAAATTACAGAGGAGCAATAATTTATCAATTTGCAACAATAATATTTCATATTCATTAGGCGTGTTTAGGCCTTTATTTTGAAATAGCAATAAACATGAAAAATAATGAAAGATTGGTAGAAAGCTCAGTTTGTTTTTATACCAAGAGTTAAAAAAAACCCCACCAATTAAATTATCTAAAAAAAAAAAGTCAGATTTAAAAAAAAAAATATATAAACAAAAATATTATGGATTCTCGATTTGTGATGCGGCTGCCAGCTATAACGCACATATGCGCTCTTTTTATGCGTTTATTAGAGGTTGAATTAAAATGACGGTGACAGTTAAAGGGTTAAGGGCCACCAAACTGCTCAAGATGCACAGTCAACGAACTCGACTTGGATTACTGCTTTTTAATTCTGAGATAATATAGACAGAGTCAACCGAAAAAAAGTTGGAATTACGTTTACCATTTAGGTTAGCCTACTTTGTACGGACGTTAGCGATAACTAGCTTAGTGCTATATGGATTTGTGTGAGATCTGACATGAACACCTGCAAGAAGGAAATATGGCTCAAAGCCTCAAACACGTATGGATTGTTGTGGATACAGCAGATGACGTGCATTGCTATGGATTATGGATTATGCATCTTCCATGGATTATATTGGATTGCATGGAAAAGGTAGGATGCCTGTGTATTTAATAATTGGTTTTCGGTGTCTGATGTGAGGCGAGTGTCAGCGTCAACGTTAGCGCTAACTTAACGTTACGTGACACAGATTAAATTTAGCTAGCTCCGGGCTGTCACTGACAGATCTGAAATATCGCCCTGAACGAAAATAACAACATTTATGACAACCTATTAGCTTGCATACCATCTAAGTATGGCTTGTTCACCTTGCTTTGTTTCTGATTGCATACTTGGAGCAGTTTGTCTGGCCAAAGATGTATTGTGTGTATGTTACGTGGTTTGGTGACGATTAAAGAGCGGCAAACTTTGACAGTATGACAAAGCCAGAGTACAGTAACATCACAGCGGCACCGTAACATCTCTCTTGATGCCAGGCTAAACAAAGTCAGAACACCGTAACTCAACTTCAGCGTGCTGGAACAAAGGCAAAGAGCCGTAACAACTGTTACGGTGTTCTGCTGTGGTTTCTCGTATGGTTTTGGAAGTTACGGTTGTCATGGCCCTTTATTTTCTCGTTAAAACAATCAAATTGACTCACGATATTTATTCACATGATAAAGGAGGTCTCAAATACCACAAAAATGACACTAACTCATTTTTGACCAAACATGATGTTACGGCGTTTTGCCTTTGTAGGGCAGAATATACAGTGTATAAGAATGCAAGGACAATATACAGTGTATATATATATATATATATATAATTGGTTCACAGTTGGAAACACAGTTGTTGTTGTTGTTGTTTCACAAATTGTGCTTGCAAATTCTATAATATCCAAGGTAAACATTTCTAGTAATTGTGCAGTTAATTGTTCTTATACTGTATTTTCACATTTATTTACCCAAATGTGTCACTAATAAAACACAATAAAAATAAGGCTTATATTGTCCTTTTAAAGGGCAAAATTCACTTTTACATGGTGTTTGAACATAAATGTGTGTTGGCAGTGTGTGAGCAAAACCACCCTAGAATGATAAAAATCCACGCAGTATTTTTTTTACTATCTCAATAAATCATAAGCACTGTCTCAGAACGCCCTGTTCTAGATTTCCCTCACTGTGACGTAGAATTGCGCTAAGCCCCACCGACGTGATTTGATTGACATCTGGTTTTGGCATAGACCCCGCCCTCGGTGATCTGTTCACCATCCTCCATTGTTTCAACGACAGCCGGTGTGTAATGTCTCATAAGAAGTGTAGGTGTTCTGTTGTGGGATGAAAGAATGGACATACTAGTCTTCACTGACATCAGAGCCACTGAAAACGCAGCGGATGGATTTTATTTATGAAGAAAAGGCACCACTTCTTAAACTTCCTAAATACGAGAATCATTGTCTGACTGTTTAGTGAACGAGGAAGTTAATCCTCAAGTGTGGATCGTTGCCTACAGTTCGCGATCCAACGTCACCTCCAGAAGTAAGTGTATTTTATGATTTTTGAGCAAATAGTCATTTCAATCGATGTCAGCCAGTTCAACAACAAAAGCGTCTAAAGCTATTTATTGTCGTCATCATAGGATGTCTCAACAAACAACGTCAGACAGTTTTATGTCACGTAAGTTAGGCTATCATTTTTTGCAGCAATTACAAATGTAAATAAATTAAGGTCTGCTCTATCTCCATAGACAGTATATAAACATCTATCTCCCTCCCCTTAAGAAAAAAATAAATAAATCGTTTGTACTTAGCAAACGTTATCACAGTATTTGTGTGTGTGTGTGTGTGTGTGTGTGTGTGTGTGTGTGTGTGTGTGTGTGTTGCACATCCATAATTGGGGACGTGATTAAAACTTTGTAAGTACATAAATGTATCAAATAACCATTCCGAGACGTTTAGTCCATTCTCATTCGTGTTTCTTCTGTGCCGGACTCTCTTCATCATCTGGGTCCAGCAGGGCGGGGATATGCAGCTCATTTACATTTAAGGTGGTACACCCCCAAAACAGCTCTTTTTAAAACAGGCCCCAAAAATGACATTTTCAAATGGTTATAATAAATGAACTGTGGGGTATTTTGTGCTGAAACTTCACAAATGCATTCTGGGGACACCCAAGACCAATATTACATCTTGCAAAAAGGGGCATAATAGGTGCCCTTTAAGATTTTGTTTACATCTATCCTTGTATATATATAGATTTTTGCTATTTTATTAAAAAGGTAAGTATACAATTACAACAACAATGAAAATTTTAACAATATTTCAAGTGTACATTTAATCATATTTATTTCAAAGTTAAGGATTCATTAGTTTGAATATAGCCTGCATATATTTAACATATGAGCAGAAATTGGCAACATTATAAGCTTATTTGAAGTGGCAGTGTTTTACATTAAAAACTTTATAATCTATCCAATTTTTGAAGTCGATTTTGACTCATCTCAGTATAGAGTTTGGTAAAAGCTGTTCATTCATTGACACACAAAAACGCGATTCATTTTTAACCCTTGTGTGGTGTTCAAAACCCTATAACCCCCGGGATCTTCCCGGTCAAGAATGACCGGACTATAAAAAATAGCTTATAAATCTCTCATTATACTATATTTTCACCCAGTATTAGATTCAATATTTTTGTCAACTTGTTCTCTTTCAATTAGGACTGGTTTTATATTTCTATTTGCATCTAATTAAACAGTATTTGTGCCAGCTGTAGTAGCTACACAACAGCGCGCATCTGTGCGTTCATTCATGCACACACAGAGATGTGATTCATATTTAAACAGTCTTTTTGCGTGTACAGACACTTGCGATTAGAACAAAGCAAATATAGAACTGACCTATTCCTCAGCCGGATCCGTTGCTCCTCCAAATGAAACTTCCAGCACTTCTGAGGTAAATTTTCCAGGATTATTATTAAGATAGTATTATTCCTCACAGCGTCGTAAAGTACATGAGTCTGAAAGTGAACTTGCGGTGTGTGTTATCCAGCTCATTGTGGGCGTTTCACAGGTTTGCGTGGATCGCCTCAGATCATTTGCGTTTGAATAGCGCACACGCTCCGTGGGCGGGGTCACATTAAAACTTAATGAGCTGAGATGAGAAAGACTCACATCTCTCTCTTTTCATACATATTACATAAACTTAGAATATTTGTTTTTTTTATAATAATTACTTAATTTAAAAGAAGAGAATTCAAGCTTCATGCCTGTGTGTCTGTATGCCTGTTTGACTGAGTATTCGCTAAGTTACGGTTCATTTTCGGACGCGTTTCAGAATGGAATTCACTGACAGAGAGAAAGCAGAACTCACATCATGTTTTTTTTTCTTTATTTGTCGAAAAGCGCAACAGTTTGTTTTTATTGTGAGTATACACAAAAAATACACACTTAACAGGATTGATTGATGTATAACATAAGTATGAAAGATCAAAATCAACAGACTATTTTGAATCACTTTTGCACTGATAAGGAAAAAAGCGAGCTGGTATCGCTGTCAATACCGCCGACCCCAGGGGGTTAAGAAACAAAAAAGAATACAGTTGATAACAGTTACAAATACATCTGAAGTTAATTAGAAAGAAACAATCCTTCACTTGATAAAGGTTTGGCCATTTGCTTTGTGAACACACACACACACACACACACACACACACACACACACACACACACACACACACACACACACACACACAGACACACAAAAATCATGGACATTATTCAAAAAGATTAAATGATCCAGAAAAAATAGTCACGCTCATATTATTCACAGTCAAAAATGAGTGCATTGGAAATTAATGAGACACATTTCATCTAGTGGAAGCTCATTTTTGAGATATCAACCTCAAATTTGGTGCAACCTCAAAACTGCTTGTTTAGATTCATTGATTTTCTCACAGTTTTAGAGTATTTTTTTTAATACACTGTAAATTCCCCAGTGTTGGAGTAACACTGAAGCAGTTAAAGTTAATTAGATAATTAAGTGATTCAATAACTGATGATTGAGTATTAGTGATGAACACCTGCTGTTAACAAGCAGAATCACTGAAGAAAAGAGAAACATAAGAACTACAACTGGCTTCCAGCCACAGCCTCAGAGGCTGTTTTAGGGATGGGACGGTATGAAAATTTCATATCACGATTATAGTGACCAAAATTATAGTGATTATCAATAATATCACGGTTTTGTTAAAACGAGATGAAAGTGTTCAAAAAGAACTGATGCTCACACTAAAAACAGATTAATATTTGAAAATCAACAAACAACAAATAAAACAAGCAGCTCTATGCACTTTTTTAAGCAAGATTATATTCTGTGGCATTTCCTTCCTTATAATGACCGTCGTCAATAGCAACGCATTATAACACAGGGCACATCCATGTGTCGCAACAACGGACGCGCGCTCTCTCGTTTCATTCAAATACAACTTGCCGTCTTGCGTGATTGTTTTGTACGCTGTACAAAATGGATTTATAAACAGGTAAGATTTAAAACATTAATCTCAATTCAATATGTCCCCGTAATTGTGTGGTAAAAAAAAAATCGGTGTAATAAGTGTACAATGATAGTCTTGTTTGAACTTGTTCGTTCGTCTTTGGCTCAAAGCCACTTGCTGCGAACTTTTCTTCGCGGAAGCTTCACGTTTATTTCAAGTGAGTGAGATAAAATATTTCAACTCAAAACAACATTTTGTGCCCAATTATTTCCCAGACGTAGTTTTTGGTAAGTTCACTTGCCTTGCGTTCGCTATAAACAGTGGGTGATGGTCACACAAGACGACTCGGCAGATTTGAAGTGTTTCCCCCCTATTGTAGTGAACATCCTCGATTAAGTTTCACTCAGGACTTTTGTAAAAGCCTAAATATGACCACACCTCAGATTTGGTCCTCTTAAAAGGCTGAAAAATCTCCAGAGCACGGTCACTGCCTTCCGCCATTCCTTCTCGAATAAAAAAACAACAACATTGCGCGCTGTTGCTGCGTCACACTGTTGCTGTCTGGACAGGATTTACAGTGAGTTATTAAAATCGCGATAATCAAACACGGTTTTAATGATAATTAAATTTTGAACGATAATACTAACCGTCAGTACATTTTATCGTGGTTTATTGTGAAACCGGTAATCGTCCCATCCCTAGGCTGTTTACACAATACCATCTTCAAAAAACGTAAAACTTTTTAAAGGGGTCATATAATGCCATTTTTGTACAAGCTAATATGATTCTTCAGGGTCTAAAATAAAAGTTTGTAATTAAATTAAATTAAATTAATTTTTAATTAAAAATTCTCATTAGTATTGTAAGAAAACACAAATTTTACCTGGTCAAAAACAGCTCTGTTTTCAGCACGCTGTTTAAGTGCATGTGTCTTTAAATGATAATGAGCTTTGCTCACCCCGCCCCTCTGTTCTGTGTATACACCGTTTGAAATAATAACACAATAACCATAAAGTGTTGTTCATTATAAACGTGGGATTATGAATTATATTGAGAACGCCATACATAGAAAACACGCCGTAATGTACCCTGAGTGTAAATGTGTGAAATGATTCGCACAAACATGAAAGCATTGACGTTGATCGTGGGGAATATTCCTTTTGAAAACAAACTCAGCCACTACGTCTTCAGCGGTTCGGATTTAGGAACATCAAAATGACTGCTGTGTTCTTTATTACACCCAAGAACAGAACACCACAATCGCTTAGACGCCATTCTGCTCCAGCGTATCAACAATGACATGCAGACTATGATTGACAGCTCGCTCACAAGCAAGGGCAGGGTCTGTGTTGAAACGCTGCTGTCAATCAACAATCGTGGGAGGGGCGTCGATTTTGTGACGTCAGAAGATTATAAAAAAAAACACTGCATGGATTTTTATCATTTTATGATGGTTGTGTACAGGCACTGCCAACACACATTTCAGTACAATCAACTTGTAAAAGTGCATGTACCATTATATGACCCTATTAATGCATGTACCATTATATGACCCAGGAACATGGGATTTGTGCCTATAATGTTTTAAAAGTAATAATTGGAAGATCCATGTTCCTCATTCATGGAGATTTCCAGGACATGCATAATTAATTTATAAAATCTCATCAAAATGATGGGAATATTTTAGGGCTCAGTTTACCTTTGACTTTATAATCATATTTCTCTCTTTGAATTTGGATGTTGTCACGCATTGGTTAAAGCGATGAAGAATGCAGGATCTTAATTGCAGCAGAATTTATTTAAACAAACTCTAATACTCACAAACTGGATCAAAAGAAACATGAACAGAACAACCAAACACATGGCAACGACAACAGACAAGGAACAGACTGAAACACATTGCTTAAATACACAGAACAGAAGACTGGAAAGCGAGACACAGCTTGGACAAATGAACTCATAACTAATTAACAAGACACGGATTAAAACAGAGAGACACGTGGGCAAACTGGGTGTCACAGGCAAACATAACATGAACACAAACACTAAACGTGACAGACGTACTGTTCTGCAATTAAACTTTTTTTTTTATTTCATTTCAGAGCTAATGGAAGAGAGTGATGAGAGTGAAGAACTGAGTGAAGTGGAGGAGGAGAGTGAAGAACTGAGTGAAGTGGAGGAGGAGAGTGAAGAACTGAGTGAAGTGGTGGAGGAGAGTGAAGAACTGAGTGAAGAACTGAGTGAAGTGGAGGAGGAGAGTGAAGAACTGAGTGAAGTGGAGGAGGAGAGTGAAGAACTGAGTGAAGTGGAGGAGGAACATCATGTCAAATCTGGAGAAAAACATTTGAGTCGCTCAAAGACTAAAAAGACATTTTTAAAGAAAAGAAGAGCCAATAAATCTTTCACCTGCACTCAGTGTGGAAAGAGTTTAACAAGCAAACGTATTCTTGAGAATCACATGAGAATCCACACTGGAGAGAAGCCGTTCACATGTGATCAGTGTAAGAAGAGATTCACAAGCAAACAAAGTCTTGAGCGTCACATGAGGATCCACACTGGAAAGAAGCCGTTCTCATGTGATGAGTGTGGAAAAACATTTTTTAGGTTATCAAGCCTGAAGAGACACCTGACAGTTCATACGAAGGAGAAGCCACATTCATGTTCTGTGTGTGGAAAGTGTTTTTCACTGCCGTATAGTTTACAATTACACCAGAAAATACACACTGGTGTGAGAGAGTACATGTGCTTTGAGTGTGAGAAGACTTTTATGACAGCGAAATGTTTAAAACTGCACCAGAGAATTCACACTGGAGAAAAACCTTACATGTGTTCACACTGTGACAAGAGATTCAGTCGATCATCATCTCTGAAATTACATGAGAAGATCCACAGCGGAGAAAAACATTACAAGTGTTCACACTGTGACAAGAGATTCATTCATTCATCATCTCTGAAATCACATGAGAAGATCCACAGCGGAGAGAAGCTGCACACGTGTGATCAGTGTGGAAAGAGTTTCACACACAAACAAAGTCTTGGGAGTCACATGAGAGTTCACACTGGAGAGAAGCCGTTCACATGCATTCAATGTGGGAAGATATTCGGCCAATCAGGACACCTTAAAAGTCACATGAGAATTCACACTGGAGAGAAGCCGTTCACATGTGATCAGTGTGGAAAAACATTTCTCAGGGCATCACACCTGAAGTCACACCTGACAGTTCATATGAAGGAAAAGCCACATTCATGTTCTGTGTGTGGAAAGAGTTTTTTATGGCTGCAAAGTTTACATGCACATGAGAAAACTCATACTGGTGTGAGAGAGTACATGTGCTTTGAGTGTGAGAAGACTTTTATTACAGCTCAACAATTAAAACTGCACCAGAGGATTCACACTGGAGAAAAACCTTACAAGTGTTCACACTGTGACAAGAGATTCAGCCAGTCAATACATCTGAAAAGACATGAGAGGATCCACACTGGAGAAAAACCTTACAAGTGTTCACACTGTGACAAGAGAATCAGTCGGTCATCATCTCTGAAATCACATGAGAGGATCCACACTGGAGAAAAACCTTACAAGTGTTCACACTGTGACAAGAGATTCAGTGATTCATCACATCTGAAAAGACATGAGAGGATCCACACTGGAGAAAAACCTTACAAGTGTTCACACTGTGACAAGAGATTCAGTCAGCTAGATAATCTGAAATCACATGAGAAGATCCACAGCAGAGAGAAGCCGCACACGTGTGATCAGTGTGGAAAGAGTTTCTCTATTAAAAGTCATCTGAAGATACACATGAAGATCCATGCAGTGGAGAAACCACATCACCGCAGTCTGAGATCACGGTAAGAAGTTCATCTTTATGTGCTGAGAAACAAAATCTCTTCTTTGTAAGTTAGTCACAGTCAAATCTCTCCTCTCCACCTATAGTTGGCGCTGTTTCACTATTACTGCTGTTGAATCATCCAGGTTGTGAATGAGGCCGACACCTGATATGATTGTAAAGCGCTTGGTTTGTACAGTAGTAAATAGTAGCGCTATATAAATGCCTCATTCATTCATTAGTTTCTTAACAGCCATGAGGATTCACTCGTTCAACCCAACATGAATGTGTGATATAAAAAAAATCTGTCTGATTTTTACATGTGATTTGTCTGTTCAGAGCACTGCAAAATCACTATCTGACAATATACAGCAGCGCTGTGCAACTTTCTCTTTCTGACACTGCTTATTATGGTGAAGATAAAACGTCAAACAGTTCAAACATTTTCATGTTTTCTAACAGCAGTTCACGTTTTTGTATTTGCTCTGGTGCTTATCAAGAATACAGAGACGAGATACGCTTCCAGATTTTCCTCTGTTAAAGCTACACTGTGTGGGATTTACTCCCATCTAGCGGTGAAATTGTATATGACTACCAACTGAATATTACTTTCTAGCTTCTCCCATTCCAAAGGCGTTTTAACTCCTACGGTGGCCGTATTATTTCAAATCTGCCGGCAGTCGCGAGTAATCTCCCCCTCGCATTCGTCACAGCGCCGCTGAGTGTAGAAGCGCGAAAGGCGAAGCTTGTATGTCCCTCTTTGGCTAATGTAGTTTCAAGATGGAGGGGTAACATGGCGACCGGTATTCGAACCCCTCACCCGTATGTACTTTCAATGGCAGATTATAAACTTACGAGAATACTTTATTACTTGAAAGAAGTAAATATACAATAATGAGCACATACATTTTTGAAAGAACGAAGTGTTTTTTGCTAAGAATCAACTAAAAAAATTACACAGTGTAGCTTTAATGTTAGAAAGGCATTGGAAATGATGTGATTGCTTATAGATTACATGTCAAGTATGCACAATTTAGAGTTTCATGACCAAACTAGTGATTTAAAACACAAATCATCTTCATGATATTAAAATAGATCATAATTGTGCACAGCAGTTGTTGACCAGATATGATGGGATTAAAATGACTATTAAACTCATCAGTGATCTTGACTTTGGGCTTCACTTTTCATTTCACATTTGTCTCTCATTTGAAATCTCACTTGATTTAATATTTCTTTTAGACCTGATGGACGTGAACAAGAAAGGAAAAACAGAAGCCGAAAAATCTGTCTCCAGTCCTCAGTGTAAAAAAACGCTTCACATGTAAATCAAGTCTGAAGATTCACAGGAGAGTTCACACTTTCTCAGGCTTTCTCTCTGAAATCACATCTACTCTCATTCTGAAGAAAGACCATTTAACTGTGATCAGTGCGGTAATCAGTTTCATTGGGCATCAGTCCTGAATTAACACCTGAATATTCACACAAAGGAGAAGATTAATTACTAATATTACAGCAGAAAAGACACAGTGTTTCAGTGCTGGAAGGCCTTTACTGCGGATGATAGAAAGAGATGAACAAAGAGCATCAGAAAATTCACCCTGGAAAAACCTTTGGAGGCAAAGTTCAGGAGCTGAAGAAGAGGCCTTTACACTTTTAATAGAGACATGAATCCGACATAAATTTTAACTCGTTCTTCATTGTTTTTCATTAGAACATCTAGTTTCTCTTTCACTTCTACTCTTCCATGGAAACGCAAGATATACTTTCATGTATCTTTGAAACTGGACCCTTTTCTTCTCTTCTTCTCTTGAGATGCTTTGGCTCAGTAAAGAGAGAGATCTGTCTAATTCGCTTTCACTTTTTCTTAATGTTTGTATTTGCTTCATGTAATATTGATTAAACTCTTTACTCATTTTTTCAACATCTAATTTTTGTCATTTTTTTATTTTCTGCTGATTCTGCTTGAATTAAGAGCAGTTTCTTCATTTTAGTTCTGAAATTCATGAAGTATCCTGATATGATTGCTTTTTGAGCTTACTGTGTTTTAAACTTCTCAACAGAGCTTTTAAATGCTAAACTAAATTAAATTTCACTGCACACATGACTGACATTGAATGAGATTGCTGTCTGTCTACATTATTAACAGTTTCACCCTTGATATCCAGTATCATATACATTTCAAAGAGTTTGTTTGAGTCAGTTTGATGTTTCATTCACACCATCAGGCTCCATGAAGTCAGAACAATTGTCCATTCACCCGCAGCAGTGTTTAATAATAACTTTAATTTATATAGAGCCTTTCACAGAACCCAAGGACGCTTAACAAACAACAAGAGAAGGGGGAGGGGGATAAGAGGAGAGATGTGTGAAGCCAGGGGAGCTAAAGCATATAGGTCTCAGTGAAGAGGTGTGTTTTAAGCTGCTTTTTAAAGGTTATTAGAGAGGAGGCAGAGGGGATGGCAAGAGGAAGCTTGTTCCAGAGTGACGGTGCACCAACACAGAAGGCTCTATCACCAAATTTCCGGAGCCTGGACTTAGGGACAGTGAGCAGGTCCTTGTCAGAGGACCGCAGGGACCATGACTGAGTGTAGGGATGGAGTAGATCAGTAATGTACTGGGGTGCAAGTCCATGGAGAGATTTGTATGTCAGGAGGAGGATTTTATATTTGATCCGGGACTTAACTGGCAGCCAGTGAACCTTCTTCAGGATGGGATAAATGTGAAGTCCAAGTTTTTTGTGGGTGAGCATCCTAGCCGCAGAGTGCTGTACATACAGGAGTCTGTCAGTAGCCTTGCTGGGCAGACCGAACAGGATACCGTTACAATAGTCAAGTCGGTAGGTGATGAAGTGCAGCATGAGGGTCTCAGCTACAGAGTTGGAGAGGCACTGTCGGAGTCTGGAGATGTTCTTAAAATGGTAAAAGTGTTTTTGATGTGTTGTTGGAAGGAGAGATTGGAGTCCATGATGACGCCCAGGTTGCGTACTTGAGGAGATGCAGAAGATTGAGCAGCCATCCACATCATCAACATTTTTAAGAAGTGACAGCGGGGCAAACACCATGAGTTCTGTTTTGTCTTTGTTGAGTTTGAGAAGGTTACTGTCCAGTCAGTGCGTTATGTCCTTCAGGCAGTTGATAAGTGGCGTAAGTGGATAAGGAGTAGAAGGCTTAGTACTGATGTAGAGCTGGGTGTCATCAGTGTCACAGTGAGAGTGTAATCCATGTTTCCGGATGATCATACCTAGAGGTAGCATGTCAATATTAAATAGTAGTGGGCCAAGCACCGATCCTTGTGGCACGCCGTGTAAGACTGGCACCAGTTCAGAGCAAATGCCCTTAAGAGTGGTGTATTGTTGCCTGTTGGTGAGATATGATTTAAACCAGGAATACACAGGACCAGTGAGGCCAGTGAGTTCAGAGAGGCGAGTGAGAAGAATGGAATGGGAGACTGTATCGAAGGCTGCAGAGAGGTCAAGAAGAATTGACCTCCACCATTTTATTGACCTCCAACATTCCCCAAATGGCAGAGCTCTTCAGGAACGTTGAAAAACTGTGGCAAGTTGACGTACGTCCCTTCAGGAACAACAAAGGGGGTCACTAGATCCTGACAAGACCAATATGTTACACCACCCCTCTGCTTAGGTGCAAATATTTCCAAGCCCCAAAGGAAATGGTAATGCCCAGCCTCCAGAACACTGAACGGTACCTCGCTAAAGATCCAGATCAAGCTAAGGCGTACAATGCTGAAATTCTGAAACTGACCCAGGCAGGAACCGTCAAGAAGTTGAGTTCCTGCCAGTTGACACAGTCAACTTAAATTACATTCAAGGATGTTTAAAAAAAAAAATGTATAAAGTTATACTAACTTTACAGTTACATAATCATATTTCTATTTAAACGTTTTTTAAAAGTTTAAAGTTTACAGATTTTTTTCTGTCAGATTGAATGATTCTCATTGGCTAAGGAATAGATAAACATAGTAATTTTCCACACATATACAGATAGACAGAAGCATATCTCCATAGATTATGCCGCTGACACTCGGACCCTGAAGTCAGGCACGTCGTGACCTTCCAGGTCGCCGATTTGGGATGCCAGCATGTCTCAAACAACAACTCAGTCAATCTCCAACAATGCCAGTGGTTCCTTAACCTGTAACCAAGAAGACTAACACACACACCGACACACAGCCATTTCCAAGGTTGGTTTTGGCCAGGCTCTAACTATAAACAGGAGTCTCGTCTCAAAACATCAAGATAACAAGTTATTTCTCTCAGGATAGGACACTTTACACTGTTAGACTTTTCAAAGGTTTTTTACAGTAACTTACTGGAAACACTGTAACATCCAAGGCATTAACTCATCAAGTTTTGGATGTAAAATCAAAACCTTGGATTTTAAGAAAAGTGTTTTAGATATAGACATAATAATCTTACAGGAAATGTGGCGCAGAACTGATGAGGTCACTCTCTGTCCCCCAGGATATCGGGAAATACTCATATCGTCCCAAAAACATGAAAAAGTTACACGTGGGAGAAATTCAGGGGGCATCATAATCTGGCACAGACTTGAAATTGAAAGTACATCCAACTAATCAAAAAAGAAGAATCTCATATCTGGCTAAAAATCAATAAACAGCTCAGTCAAACTACAAAAGATATATTCGTATGTGCTCTGTATATTCCTCCCTCTGAATCTCCTTACTATAACGAGAGCATCTTTGAGACCCTCCACAGCCAAATCAACCACTTCCAGGCCCAGGGAAGTGTGCTGATGTGTGGGGATCTCAACGCCAGAACAGGATCCCTACCCGACTACACCACAGACAACGGGAACAAATATATATTTGGACAGAGCTTTCAACAAAACAGTGTTAACTTAACAAGGCAACTCTAGCCATTTCTCCGCTGATTTTCACTTTTGTTGTCGCGTGTTTTCTCAACGAGCTCCCCCTACAGCTGTGGGTCGTATATTTCACAACACTAGTAAAAAAATCTCACTTGCGGCACCCTCCTCCCCCTTTCTACCGCTGCTCATGTGCATTTGTTATTATGGGAGCCAGCCAACTTTATCGTGTGGAGCTATGTCTACCGAGGTGGGTAATACACAGTATCATATGGCGTGTGTGTTTATGTTGTGTTTTATGGTGTGTACTGTACTCTTAACACCTTTTACCTATTTATTTATTAATCTCAGGTAAGGTAAAGAAAGTCTAATCTGACCTAAACCATAAGCATTCAAAAGGTACAATATGGTCAGAAGACTCCTCTGTGGTATGTTCTCATTAAAAGTCTTCCAACATCATAAATCTAAGTCTCAGTAGGCAGATTTTGTAATCAATTAAATTTATTTTAATTGGTTACTTTTCTTTTTATAATAAACAAAGATATTAAGGCAAATAAAACTTAATCGTTTAAGTATAAAATCACGTTTTGAATCGAAGGTGTAGTAAGCTCTGGGCTTCTTATCTTCTGCTTGGGGTTTCTTGTCCTCAGCTCTGGGCTTCTAGGCATCGGGGGCACTGGCGTATCAGTCTCCCACGAGGCAGTCATTTCATCAGTCTTTTATACTCCCGTTGTTTACAACAGGCGTTAGGTTGGCACTCCTCCAAAGTTTCCCAGATCCTTCTCCAGGCAGGTGCTAGCGATCCACCTCTTCATGTCCTTGAACTCCAGTAAACTCAACTAAGATGGCTGAGTTCATTTAAAGTTCTAGGAGTCCTCTAGCGCAGCTATTCCCAAACTGTGGTCCGCGGACCACTAGTGGTCCGTGAGGGTACTGCAGGTGGTCCGTGGAAAGGCAAAATAAAATATAAAATAATATATTTTTTTTACCTTAATTTTACCAGGAAATTCCCATAAAAAAAAAAAAAAAAGAATAATATGTAGGCCTATATTGATATAACATTTTAATTAAATTGTCAAGTTATTGTGTGATTACTAAAATAGCCTAGTGGTGTTCGGCCTTGACATTCAAGTTCAGTGCCGTTAGAACCACAACATTGGTTCGGTGGATAGCAACAGGTTCTCTGAAGAGAAAAGGGCAGAGGCAAATATGTTCTCATTATCACATCACACGCATAGCCTTTAACCCCGGTTTCACACCGCAAGCGTGAGTGGCGCGTGAGCAGCGCGTATTTTTTTCGGCGTCCATGTTAATCAATGAGTGCATTCACACCGGGAGCAGGGGCAGCGCGTGAGCGTCAAGCAGGAGCGTCGCGTGAACAGCAGTGCAGCGGGGGTTTCGGCGCCCAGTCTATTTTTGCTGTGCTGCTCACGCTCAATTAAAGTGAAAGCACACTTTTGATGGACAAAATAAATGTGATTTAACATAAAACGTGCTCAAAATGCACAGAATTCAGCATGTCAAGAGTTTTAACAACAATGCCAATGTCTAGTGTTTTAACAATAATGCCAGAAAATATTGATTAAGTATAACAAATATGTGTTTACCCATTTACATTTTTTTATTATTCGTTTTGGGTGAAAGTATGGTAGTATTATAAAAATAAAATAAAGTCAAACTAGCCACAAAATAATATATAAACTTTATTTGAGTTTATTATATAATACACAGACACTATGCTATATAGGCTCTAGTAAACATGTGCGTGCGGCAGATGATGTAAACACAACCTGTATCAATGGATGACACGAGGAGGTCGAGAAGCACAAAGTGCTTTATGACCCAAAAAACAACACGTTCTAAAAGGAATTAAAACAAAATGTTTAAATACGTACGGCGGTAAAGTAGACCATGAACAACGATTTTAGATAAAACAAACTCTTCCAGGTATTACAAATATTCTGCAAGTTATAATGTATAAAAACAAAAATGTTGAAAGAACTTGTCATTGTTTGAAATGGTTTTATTGTCTGCCGAACACGCAGCCGCTGCTGTGACGCTGTACTTAGCTACGCTTCCAGTGTGAATACTTGCGAGAGTCTGCTGCTGCAGTGACGATGTAGTTGCGCGGACGCGCCGCTCGTGCGCCGCTCACGCTTGCGGTGTGAAAGAGGGGTGATGGTGCGTTCAAACTTTTGTTTTACGCGCGTCAATTTCGCTCTCGACGCGCGAATTGATACAAAGTGGTCAAGCGTATCACTAGACGCGGTAGGCGCGAATTTGACATATGATCCCTTTTTGAATTTGACGCGCTATTCGCGTCCGGTGTGAACGCACAGTGAGGCATAGGCAGTAACGAAATGTTTATAAATGGAATGAATAAGGCCTGTTATTATTTTAATTTCCAGTTAGTTTCTTGATCTCGCGTTTCTGAAATGTTTTCCAGATGTGCTGTTAAGTGGACAAACTCAAGCCTAGGTACTTTTTGAGGACTTGTAAAACTAAAACTCTGAAGATTAATAATCCCCTAAAATCGCCAAAGGTTTTGAAATGTTGACTATATTCCAGTGTTCTGTATAGATTTCATACTCCATTGCTATGGAAATAAGCCTGTTGTTCAAATGAACCTGATTATGCCCTCGGGCGCTTGAGTAAATAAATAAATTAAATATGTGGCAGCCGTTGTGTGCAGTAAACTTTCTTTTAACAAGCCTGTTGTACTGATGTGATGATAAGCCTATTTAGAGGTGCAGATTAATTCAGGTAGGACTCTGTGTAGACATATTTTATTATGTGTATTATGAGGTGGTCCGCGAAAATTCTTGATTACAAATAGTGGTCCACACACACAAAAAGTTTGAAAACCCCTGCTCTAGCGCACACACATAATCACACTTTTCTGCTCCTCTCAACATGGGTTGGCACAGTCATATACATACATAACCAATTACTGTACATCTATGCTAAAACAATATAAGCCATCTTTTACAAACAAATTAAATAACAACATTGAATGCAATGCATTATATTCAATACATTGGCTAAATATGTGTAATAAAAAGGCATCTACAATAAACAAGGAGGCAGGTAATTGCATTTTCTTGCAATTATCCTGACTCTTTATCCTTCATTCTCATAATTGTAGCACAAACTTTGTTCACTTCATCAAACTTTACCAATAACATGGACATTTGTCCATCATTCTTAAAGGGACTGTGTGTAGGATTTACTCCCATCTAGTGGTGAAATTGTATTTTGCATTTAAACGTATTGTGCTCTCTAGTGCCGATCAATGAAAAAAAGCTTGTAATTAAGACTGTAACATTGACTTACCTGTCGAGAAGAAAGCAGGCAACTTCAGCATCTCTTCTGAAACCTTTCTGCTGCATTAGCGCTTTCCACCTGGAAAAAGTTATCGCGACATTCACTCGTTTTTGCAGATCTTCGGTCACGTTTTCTTTTACGTTCTATTTTTGATTATTTTGGCGATGAGGTTTTCTCCTATGGCTCGACATAGGTATGGTCCTCCATTATAAATAACAGTGCCTTTTAAAATTTCCTGGGGCAGTTTCAACAAACGCGCTCTACTACTCTGCTTCGGCTGCTTTCAGTCACGTGACGCTGGCTCTGAGTCTAAACGAAAATGCGTTGTGGAAACGCGTTTGTCTGGTACTGTGATGTAGAGGCTGAGGCGGTTAGATCCATTCGCAGAAGTTATTTAAACAGGTAACAAAAGCAAGGTAGGCTGACATAAACTCAGGCAGACATCAGAGGAAACTCAGGCAGATAATAGAAGCAAACTCAGGCAGACATCAGAGATATACTCAGGCTGGAGTAGTAAGAGGGCAGTCCAATAATCAGAGTAAAACACAGGCAAGGGGTCAGGGCAGGCAGCGGAGGTTTGTGATATTAATACAAAGTCCAGGTCAGAGATCTAGGTTCAGAGTTAACAGGAACGTGCGGCATAGACAGGTGGGCAAATCAATACTTCACAAAGAACAAAAGAGTGAGCAGTCCATATAAAGGGAAGATGATGAGGGACAGGTGAGAATACTGAAGATGATCAGGGAATAAGGCAGGGCTGGATGGAGATGAGTGCAGAGAGGGTAGATGGGAGATGAAGTCCTAATAATTAGGAGAGAGGGATCGAATGATGCCAGAGGGAGGCGTTGTAGAGCGTTCTGTGACAGAGCCCCTGAAAAGAGACATATGAAAAGTGGGTGAGATTTTGTAGTGAGCAGGAAGAGCCAACCGAAAAGAGACAGGTGAGATCTGCCGCAGAATTTTAAATGGATCAATGAACCGATGGGATAGTTTTTTGCTTTGGAGCTTAAGACGCAAGTCTCGGGTGGAAAGCCACACCCACTGGCCGAGACGATACTGAGGACCGCCACGCCTTCTCTGATCCGCGTAATGTTGATAATGACGGATGGCACGCTGCAGATGGACATGAGCAGCATCCCAGGTTGCTTCACTACGACGGAGCCAAGAGTCTACTGCTGGGAGGTCAGGAGGTTCTCCTGTCCACGGGAATAGAGGAGGCTGAAACCCCAAGACACATTGAAAGGGAGTCAAACCTGTGGCCGGCTTAAACAGGGAGTTTTGAGCATACTCTGCCCAGACCAGAAAGCGGCTCCAGTCCTGTTGAGTTTGGTGGCAATAAGTCCGCAGAAAGCGAGTGAGGTCTTGGTTCAACCGTTCTACCTGCCCGTTAGCCTGGGGATGGTATCCAGAGGTGAGGCTGATGTTAATGTTGAGTTTGGAGCAAAGTTCCCTCCAGACACGAGAAGTAAACTGCGGACCTCGATCAGTGATGATGTCCTTGGGGAGACCAAATAGACGAAACACATGATTGAGGAGCGCCTCCGCGGTTTGCAAAGCTGTGTGGAGACCAACCAAGGGGATGAAACGGCAGGACTTGGAGAAGCGATCGACTACTGAGAGGATAGTAGTAAACCCTTGAGATCGCGGCAGATCCGTGACGAAATCTATGGCAATGTGGGACCAGGGTCGCTGTGGTACTGGTAGAGGCTGTAAGAGTCCGGCCGGTTTCAGGTGAGATGACTTGACAGTGTTACAAGTGGTACATAGATGAATGAATTTCACGACATCGGGTCGTAGGGTGGCCCACCAAAAGCGATTAGAGACCAACTGAGTGGTGGCTGCAATTCCTGGGTGTCCTGCGCAGGGAGTGCAATGAACCCATTGGAGTACCCGGTTACGGAGTTCAAGAGGGACAAAAAGACGATCCGTTGGGCATTCAGGAGGAACTGGATGTCCTTGCTGGGCCGCAGTGATTTCAGAAATGATGTCCCATTGTACCGGAGCAACGATGAGAGTGGAGGGCAGGATGGATTCTGGTTTAGAAGGCTCACTGGAGCTGTCGAATTGACGAGACAGAGCGTCTGCTTTTCCGTTCTTCGAGCCCGGCCGGTACGTGATTTTAAAATCAAATCTGGAGAAAAAGAGAGACCAACGAGCCTGGCGAGCATTCAGTCGTTTGGGTGATCTGATGTATTCCAGATTTCGGTGGTCAGTGAGAACTATGAAAGGCTGACGCGCACCCTTTAACCAATGCCTCCACTCCTCAAAGGCTGCCTTCATAGCCAGGAGTTCTCGATCGCCCACATCATAATTGCGTTCGGCTGCATTGAGCTTACGTGAATGGAAAGCACATGGATACATTTTAGCGGGGCTGCCGTGGCGTTGAGACAGGATTGCACCCACACCTGTGTTAGAGGCGTCCACCTCTACAATGAATTCCTTCTCGGGATCAGGATGACGGAGAATGGGGGCTGTGGTGAATTTTGCTTTCAAACATTAGAACGCTGAAGTACACTCTGAAGACCAACGGAAACGTCCTCCACCTTTCTGAAGCAGAGATGTGAGCGGGGCCACAGTCATACTGAAGTTGCGTATAAATCTGCGATAAAAATTGGCAAAGCCCAGGAAGCGCTGCAAATCTTTCACTGATTTAGGTTGAAGCCAGTTAACAACTGCTTGGACCTTGGTGTCATCCATAACCACTCCGTCTGCACTGATGACGTAACCCAGGAAAGCGATTCGGGTCTGGTGAAATTCGCATTTCTGAATTTTAGCATATAACTGGTTCTCAATTAGATGCTGAAGGACGGTGCGTACATCGCTGATGTGTGCTTCGAGGGTCTCAGAGAAAATCAGGATGTCATCAATGTACACAATAACACTCCGATTGAGTAGGTCCCGGAAAATCTCATTTACAAAGGCTTGAAACACGGAAGGACTGTTGGAAAGTCCGAACGGCATAACCCGGTATTCATAGTGACCGAAAGTGGTGGAGAAGGCCGTCTTCCACTCGTCACTCTTCCGAATACGAATTAGGTTATAGGCATTCCTTAGGTCAAGCTTGGTGAAATATCGAGCAGTACGAAGCATCTCCAGGGCGGCTTGAACGAGAGGTAGAGGATAGCGTTTTTTAACAGTTAGACCTCGAAAGTCAATGCTCGGCCGGAGACCACCATCCTTTTTTTTTACAAAAAAGAACCCGGCAGAAGCAGGAGACGTAGAAGTGGTGATGAAACCCTTAGCGAGTTGCTCTATGTGCGAGTTCATGGCCTCAGTTTCAGGTTGAGAAAGAGGGTAAACTCTGCCGCGCGGTGGTACAGACCCTGGCAGGAGTTCGATAGCGCAGTCAACAGACCGATGAGGTGGTAAATGAGAAGCCTCCTTCTCACTGAATGCCAGGGCTAGATCATGATAGACTGTAGGTAACTCCATTAAATCCTTACAGGAGAGAGGGCTCGTTTCAGGACCCTGGACAGTGGGCATGCAGTTACTTTCAGGACCCGGAGCAGCAGACATACAGTTTTTCTGACAGAAGGGTGACCACTGAGTAATCCTCCTCTCTGACCAATTTGTGGATTATGTTTCTCTAACCAGGGGAATCCCAGAATTACCGAATGAAGAGGCGAGTTGATAGTGAAAAACTGAATGGATTCTGTGTGCTGCGAATCAATGCAGAGAGTGAGGGATTGCGTGATGAACTGAACCTCTCCTGTCCCCAGGGGGCGGCCATCTAACGCTGCCACAGTCACACGGGGTTCACAAGGGAGAAGAGAGAGGTGATGAGTATTGGCAAAGGTTAAGTCAATGAAATTCCCAGCCGCTCCCGAGTCAACGAAAGCCCGTAACTTAATATCTCTCTCATTGATCTTTAAAGACATCTCTACGTTAAATGAATTTAGAGAGGGTAAACAGGAACTCACCACAGCGGGATCTCGAGGTACGGGTCTTACTGGACATGAAACCCTCAGATGACCGGCCTGTCCGCAGTACATGCATAGATGGTTACGTCTTCTTCTCTCTCGTTCAGCGGCGGAAAGCTGAGTAAAGCCGATCTGCATGGGCTCGGGTTCTGGGCTGGTATAAGACTCATTAAAACTGGATCTGAATGGTGTGCGTCGAACCCGAATAAGATTGTCCAGTCGAATGGCGAGTTCCATGATCTGATTAAGGGTTTTTCCATCATCACGGCACGCCAACTCTCCCTGAAGCTCCGTATTTAACCCCTTACGGTACAAAAGCTTAAGCGGTTCCTCTCCCCAGCCAGTTTGAGCTGCAAGTGTTCGGAAGGAGAGAGTGTAGTCTGCTGCGGTGGAGCTTCCCTGGCGTAAAGCGAGCAGAAGTTCCCCAGGCTCCTTTCCTCCCGCGGGATGTTCGAATACTTCTCTGAAGTGAGCAACAAAAACATCATAAGTAAAAGACGAAAGCTGACCTCCTGACCACTTGCAGTTGCCCACTCCAACGCCTTTCCAGTGAGAAGCGAGCATACGAAGGAGACCCGGCTGTCAAGGAGATGAAGTCCTAATAGTCAGGAGAGAGGGATCGAATGATGCCAGAGGGAGGCGTTGTAGAGCGTTCTGTGACAGGTACTTTTTGTCCCTATCTGCTGTTATAGTTTTTTTAAGATGCTAACAATCCCGGAACTTCAGAACAATCCAGTAATTAAACCTTTGTATGCAGAGTAATGTTCTCTTCTAATGTTTCCCTTAATTTCTGAGAACACTATATATGTTCAAACCAACCTGATCTCACGACCAATTCGTAACAATTCAACAAAGTGGCTAATTCGTACGAATGCATACGACGTCACTCGTATGAATTAGTAAGATTTTTGCTAAATCGTACATATTTTACGAATTGCCCAATTCGTATGAATTCATACGAATGACCTACCCCTGACCCCGCCCCTAAACCTACCCATCACGTGGGTTTAGACAAATCGTACAAATTCGTACGAGTGAGGTTGTACGAATTTATACGAATTAGCCACCTTTTTATCATTCGTACGAATTCGTACAAATTGGTCGTGAGATAGTGTTGGTTCAAACGTAAATTATATAAGTCAATAAATTAATTTGTTCCTTGTTATACATAAGGTTCCCATTGTAAAGTTTGTAAACAATGTCTCAAGTTAATAATGTCCATCTTTAAAACTTTTATATTTTAAATTAAATTTACAAGTTCATCTTTTAACATGCCCTACAGTCACAAGAGTTTTTTCTTCAATTAGCATAGCATATATTTGAATTTCCTTAATATATTGTATACGTTCAAAGTCCACTGAAGCCAATGAATTATTTAATTCATAAAGATTTAAGAATATTTCAAAAGCAAAAACAACAACAACAAAATTATTTTCAGTAATTTCTTACTATAAATTATCTTTACATCCCCATTATAAGGTTCACACTTTGTTATCAGTATTTGGTGGCATCACACACATTTTAAATCCTCAAAAAATAACCCAATAATTAAATCGTCTTATCAGGAGTTCTCACACTAAACGTCTCCTTAGTTAAATCTAAAAGGTATAATCTTTTCTAACCCCGAATTTGTTTGTTACTATAGTTTATACCATGGTCTGGGTGAATACTCGATTCTGATTGGCTGCAGGGTGTCCATTAAAAAGTGATAGAGGACACCTAGTAAATAAACCGTCAGACGTAACCAGGGAAACTAAGTTATTGTTTGTAAAAACTTTAGATTTCGATTGTAAAACTAATTAAAATATAAACTAATGTTTTAAAAATGTGTTATTTGGCAAGTGACCATGGTGTAAGCGGGTTAATGCCCTTCGAGGTGTCCATTGTCAGGTATTAATGGACTTCGGCGGAGGCCTCCGCTGCGCGTCGGACGGTTCACGCCTCGCCGGCGTCCATTAATACCTGACAATGGACACCTCGTCGGGCATTAACCCTTACATAATACCTTTTCACATAATACAATTAAAATATTATTTATTAATTTACAATAATATATTTTGTTTTCTTAAATCAACATGTCTTACAACATAAATACTTGGCATTATAGATGACATCAAATTATTACATTTTATCATAAGTACATTCGTGTTTACAATATCAAACACCCACTTCATTATAGTCCTTTTAGTTCTACAGTTTTTATTTTATTTATTTTTTATAAATCATTAAAATAATAAAGGAATAATATTTACCAGGATTTCCCAAAAGGTTTAACTAACCCCAGCTAAGGTCTCAGACCTGGTGGATGCAGAGCGGCCGTTTCTTGCTATTACAGTCTATCTTGTTTTACAGTCTATTTTGTGACTGAATAAGAGGCATACAAACTATATAGGACTTCTTATGCTATTTCCGCCCCCTTCTTTGGAAGGGTTCAAGATTCAGTCAAGGCCATTTGGTGCTCTTGCATGGATCATAATGAGAGCTTGTTTGTCCTTGCTCAAACACCTGCATGATAAGCCTGCATCCAGAAGTGTCAATCAGGTCAACATTACAGCATTTATGTATGTTGCTATTAAAGGTGGTATCAGTGATTTCAGGCCCAAAATTGTCTTTATCACATTCATCTAATCTTTCCTAACGATCTGCTAGCTGACCGTCCCATAAGCATGCCGTCAAAAAAACGCGTCTCTGTAGGCAGCCTCTGAGATCTGCACACAAAAACAATTGGTTTCACCAACCACTCAAAACCAAAACAAATAGTGTTCCAACCAATCACTGACAGGGGGAGGGTGTTGTGAGGTTTTGAGCCAGCTTCTTCTTCAGCTCTGACTTCGCGTGCAGCCGTGCATGAGCACAAAACCTCACAACACCCTCCCCCTGTCGGTGATTGGTTTGAACACTATTTGTTTTGGTTTTGAGTGGTTGGTGAAACCAATTGTTTTTGTGTGCAGATCTCAGAGCCTAGGCTGCCTACAGAGACGCGTTTTTTTGACAGCATGCTTATGGGACGGTCAGCTAGCGGATCGCTAGGAAAGATTAGATGAATGTGATAATTTTTTGGGGGGCCTGAAATCACTGATACCACCTTTAACACTTGCTTTTATCTGTTTACTGAATGATGCAACGACTGGAGAGCACTTTTTAAATTTCGTTGTACTTGTGACAATGACAATAAAGACCTATACTAATATGTCTACTATTATTTATAATGAGCTAATTTTCATTTCTTATTGTTTGTTATGGAAATGTTATGGTTATGTTTTCTCCACTCTTCTACAAGTTGATTGACCATCCTTGTCCATTTTCTCTCCCATTTTTTTCTTTCTAGTCTTCTTTCTGCATATTAGAATACTGTAATATAACAGATACTGCAATATTTTCCATAATCCTAATCTATTTTATATGACTCATTAAATATTATTGGCCTACATGCTCCATATGCTATCATCATGTATTTGTAACTCTTCGTTTCTGCTGCCAAGTACATGCACACGTTTTTTTTTTCCTCTAAAAAGAAATACTGTCTATTTTAATTTTTTAATTTTATCATGATATTTAGGATGATGTTTAAAAATAACCCAAGTTTTATATAATTTTTCATTTCTCACTCTTACCTCCTAGCCATGTATTATTTGATCTTATTACCATTATCTCTTGGTTATTTTTCCTTCTAGCCAATGCTAGAGTATCCTTCAATATTCTTCACATTATTTAATAAATTTCAAGATATTAGTTTCATTATCACCAAATAAGTCTCCATAACTAGGATTTGCTTCTATGCCATTTTCTAAATTACATTCTTACACAATTCATATTTAATTTGTCCATGAATGTTCTTCTTAAACTTTGCTAAGACTGACTATACTGTTGCAGTGTTTGCAGATGTCTTTCCATTTCCCCCAAATATTCCAGTTCTAACTTCTAACCAAATACTTTTCTCTCTTATCGTCAAAATCTTAATTTCCTTATAATGTTCCTTTAGGGTGGATTCACCTTACAGTGAATAATCTTCGTTTACCTTCCTATTAAGTATTTCTATCAGGACATTCACTTTAAAACATCTTGTTCTTTCCGTTTGTAATACTCATATCATTGTTTTTTTTTCCTCCAATTTTTGACCCTAATTTACTTACTATACGGTGGATTCATCAGGCAAGATTATGCAGAAATGAGAATCCCACAATTTCAGTAGTTCCATAATGCACTATTCAAATGTTCTTCCTTTATGTGCTATTAAATATATTTTTCAACTTTCTATCTTTCTATCTTTTATTTGCAGGGTGTCCATTAAAAAGTGATAGAGGACACCTAGTAAATAAACCGTCAGACGTAACCAGGGAAACTAAGTTATTGTTTGTAAAAACTTTAGATTTCGATTGTAAAACTAATTAAAATATAAACTAATGTTTTAAAAATGTGTTATTTGGGGGGGGGCACGTGACCATGACTGGCTGAGGACGTGTTTTCGCTGAGCTCCCGCTCCCACACAACATTAACTAGATTTCCTGCAACTTACTACACCCCTCTTAGCTTAAAACAGCAACTACATAAGTGGCAACAAACAAATTAACTTTGCTGGTGGTTAACCATGTCGAAACAGACGAAAATTCAGTCACGGAAGTTGACAAATACTTCAGCTGCTAATGCTAGTTCAGCTAGCGACTCCCCATTACAAGACGATGGGCCTCTGCCTATTGTGGACACCACGACTCTGATCCGCGAGGTAACCCAAAGTTTTACTAATGCCATGGACGAAAAGCTCTCTAAATTCTCAGAGACTCTAGAAAAAATCTCCTCAACTTTGGAGAGCCAGTCCAAACGTATCACCGCGGCGGAGCAGCGAGTTTCGGACGTGGAAGACACAGTGGCCGGGCTGGAGCTAAGAGTCGCCGAAGCAGAGAAGAAAATTAAGACAATGGCAGATAGCATTGATGATATGGAGAACCGGAGCAGGCGGGACAATATCCGTATCCTCAATCTGGAAGAGGGCACGGAGGGGAAACGTCCTATACAGTTCTTTGAATCTTGGCTCCCGACTGTACTCGGCTTAGAGGGTAGCCCCGGTACTAAAAGCCGTATTAAGATCAACCGGGCACACCGCAGCTTGGGTCCACGGGGAGCGCGTCCATGTCCGGTGATTATTAAGCTTCACAACTCCAGAGACAAACCCAGGATAATGGCAGCACTGAAGGCGAAGCAGAACCTGGAGTACGAAGGCAAGAAGATCCTTATTCACCAGGACCTGTCTACTGCGGTTCGAGAGAGACGTCGCACCTTCAATAGCGTATGTCAAGCCCTCATTGACAAAGGTATCCGTTTCAGCATGCGATTCCCGGCTACACTCACCGTGAACCACAACGGTACGGAACACAAATTTGAAACACGGAGAGGTGCAGAAAACTTTCTCAATACGCTGGAATAGAGTCAGAAGATGACTCCGATCTGTGATTCTCATCTGCCGGTTTGCTAAGGACTGAGTAAGTTTTATTATATATATACAGAAGACTATATATTCTAAAACTATTATTATAGCAAACTAAAACAGTTTGCATGAGAATTTAAATGGGTTCAGAGTCGAATTGGTTCAACTATGTTTCTTCCTCTATTAAGATACGAGGGATTTGCGGTTACTGATAATTTTGTAGCTACAGGAACTTTTTGCTGATCTGATTGATCAGAATAATAATGTGCTTGTTAACTTTATGTTGTGGGGGTGGGAGTGAGATATGGAAACTGTTTTGTTTTCCAGAAGCGATTACTCCCTTCAGCAGCATGTGCTCTTACAACACTACCCATTGGGTAGCTTTTTGTTTTTGTTTACTTGGTTTTCTTAGAGTTCTGACGTTATCCCATCTGTTGGAGATGGGCATGTTTATCCCAGCACAGTTTATCTGCCCAATAAGTGTGAACTGCAATGTGTTTTTTATTTTTTTATTTTTTTATAATCTTTTTTTATATTTTTTATATATATATTATGTTTTATCTACCCTAAATGGATCACTCTTACTTGCTACCCGATAAGTAGTCCACGTCATGAGTAACACAAAAGTTATTACACTAAATGTCAAAGGTATTAATCATGTGGTGAAGCGGCGGAAAATTCTCTCCATGCTCAAAAAAGATAAGGTACAAGTGGCACTATTACAAGAGACCCACCTCACTGATCTGGAACACTTGAAATTAAAGCGGGACTGGGTCGGCCAAATTTATTATTCTTCATTTAACTCAAAGAGTAGAGGAGTAGCAATACTTATCCATAAAAATCTTACATTTACACTTGATAAAGTCATACAAGATACCGAAGGAAGGTATGTTGCTGTTACTGGGTGTCTGTATGGAGAACGTGTTCTCATAGGAAGCGTCTATGCCCCCAATACATTTGACAGCTCGTTTTATTCTAAATTATTGGCTGACATCTCCTCAATTTGCCCTCCATATGTCATACTTGGAGGGGATTTTAACTGCGTTTTGGCCCCAGAAATGGACCACAGCCCACCTAAAACTCTACCCCCCACCAAAATGGCCCAAGCTACAAAGGGGCTCTGTTCAGATCTGGTTTTATTTGATGCATGGAGGGTAATTAACCCACAAGATAAAGACTTCACATTTTTCTCTCGCCCTCATCACTCTTTTTCGAGAATTGATTATTTTTTTGTCTCGAGGTTAACCCTAGACAAGACTATAGTCTGCTCTATTAATCCATGTGCCATCTCAGACCACTCATCGGTCTCTATAGAACTCATGCCACCTTACTATAACCCCCTATCTAGACACTGGCGTTTAAATACTTCTCTTCTAAGTGACCCTGCATTTTTAACATATTTGGAATCACAATGGGACCTTTTCATTTCAACAAATGATTCACCTGAGATCTCTGCGTCTACTCTGTGGGAAACAGGCAAGGCTTTCCTGAGGGGAGCCATAATTTCCTATACTGCTGCAAAGAGAAAAAGTACACTGGCAAAACAAATAGAACTTGAGCAACAAATTATAGCTCTGGATAGGGACCTCAAGACCACAGCCTCATTATCCATACTTAAAAAATTAGAAGCAGCCCGCTCTGCCCTAGACCAACTCTTGTCCCAAAAAGCAGAATCGGCCATCTTTTTTGCTAAGCATAGATTATTCGAATCTGGCAATAAACCTGGGAGGCTCCTGGCTCGACTAGCCAGGGGCCAGACAGGGCCTCATGTTATACCATCGCTTAGGGATAGTAAAGGCACAGAGCATTTCGAAACCAAAACCATGTGCACAATTTTTAAGGATTTTTATCAAGAACTATATTCCTCCGAATGCCAAAACACTTCAGAGCAGAGAAAAAGATTTCTTGATGGAATACATCTTCCCACTCTGACTGAAGATTGTAGAAATGACTTATGTAGACCAATTACAGCACAAGAAGTTACAGAGACCATTAAATCACTACAGAGTGGGAAAGCCCCGGGTCCGGATGGATTCGGTCCTGAATTTTATAAAAAGATGATCAAGCTGGTGGTTGGACCCCTGACTAACATGTTTACTGAATCGTTTGAAAGAGGCACGCTTCCACCAACTTTAAATCTGGCCCACATCTCTTTGATTTTAAAAAAAGATAAGCCTTCTGATTGTTGCAGGTCTTATAGACCAATAAGTTTGCTTGGTGTTGATTGCAAAATATTATCAAAACTCCTGGCTAGAAGGCTAGAGGAGATGATACCTGTCCTAGTTAGACCAGACCAGACTGGATTTATCAAAAATAGATATTCTGTCTCTAATGTTCGAAGGCTCCTAAACATAATACAATTTTCACATATTACAAAGAAGAGGGTCCTGGCGGTCTCATTAGACGCTGAAAAAGCGTTTGACCGGGTGGAGTGGGAGTACCTTTTTGATGTTCTTGATAAATTTGGGCTGGGCTCGGATTTTATTCAGTGGGTTAAGCTTCTATACAGGTCTCCTGCCGCCCGGGTCATGGTAAATGGTTCGGTGTCTGATATTTTTCCCTTGAGTAGAGGTACGCGTCAGGGTTGTCCCCTCTCACCGCTTTTATTTGCACTTGCTCTCGAACCACTTGCTGAGACTATTAGGAATCACAATGGACTGTCCGGTGTAACTTTAGGAGACATTGAATACAAAATATCACTTTATGCTGATGACATATTACTGTTTATCACCAAACCAGAGAATTCTATACCCGTTTTGGTAGCAATTATATGTCAATTTGGTCAAATTTCAGGGTACAAAATTAACTATGACAAGTCAGAGGCCCTGCCACTGGGTGACTTTGGAGACCGTGCAACCCTTGTCAATTTTCCATTTAGATGGTCGAGTGCTGGCTTTGTTTACCTGGGCGTCAGGGTATCAGCTAAGCCTGATAAAGATGAACGTGCTTCCCAGAATATTATATCCAATGCAAATGCTACCACTTAGGATTACTAGAAGGGCATTTTTAGGTATAGAAAGAGCTCTTTCAAATTTCATATGGCACGGAAAGAGACCTAGATTAAAGATGAAAACTTTACAATTACCCGTTAACAGAGGGGGTCAAGCCCTTCCCAATTTTTTGTATTATAACTGGGCCTGTCATGCACGCATAATATCAGGCTGGCTCAATCATTTTCTCCACCAGGAGGGAACCCTGGTTGATGCCTGGTGCTGTGCCCCCTTCTCCCCCATCAGTCTTATTTCAATTAGCAAAGGTGAAATCATGGCAGAGGTTAAAAATAATCCCATCATGCTTAACACTTTAAAGACTTGGCGTGATATCACTAAACATGTTGGTCAGAGAGGCTTTTCATTAGCATTACAACCTATAACCCAAAATAAAGCTTTTCCTCCTGGTGTGGGGAAAAGTATTTTCAATTTTTGGTACTCAAAGGGGTTAAGATTTGTGGGTAATTTATTTGAAAACAGTAATTTTATGTCATTTTCACAACTTCAGAATAAATACCAAATACCACACAGCCACTTTTTTGGTTTTCTTCAGGTTAGACATTTTGTACAGTCCAATCTTGCACTTTCAACAGACCAATCAATAGAGAGTCCAATTGATGGCCTCCTCCTTACTTTTAATTCAATTGCTTCCAATAACAGAAAATTTATCTCACTCTTTTATGGAAAACTGTACTCTCTTAATTGTGAGTTTACCCATTAACAACAGTTGCCCTGCAGATAGAGAGAGCTGCTCTAAATGTAGATTCAGAAGGAACAAGACTGGTTCTGATTTAACTGTTTTGTGAAAAATTGAACTTAGCTCCTGAGAAATATTCCTCCAATACCTGAGTATTAAGGGACATTGCCAAATACAATGATAGTAGGTCCCTACTTCTTTCTTACATTTCCTACAGAGGGGAGAGACTTGGGGGTTAATCTTGTTTAGAAAATGAGGAGTGCGCTGCAATCTATGCAATATCCTGTACTGACTCTCTCTAAGTCTATTACACATAAACAGTTTCTTAACAGATTCAAATGCATCTGACCAGATATCAGTATCAAGATCAATCTCCAAATCCTTTTCCCATGACTCCCTGCTTTTGTTAACAGTGTGCACCTGTGAGCTCTTTTAGCCGACTAAATGCCTTAAATGCATCAGGGCTGAAGTGACGGTTACACTTCCACGTCTTTAGGGAGTTGTACTCGTCCACAAGCAACTTCCCACTCTTTTCGTATTTTTTCTCCTTTGGAAAGCAGTGGAGGCTTACATCACTCCCCTTATTTCCTTTGGATTGGAAATTGCAACCAAACGCTGCACAATGTGGCATTATGTTAACGTTTAGGATGTAGCTACAGTTTACAGCGCCATTAGCTCACCTCTCTCTGCTCTGAACGCAACCAATACACGTCATCGACCCAGAATGCACTGCGCGCGCCAAATAATGGCTGCCTTCGTAGCTCAAATTCTGTAAAACACTTTGAGGATTTTTTAAATAACGAAAATATTTTATGTATTTATAACTATGTATTTTGTAGGAGAGAGCGTTTGTAGCATATTTAGGCCTATGTGTCTTAATAATCAGGGTTCCTTTTAAAGGTACCATAACTCATTATCATAACAGCATTTTTATTTAATTTAAAATGAAAGACAGTCAAAAAATATCGTAGATTGCGTACAAATGTTATGTGTGCCAGCAAACATGAAGCTGCGTGGGCGAAAAACATCTAAACAATTTTAAGACTATTTTGGCTATACTAATCGCTGGTCTAATTCAGGGCTAGCCAAGCCGTTAAACGTAGACCACTGATTGCCTCGATTTCGCCGGGTGGGCTAAGAGCAGACTGCACATAGACCGTCCAATTCAGAGCTAGTGACTAGACCGTCCATGTCATGAAATGACACTTGCACCTTGTAGATATTATTACCAATGCAAACATGATGGGATATCCACCACCATCTCATGCGCTGCCTGGCCAAAAAACACTTTTAACCCCTTAAACACTGAGGCCATTTTTGGAGTTTTTTGTCTGAGTGACACACAAAAAAGTAAAGACTCATTTCAAAACTATAGAGAGGAGAGTCAAAAGGTAGATATCATTTGTTAGGAAACTTTTTATATTTTTAGAAAATATAAATTTTTATTACTTTTGGACAATCTAATGCTGAGAAAATGCTAAAAGACAAAAATATTAATATTATTTTTTAATAATTTACATATCTTTCTTATTTGAAATGCAATAATTCAGGAAGGAAATACGGTGGCAAAATAATTCTTTTTTTGTGATGTTCCCCTATGTGTGGTCTGCGTCTGGATCGTTATTTTATGATGATAGCATAAAGTAATCCAAAGTTACAGCACTTGGAACAAAGGGAGCCTTTTTGTTAAGTCCTCACACATTTGGAAGGCAATACAAAAAATGAGTTTTCTTAGTGACATACACAAAACTAAAGACTCATAACTTCAAAACTATAGCAAGGAGATTCTAAAGGTAGGTATCGTTTGAAAGAACACTTTTCAATTTTTTTGAAAATATACATTACATTACATTTGGACATTCTCCTGCCGAGAAACTGCTGATAAAAGAAAAATAAATATATATAATTTTTATAATGATAATGCATATCTTTCTTATTTGACATGGAATAACTCAGGAAGGAAATAAGGTAGAAGGAAAATTCTTTTTTGGGGAAGTCCCTCTACATATGAGCTGCATCTGGATACAATTTTGTGGTGATTGGATAAAGCATTTGGAACAAAGATAGCCTTTTTGTTGAGACCTTGACGCCCCCTCATGGGCATTTTTAAAATTGTTTCACCATGAAGAATATCTTGTCATAAAAGCAATAGATTATGTTAATTTTGGGCTCATTTTAATTGTATTAATATGCAGTAAAAAATGAAGTGCAATTTTCAACGATTTTTGAATGTTTCATGAGATGAATGATGTTTTAGACACATTGCAGTACATAGTACAAAAAACAATTTTATAGATTATGAAAAAAAATATTCTATTTATCAACAAATAACTCAGCAGTAATTAGGAGTTTTTCGAATTGGCTACATTCACTGTAAAGTTCAGACTCTAAGCTTTCAAATGACACCAATTTTGTTTGAATCAAGGCAATATTTTGGAAAAATATGATAATTAATATTTTCGCAGCTAGGTGGCGTCTGTGGGGCGTCTGCGGGCGGTACACTCCGGTTGAGAGAGACTGGGCAGCACTCGTTCAGAGTTGATCGAAGTGGTTGGATGCATTAAAAAGCTGAGATTCTAAGCTTTAATATGATACATATTTTGTGTTATTCCACGTTTGAAATCGAGCACGGATGGTTCCGGGAAAACACTTTGCACCCCGGGAGGATGAGAGACTTGTTTTTTTAGCCAAGTTTGCATCACTTCGTGAGGAATATCTCGTGATCAAAGCAATGGATTATGTTGTGTTTGGGCTCTTTGTAATCGTGAGAATCTGCTGTCAATAAAGATGTGTGATTTTTCACAATGCATGCATGTTTCATTGAGTTATGAGCTGAAACGTCACATCAAAACAACATCGCATCACTGCTATTGCTACTTCATAGATCCGCCTGTGGAATTTTTTGTGTTAGAACGCCATAAGGAATATCTTTAGATCTGAGTGATGGATTATGGCGAGTTTGGGCTCTTTTTAATCTTAACAATCTGCTGTAAATAATGATGTGCCATTTTCCACAATTGATGCATGCTTCATTGAGTTATGAGTTAAAACGCGACAAGTGCTACATCTATAATAAATGAGTACTAGGATAGGCGCGTCTGAGGTATTTTTTGTTTTAGAACGCCATGAGGAAATATCTTTAGATCTGATTGATGGAATATATTAAGTTTGGGCTCTTTGTAATCGTGAGCTCCTGCTGTAAATAACGATGTATAATTTTTCATGATCGCCGTATGTTTCATGAAGATACGAGTAAAAAGGCCAAGTCTAAGCTACCTTGCTAGGCTACGTGAATCAGTGGATTTTTTGTGTTTTAGAACTCCATGAGGAATATCTTTAGTTCTGAGTGATGGATTATGTTGAGTTTTGACTCTTTTTAATTGTAAGCATCTGCTGTAAATAATGATGTGTCATTTTCCACAATTGGAGCATGTTTCATGAAGTTACAAGCGGAAATGTGTCTAAAATGCAGCATCCATATATGGTTTACACATGGGTCTCTTAAAGGTCCCATGACATGAAATTTTCAATTTCTGAGGTTTTTTAACATTAATATGAGTTCCCCTAGCCTGTATATGGTCCCCAAGTTTCTAGAAATTTCAATCGGTATAAATCGAGCTTTTCCTATCTTTCTCTGCCTTTGAGAAAATGGAGGCTCAATCAGGCTGATCTTGAATCCCCTCTTTATGACGTTACAAGGAGAAATGTTACCTCCCCTTTCTCTGCTTTGCCCGCCCAGAGGATATTTCTCGCCCATGAGAAAACGAGCTAGGAAACAGGAACGCGCACGCGCGATTTTAGTTTGTCCACGAGAGACATAATGGCTTTTGAGCGAGCAAAGCATAATAATTGCTCAATAATTGGATGTACAAATGAACACTGAAGGGTCAATACAAAGCTGGGCTTGCTGAACGTCTGAAACTAAAGTCTGGATCAATCTCTTTGGCTCAGCTACACACCTCGGACAAGTAAGTCAACTAATGATATATAAGTGTGTTGCTTTACTGTTTATGGTTACCTAGCTTGTTACACGTAGAATGTGGCTGTCACATGAGCTATGCAGTTTATGTGTGTGAATACACACACTGTAACGCGAGTGTTGTACACTTCTTTGTTATTTGGATAACCGTTTTCCTGTTGGTTATATGGCGCGCGCGATAACCGCATTTCAAGATCGCAGAGCTTGATGTAATTGTAATAAGATAAATGACAGACGTTACAGATCTCTCATGAAAAGGCAACAGTAGGTTAGCGTTAGCTACATGATAATAACTGTAAACCATCCGAATAAAGTACCGTATCCAAACATAATATTTTAAACTTACCATTCGGAAACGTCCTGCTGGAGCTGCTGAGTTGCAGCTTCTCCATCTGGATCAGATTCTGGGTCAAACTGAAATGCTTGAACGACTGCGTGTCTTCGTGCCATTGCAATATATCCAACATAAACAAACATGCATGGTATCGTTGCGCAAGATGGTCAAGGCCACGCCCACCCTCCACCTTGCGCCGCCTTTCTCCTCCTCATTATCATTTAAAGCTACAGACACCGAAACGGCCTGTCTGAAGGAAGCTCATTCTTGGACTGGTTTGTAGTGGCTATAATTCTGCACCGAGGCTGAATTTTTGGAAAGAGATTTCAGATACAGTACTAGGGACCACTAAGGTCTATATTAAAGCCTACAAAAAGTAGCATGTCATGGGACCTTTAAGGGGTTATTTTACAAAAACCTTGCTCAAGTTTATTAAAAACCCTGGAACAATTATGCTTGTTGTATTCTACTCATTGAGACCTTTCAAATGACATATGACACAGGACTATCTGAGCTGTATGATGTTTTTGACATATTGCAGTATGTGGTACAAAAAAGTAGTTTATAAATTATGAAAAAATTTTTTTTCTATTTATCAGCAAATAACTCAGCACTACATTGGAGTTTATCAAATTGGCTACATTCAGACTCTAAGCTTTCAAATGACATCTATTTTAAGTTGATCCAGGTAATATTTTTGAAAAAAAATTATGATTATTAATTTTGCAGCTAGGTGGCGCCTACGGCGGGTACACTCGCATTTAGTGGAATAACTCTGCAATCATTAGAAGTTGATCGAAGTAATTAGATGCATTAAAAAGCTGAGATTCTAAGCTTTAAAATGATACCTATTTTGTGTTGTTCCATTCAGTGGTTGCTTAGTAATTTGATTATGAATATTTTTCATGGGGTGGCGTCCCGCCGGCGGGACGGTTAGGGTTTAAGGGGTTAATCAGTTTGGACTATAAGTGTGCTACAAATAGCCGGTCTGACTATGAGCTAAATCGTGGCTATGCACAGCCTACACATAGAACATGTCAAAGAAATGAAACCAAACACCTTGTAATCACAGTTGACTTGCTTACATGATGGAATATCATACATATCACAAGTTATTTTCGGAAAAAAATACATGTAACCAGATTAAATGTTATTTTGTCTAGAAGTGGGTTACACATAGCCGGACTATATCGGGTCTATATTTAACCAAGGCTGTGAAATGACGGCTATTGCTTGTTGGGTCCAGTCTTCAATGTCACATGATCCTTCAGAAATCATTCTAATATGATGATTTGATCCTCAAGAAGCATTTATGATTATTATCAACGTTGATTTCTGATGGAGTGTGTGTAACTGGAGAGAAAGAGTACTGAGTAAAGAAAGTATAGTAAAGAGTATCGTTTCAAACCATTCATTAGAACACACACGATGTACTTAGTAAGCTACAGTATGTGTAGCCTACTGTGTACAGTGTGTATACATTTCATGTAGGAAATTAATCCTGTTAACAGTAATGTAATGTTAACATAGTGTTACATAGTTCCACTTAGTACACATATCTCCAGTTTCATTTCAATTTCATTTCAACTGACCACACTGTTAACGTTAATGCAGTCTCTCCATATATTTACAGAAAATTGCTGTAAATGGTTATTGCTGTTTTCTACGTATATATAATATGTACTGTATATATAATTTCTACGAAATTGGGAGCACCCAATTTCCCTCCTAAATTAAACACAAAAACGTATTTGCCTGTGTTTCTGCTACTCCACAGAAAAAAAAAGCTATTATATGTAAGCAATTTAAGTTTCAACGTAATAATCAATGTTCATTATGCATCAATTACCGATAATTGCTGCAAATATAGCTGCTGCTGTCTGTCCCGCTTAAAATCATTAGGTGTGTTCGACATCGGCTGCGGCTGGATGTAACCGATCGGCGAGAGTAGCCGCGTGCAGGCGGGGAGGAGCTGCAAACGGAGACGTGAAGTCGGACACTTTCTGGTTCCCGTAGTGACCGCTCACGTGGTGTTTGCATACTTTACCACAGCTGCAGTGAAATAAATGCAATATTTGCCAAATAATACACAGATGTTTCATTTCATGAGACATGTTCATTCAATACTTTATGTACTGCTTCATACAGCGTCTGTTTGAACAAGAATAAAGTTCAACATAAGCAACTATCAATGAAGTGGAGTCTACGTTTTTTAAGCAGTTTTAATTTGATAAACATGACACAATATAACATGACAACGACATGAAAAGAGTGTTCACTGTTATAATAAACTGATTTGAGAGCATTAGAGGAACTAAAGGTGTTCGAATAAACACGAAACACACGTGATCGTTGTCATGCGGTGAATCCGGCCAATCGTGGAACAGCTGTGTCGTCATCAGCCCTCCTGCAGCCCAGTGCAGCCGCTCTTGAGAAGCTGCGCTGGCTGAGTTCTCCGGCTACTCTCGAAACGCTCTCGCGGTACTTTGATGCCATACGTCACAGTCACGTGGCGTCGGCGCTGTATCAAGTCGGACAAAATTTCTAACCGGCATGCACTGCTTCAAGTCAGCCGCCGATCGTTCTGCGCAGAGCTGCATGAAGTCGAACAAGCCCTTTGGCAACGCGGATTTGTAGAGCTGCGTGAACCACGTGACCGCGTGGCGGCGAGATCAACTCTCATATTTAATCAACTCTCATATCTAACTGTTGCTCTGTCTTCGTCAACAACCCCTGCTAGTGAGGTAGACTATGGAGAGTATGCTCGGTAAACTACTGCTTTTCCTGCAGTTCCTGGATGTCAACGTAGAATTTTCTGTCGAATTTGAACCAATGAATTTGAGGAAGCAAATTTGCAAAGCGCAATAAAATGGACCAAAAAATTGCCTGTTGAATATTGTTGGTTGTTTTTTTAAACAGTTTGAAATGTTTTGAATAGAAATAATCACAGCTTAAATATTCAACCATGCTGAATTTCAGCCCATTAAAATGCAAGCCCTAAAATGCATTAAAATGCAAGCATGGTTAATGCAATGCATTTTTTTTTTTCAAGTAGCCTAGTGCAATTCAACCGGCTTTTTTGTTTCAAAAACATTTGGCATTATTTTACTTCCATAGTTCTGGTTCACGCCGTCCGGAAACGTCACGTCCGTTACCAGTTGCACGTGCTCCGGTGTATTAAACAACACAGGCGTCAATGTTGCCTTATCAATTTCAGCCTGAATCAATCTTAGAGAATTTTGAATATTAGTGGAGAGGAATCGAGCAGAACTTGTGCACCAACGGCTGTTACAGGACGTTTCAGAAAGGTATGTTTATTTTTTTTGTGTGTACAGTAGATGTCTCATACTTTTTCCAAACGTGGTTATATGTAAATGCTACTGCTGCTTATGTTAAAACACGCAAAAATATACATGCATTTCATACAATCGTTCTACCTCATATAACAATCCTCGAAGGGATTATTTGATCAGACACACAGACGAACTGACACACACACAAACACACACACTACAAAACGAATGTAGCCAAATATCTGTCGTCAGAACCATGAGCACATTACGAGACTAACCATGGTAACCTGATGCCAACAAACACCATCATTCAACGATCGCTGGTGGGATTAAAATGAAGTTTGTATGTGTTTTAGCCTAAACTGCGTTGCTACAGCATAAAACCATAGAAACTGGCAAAGGAAAACACATCAACAAAGCAAAAGGCTACATGTCGTGACCCATAAACATCAGCTTCTGCTTTTAAAGTGGGAACTGCTCCATCTTTCAGGACCAGCTTGTGAATCCGGTGTGAACTCGCTTAGATCCACGTTATGACTCTAATGCAGCAACTCTTCTTCTTCTCAGCATGGGTGTGTGTGTGTAGCTGTATAGCTACTACTAGTCCTGAGTGAATTGATATAATTATTGTATGCCGTGTTTCAGACTTATCTCTTAATAAAACATGAACAGTGAACAAGAGTATTTGTATCTGGCATACATTTGACAGTAGGCTAATATATTATTTCACCACAGCCACTTGTAACACTAAACTGAAAATGGTACTTTAGTTTAGCAGTAACTGTAGCCTATAAGAAACAGTTCAACAAATACATCTAGGAATATAAAAAAAGTAGGCTATATGAATAATATATATAAAATATATATATATATATATATATACAGTACCAGTCAAAAGTTTGGAAACATTACTATTTTTAATGTTTTTGAAAGAAGTCTCTTATGCTCATCAAGCCTGCAGTTAAAAAAACAAAACAAAAAAACAGTAATATTATGAAATATTATTACAATTTAAAATAATGGTTCTCTTTTTTAATATACTTTAAAATGTAATTTATTTTTGTGATGCAAAGCTGAATTTTCATCAGCAAGTACTCCAGTCTTTGGTGTCTTATGATCCTTCAGAAATCTTTCTAATATGATGATTTATGATCAATGTTGGAAACAGTTGTGCTGCTTAATATTTTTTCTATAACCTGAGATACTTTTTTCAGGATTAAAAAGAACTATTTATTTAGAATAGAAATCTTTTGTAACAATATACACTACCGTTCAAAAGTTTGGGAACAATAAAAAAAAAAAAAAAAAAAGAAATTAGTACTTTAATTCAACAAGGATGCGTTAAATTGATAAAAGGTGATGGTAACGATTTATATTGTTAGAAATGTTTTTATTTTGAATAAATGCTGTTTTTATGAATAAATGCTGTTAACGTTTTACTCATCAATGAATCCTGAAAAAAGTATTCCAAAAAATATATACTAAACAGCACAACTGTTTCCATCATTGATAATAACTGAGTATTAAATCATCATATTAGAAAGATTTCTGAAGGATCATTAGACACCAAAGACTGGAGTACTTGCTGATGAAAATTCAGCTTTGCATCACAAAAATAAATTACATTTTAAAATATATTTAAAAAGAGAACCATTATTTTAAATTGTAATAATATTTCATAATATTACTGTTTTTTTTTGTTTTTTTAACTGCAGGATTGATGAGCATAAGAGACTTCTTCCAAAAACATTAAAAATAGTAATGTTTCCAAACTTTTGACTGGTACTGTATATATATATATATATATATATATATATATATCTTTAAACCTTGATGTCCAGAAACTTTTTTTTTGCAATAAAAGGCATGTCAGTTTTTTATACACAAGTTCAAAGAAAGTGCAACAGTAACTTATACTCAATCAAAGTAGTCTTTTAAAAACACTAAGTGCAGCCACAGTGTAGTGAAATAAGAGACTTTAATAGAGTACACAAATAAACCTCAACTTAACAAGTTAAGATTCAACAAGAGCAGTATTAAAGTATTTCAGGTAATTTCATTCCCACAACCTGTTGCAATTATAAATAGCCCTTACCTGTAGGTTAAAGTCCCTGTAAAGTCAAAATTAAGTATGCGTTCTGAGTTTGTCACACCACAGAAAAATGTGTTATTAGCCACCCAGCCACATTTAAATGATAAAAAAAAGCAGCCAAATAAATAAAATAATCTATCAAAATCTTGAAAAAATTAGCAGTGGTCTCTACTCTCAAACGCTGGGGGCGTGTCCGCTGGCTCCGCTGAAACCACGCCCACTCGCGGGAAAGTTGACACGTGGGCATGCACTGACGATGATAGTTGTCAGCAATACGGGGGATGAACGCACTATACGGTCGGCTTGGCCCCATTCACCAGTAACAGCTGATTATCAGTGAATTCCAGTTGTCTCCGACGAAAGTTTATAAAACTATCCTGTGTAAAAAGATTAATTAGTAATTACAGAGGCAAGGTGTTGGTTGTGATCCTCAGCTCTACATCAAGGTGGCTCTTCTTGTTGATATGATCGTTGTTCGTAACTTTAAAGGGACATTGTGTAGGAATTTCTCCCATCTAGTGGTGAAATTGTATTTAGCGTTCAAACGAATAATGCTCTCCAGCGCCTCACTTTTTCAAATGCGCGTTGCATCTACGGTAGCCGTTATGTACCAAAAAGCTATGACAGGATGTCTTATAATAGCACTTCGAGTTTTTCTTCGGGTGAACATGTTTGTTATTTAAAACAAACTGAAACTTGAAACAACAAAAAAAGAATGTTACAGTATGAACTACTGACTGTCAAAAACATTAACTATGGTAATTAGTAGTAATGCCTTCTTTACTCGTTATATTTTTTGAAGTACGTGCATTGTTAGATATCATCATCATCAGAGCCTTCTCTATCGTTACTTTACTCAATAGCTGCTATTCATCACAGAGCCTGTTTAACTTTTAACTATAAATGTTCTACTGTCTATATAATAAAGTACACAACCAAGCAATGAAAAAAAAGCTTGTAATTAAGACTGTAACATTGACTTACCTGTCGAGAAGAAAGCAGGCAACTTCAGGGTCTCTTTTGAAAGCTTTCTCCTGCATTAGATATCCTGACACTGACAGTAACCCTTGTTTTTGTAATCTCCGGTCACGTTTCCTTTTACGATCTATTTTGGACTTTTTCGACGACGAGGACTCCTTATCCTGTGACTCATATGTATGTATGAATGAACGGTGTATAAATAACCGTGCAGTGCAGCCTTTTAAACTTGCTGCGGCAGTGACAAGCGCCTCTCACTGCTCTGCTCCTCCGCTTCTGCTGGCTTCAGTCACGTGACGCTGGCTCTGAACGAAACGCGTTGTGGAAACGCGTTGGCCTAGTACTTTTTGTCCCTCTCTGCTATTATAGTTTTTCAAGATGGCGGAACTACATGGAAGCCTCCGTGGACTTACCCGTCCCATGTATATAAAGATAATAAATTCTTCGTTTACGAGGATTAGTCTGATCATTGGCATAGGTATTTGTACACCATTGAGGGCATATTTATGAATAAAAATATAGATTTTAGATAATAAAATACCTAAAAAGCTACACATTGTCCCTTTAAATAAGGACCCTAATCTTTTTTGTAAGTGATCGCATCAGGTAATATGCATTTCCGTGACGAAGGCATAGCTAGCTAGCAAACTGTAGGCTGTGTAGTAATAGTACTCGCGATTGAGCGGGAACTGATTGGGGAGGGGCAGCCTCAGTGGCTCCAGTGCGTCATCAGCTGCAGCTATCGATTCTTTTTGTAATCGATTAATCTAGCACTTTATCGATTGATTAATCGAGTAATCGGATAAAAAAAATTAGTGTGTTTTTAAACAACCAAAACAAATAATGCATAACGAAAATGATGTGGCTGTAAAATAATCAAGCATTTGGCTTTTATTTCTCAAAAAAAAACTGAGGTATTTATTCCAACTCCAACATTTGGCTCCAAAACTAAGCCTATTTATTGTACTTTTTACCCATTTAGTGTTTATAAGTGCCAGTGCCAACAATTATATAGCCTAACAATACAGTTAAGTCAACTTTATACTTTAAAACATGTATAACATGTAAAACTATGAATACAAACTTAAATAGTAAAGGCCATTTGGCCTTAGTTTTGTCTTCTTAATACAACAATACAAAAAAAGGATTGCACCTTCTGCAAATTACCCACCGGAGAACAAAAATAAATGAAATGAATAGCCTATAAAATATCAAGCCAAACAGGTACACAATGTATACAATTTATAAAAAAATAAGTGTAGCTTTGAAAAGGGGAATGTTTTATTGTAAATATGCATTTTGTTAAATAGAAAAAGAACAGCATTTTGTTTCTCACTTAGGCTAGTTGAAGTATATTAGCACGTTTTGTAGTATTATATTTTTTTGTTAATTGAAAATGTTCTATGCTCAATTACTTTGGTAGCCGATTGTGTCTTCCCCAAAAGTACTAGTGGATTTGGAGAAGCAGGCTGGTGGGGAGTTTCATTTTTTGTTGTTGTCTGTAACTATTTGGCAGACGTGACAAACAAGGTCTCGCAAAGACTGCAATGCAATATTTTTTCCTCCATCACGTCCCGGTGTATACAGTGAATGCATGCTGAAATTATTGTTGCGTGGCTACATAAAAGTTTGAGCATATGTGATGCATTGCCGCAATTGGTCTGACTGGCGCTTGAGAGAGACGAGTGTGCGTGTGTGTGTGTGTGTGTGTGTGTGTGTGTGTGTGTGTGTGTGTGTGTGTGTGTGTGTGTGTGTGTGTGTGTGTGTGTGTGTGTGTGTGTGTGTGTGTGTGTGTGTGTGTGTGTGTGTGTGTGTGTGTGTGTGTGAAGGGGTTCTTTTTTAGGCTATACTCTCTTGCAGTTGAACGTGAATACATTTACTACTTTAAAACATCAAAGCTAAACATCATATCTAGTCAAACCGCATCACGACATCACTACAAATACAGTATGGGATTAAAATCGGCGAACATCAATGTGTAGGCTTAGGCACGGGCGGAAATATTGGCGCTGGGTTAAAAAAAAAAAAGCGGGGGACAGAATCGTTACCTTGTTTCAGCGACGCTGAAAGGAAGCGATCCCAAACTTTAGACATTCTCTGCCGTTTATGGACATCTTTACTCTCCGACATCGCGCCAACTAAATTCAAAATGTATCACGTGCTATTGTGCTTCCTGAACACTGAACAAAGGTCCGTGTGAAATCAGATCCCTGCGCGTATAGTGCGCGTCATAGGAATTTAACGAGGCTTCGAGGCAGAGTTTTTGCCTTGAGGAATTTTTGTAATCGAGTAACTCAATGAATCGTTGCAGCCCTAATCAAGTAGGGGTGTGTCCAGGAGCTCAGGGGCTCCAGTGAGTCATCGAGCCCCCGTTTTAGCCCCGCCTAAAAAATCCGGAACACAGCAATGGTGAAAAACTGTTTAACGGTCTAAATCCACAATTCAGTATTTGACATTTCACAGTCTTTGTAATATGTTTTAGCAATACATTTCTAACATTTCTAATGTGTTTAGAATTATTTTTTAGAATTGCCTTTACAGGGACTTTAAAGATGCTAGATGTTGTTTCAGGGTTTTACCAGTTAAGTCCTGTATCCGTTTCACTGGGTGTTTGCAAGTATCAAAATTCAAACTTCATCAAATTAAAGATATTTCTTGGAATTATCACTCGAAACTTGTGTAAGGGGGTATACAGTTTAGACCCAGAGATCAGATAGGATGAAAGAAGACCAGGAGTCATGAAGTTCAATCAAATAAGTACAAATTTACTGAAGAATAGTTTGCAGTTAAATTGGTAGAGCCAGCATCAAAGTCTCACGAGGAGGTCGCAAGCTAACGCTACCTTACACAAAATCTCACACCAATAATTCCTTTACCAAGGTCATACATGACATCATCGTTGACTTCTGATTGGCTAAGCGAACATTAAGTCTAAACATGAATACATTTTTAATAGATAAGTGGGTATAGCATCATTAATCAAAACAGTTGGTGCCCAATTCCAAGATTTATGTCCAGGGTGACCTTCCAGGGTCCGAGGAAAGCGTCTTCGTGTCTATATGTCATATATCACAGTGTTAAGAACCTGTAGAGAGTATCAAACACACACACACAGCACCAAGGAACAACAGTTCTTTTCAAGGCTGAAGAAGGCCTGAGCCCATTAAGAGCAGTCCACCATAACAGGCTGATAAAACATTTCACTCCTCAGAAAGCAGGAATGATAATATCCCCCTTTACTCCTTAGAAAAATGCACATGAGGATGTAAACTTAATTAAAAACCAGGTAAATTTATGTATTAGAAATTGACCCTTGAACTTATACAAGTCAACCAAGAAAGATATACATATATAGATGCAGATGTATGAAGGTATACGCAACACTTGAGTCCAAATACCTTCCCGCTGCTCTCTGTATCTCAGGAGAATTATTATCAAAAGGGCTAAAATAAACTGGTTAAACACTCACAGAAATCATATGTATATATGTATGATTCATTTAATGAATATAGAAATGATTATGATAACATGCATATACTTGTTTATTGAATTGTTAATAAGAATAATAAAGTAATCATTCAAAATGATATATGTAAATTTAAATTGAAGAGGCAAGGGATTCTGACCCCAACCCTTCACGTGTCTTGACAGTTTTCCGAATCACCACAGAATGGTTTCGTTTTAGTTTAGAAAAATTCTGAATAATACCAAGGCAATAAATTCAAAAAAGGGAAAAAAATAACAGAAAAGCATGCAGGTCTTCAACTGAAATTGCGGCGCTCAGAAACAGGGAACAAAGCCTTTTATACTGTCCCTGTCATTGGGGCAACGCAAGGCAAGTTTTAATCATGCGTCAAGCGATCCAAATCTCTCCTGCAAATGTAATATTTCCTCTCGCTACAACAGCAAGCAGATGATACGAGTTCTCAGACAAATGTCTCCATGAATAAAGTCCATGAGTAACTGAATAAAAAAGTTAATAAACATTGTAAGAGGGTTTATTAACTTTTTTATTCAGTTACTCATGGACTTTATTCATGGAGACATTTGTCTGAGAACTCGTATCATCTGCTTGCTGTTGTAGTGAGAGGCCCATATCAGAATGACATTTCCTACGCAACGGCTGTTTCTGGAACTAAACAACAGAACAGGAAATCACCCACTTTCTGTGAGATATCAGAAGCAGAAATGCATGAGCTTTTGAGGAAGATTAGAATCAAAGACTGTTAGAAAGTCTGCTTAGAGCTATGCTGTAAAATGTGAGTGGAGAAGCAAACAAAGGAAGCTTTATTGCTCTTCCTTGCTACCCTCAATCTAGTATGTCAGCTGTTACTAGACGCAAGAAGCCTGCTAGCTTTAGCTATTTTTACATCTGTTAGTTACTCATTTATAATCTGTAACAAGTTTTCTTTTCATTTGATTATTTTAATAAAGTTTGTTAAAACATTTACTATAATCATCTGACTCAACCTTGGATTATTGAGTACAGTTTTCTTCTGCCTGGATCATGAAGTTCTTTCTGGAAGAAACGCACGAGGGGTGAGCATTCTTTTGATAAAAGAATAATTACCATGTGTTCTGATTTGATCATATAGCCTAGCCAAAGAGGCAGCATGTAACAAGGTTGTTGTTATATTTCAAAAAAGGTTTAAGAAGTACTAAAAAAGATAGATTTATAATACAGGTAATCAATCTATTATTTTTATAATAGAATATTAACTTGTATAGACTGATCATCTAACTTCTTGAGGACATGACTAAAGGATAGGCTCTTTAGTTACCACAAGATTATCTCAATAAACATTGAGTATGGTTTTAAGATAATTGGGAACGGTATTAATCTTGAATCCATCGCACTGTACCGGGCAAGTAATAAATGTGACTGAAAAAATATTGATATGTAATATGAAGATGGCTCCTTGCTTGTTTTCGTCTTCCTCTTCTCCGTTTTCTTGGCTTTATGGAATTTTCTGGCGTCGTTCAACTAAAAGATTGTCCATAAATATTTCACTTACTTTTGAGACATGTAAAAAGCCCTGCCCCAACACGACAAAACACTTAAATTACATTCAATGATGTTTATAATAATAATAAAGTTATACTAACTTTACAATTACATAATCATACATATGTGTACGTAATGTACATGTGGTATAATCACACTTTATGTAAAAATGCACACGTATTCTCATGAGATCACGTTGATTCAGAGTTGGCGTCATCTGAAGTCCTGTCAAGAGTTGGTCTCTTCACAGGTGTTGGGCATCTCAAGTCTTCATAAGAGGCTGGATCCAGACTGGAGCTGACGTACTCTCTAGTTACCTCAGGATGGGCATCCCGAGATAAAACAGAGAAGCAAAAGGAATATAACTAGCTAAGATGCTGTTCGCAACATTAAGCAAAGATAATCATGTAATTGTCATTGAAGATGGTCAGTCTCTGCACATAAAAACTGTTACGTGTTAGAGATCTAATTACCCTAATACAATGAATGTAGTTATCATAAAATCAAACCATGTTTCAGTTCATATTTATGTAGCTGTAGTGGTTGAAGATGAGTGGCATTAGTGTTTGTTTTTGTATTATTGATGTTTAATCCATGTCATATTGAGAGAAATAACTATCATCTTTCAATTGAGCAGTTTAATGGGCTTTTATCATCTATCCTGACTTAAATAATGTGTTTCTAACAGCAAGCACTCAGAATAAAGTGAGATGATCTGCTGATGATCCTGAATGGCTTGTTGAATGAGTGTTGATAGTCTGAGGCTCATCAATATTAACAGATCTGCTGAAAACACTCTTTATTTCATGACAATAGTTCCTGTTTTCACCTCATTTATTATGCTAATGTCTTCAGATCTCCTGTAAATTGGCACTTAAGCTTGTTGGTGTCAACAGACTGAGTGTAATTGTTGGTTTCTATATAGAGATACAGACGTAAATGCTTAGATGTGTCATTTAGTATTAAAACAAACTCAGTAACTGATAACTTTGATTTTCAGCTCCTCCTACAGTGGAATTCATCATCAGTGAAGCTCCTCCCACATCAATCACATCATCAGTGAAGCTCCTCCTACAGTGGAATTCATCATCAGTGAAGCTCCTCCCACAGTGGAATTCATCATCAGTGAAGCTCCTCCCACATCAATCACATCATCAGTGAAGCTCCTCCTACAGTGGAATTCATCATCAGTGAAGCTCCTCCCACATCAATCACATCATCAGCGAAGCTCCTCCCACAGCAAGCACATCATCAGTGAAGCTCCTCCTACTGTAATTCTCCAATAAATGCTGGAATATTCCCATCAGCTACAAGTGAAGACGAGCATCAGAGCATCAGGAAGAGCTGAAATCTGCAAAGACTGAGTTTATTAAAGAGGAAAGTGAGAACATGAGTGATCCAGAACCCTGCAGAATGAAACACACTGAAGATCCTGAAGAACAAAGAGGTTGGTGTTTATTCTTCATTCATTTATGATGCTGAAGAACATTCATGTTAGAAAGATTCAAGAACTTCATCAGTTTTAGACAAACGGGTAAACTATGAAATAGAAGAATATTTTCTTTCTTGTTTGTTTACCACAAATGGTCAGTAAAGGGAGGTTTGAGAAACTGTTATATTGATTGTCAACATCAGGTCCAACTAAATAGTTTAGCTGTTTTATTTTACATTTATAACTGGCTCATATTTTTTTGCAACCATGTTACCAAACATTTTGACATTTCTCAATATAGTTTGCTGAGTATTGACACGATTCGATATGAATTGTTTTGGATACACTGTATATATCAGATAAAGTACATGGCGAAAGGAAAGAAAATCTCTCAAATAATGCTGTAAACTATGGGAGTCAGTTTGTACTACATTAATATAATATTGAAGGTTAAAATTTACTGATTTGTATACAAACACTTAAATTACATTCAAGGATGTTTTTTAAATAATAATAAAAGTTATACTAACTTTACAATTACATAATCATATTTCTATGGTGGCTGTCAAAAAAAGTGTACTGATTTATTCAAACATGCATCAAATATTGAACATTGAAAATTATAATGATTATGTAATGTGCATATATTTATCAAAATTCTCTCTAGAATAATTTTTTTCTAGCTGAATAACGAGTTATGGTCACTGAATATGTTTTTTCTTTTTTTTATGATTTATTTATATTTTTTATGATACATACAGGGTGAAAAGAAAATAAGTAAACAACCAAACAAATAAATAAACAGGTATAAGTCAAGTCACCTTCATTTATATAGCGCTTTTAACAATATAAATAGTTTCAAAGCCACTTTACAGTGATAACAGGAAATTAAAGTGCCAGAGATTGTTTTTGCTTTATAGCAGCTCTAGAATAAAGTTATTGTCCAGCTAAAGTTAGTTTGATTTATTCACTTCCGTTGCAAAGATCATTAGTTATTAACTTAGGGGCCGCTTATACGACAAGGCTTTGGTCACTTTAAAAAAAAAAAAAAAAGAATACAGTTGATAACAGTTACAAATACATCTGACTAAAGTTAATTAGAAACAAACAATCCTTCACTTGATAAAGGTTTGGCCATTTGCTTTGTGAAACACACACACACAAATCATGGACATTATTCAAAAAGATTAAATGATCCAGAAAAAATAGTCACGCTCATATTATTCAGTCAAAAATTAGTGCATTGGAAATTAATTTCATCTAGTGGAAGCTCATTTTTGAGATATCAACCTCAAATTTGGTGCAACCTCAAAACTGCTTGTTTTGTTTCGTTGATTTTTCTCACAGTTTTAGAGTATTTTTTTTAATACACAGTAAATTCCCCAGTGTTGGAGTAACACTGAAGCAGTGTTAAAGTTAATTAAATAATTAAGTGATTCATTAACTGATGATTAGGTATTAGTGATGAACACCTGCTGTTAACAAGCAGAATCACTGAAGAAAAGAGAAACATAAGAACTACAACTGACTTCCAGCCACAGTCTCAGAGGCCGTTTACACAACACCGTCTTCAACTAAAAACGTAAAACTTTTTAAAGGGGTCATATTATGCCATTTTTGTACAAGCTAATATGATTCTTCAGGGTCTAAAATAAAAGTTTGTAATATACTTTAATTAAAAATTCTCATTAGTATTGTCTCATTTTACCTGGTGGTCAAAAACAGCTGTTTTCAGCACGCCGTTTAAGAGCATGTTTGAGCATATATATATATACATATATATATATATATATATATATATATATATATATATATATATATATATATATATATATATATATATATATACAGTGGTGTAGTGGTAAAAAAAGAGGTGGGTAAACTATAAATTCTGGTGGACCACGACGTGGTCACCCGGTAAGGTGGCCCACTGCCTACCGGTATGTGTATCCTGATGACATCGCTATAGGCTATCATTTGATGGTACTACCAAGGTGTTGTAGTATAACCATCAGGACGTCGGTGATGTGTAAACTGAATTTGGCAACAATACATTGAATTACAGTGCAGTTATTTAATATTTTTAAAAAAAATTATACATTTACAATTGTATATTAAATTAAAAATATATTTTTTTCCAAAATAAGTGTTGTAGTATAACCATCAGGACAGCAGTGATGTGCGAACTGAATTTGGCAACAATACAGTGAATTACAGTGCAGTTATTGAATATTTTTCATAAATAATAATCATAAAAATTATGCAAAAAGATATAAAATAAGTGTTGTAGTATAACCATCAGGACAGCAGTGATGTGTGAACTTATTTTGATGACACTATAGTGTGTGACAGTGAAGTTATTGACTGTTTTCGGGTTTTGCACTTTGCAGACGGTCCCTTCGGATCTGTCTCTCTGCCGCCTGAGCATAGAGATCAATGTATTTTGTCCACTGTGAGGGAAAGCTTGTTTTGAGAAAAAATAGGTTGTAGCTGCTTGTCTACATTACTACGATTAAAAAGAGGTGTTATTTGTGTAGTAACAACGTTTAGCTCACGAGTTATTGACCCGGGAAGTTCGAATCTGTGAATTTATTGCCAACTTTACTCAACTCGGCGAGTTGCGCTCTCTGCTCCATGTTTGCGCGCTGCGCGTTCTGCTCTGTAACGGCCCAAATGCTCGAATCATGTGCCGATCGGCGATCACGCACTGGAAAAGCAAAGTCCGCTCAAATAACGTGAAATTTAGAGGTGGATAAACGCACTTTGGAGGTGGGCAAACGCTATTTCCAAATTTTGGGAGGTGCGTAAACGGCGTTTACGTGCGTTTAGCCTCCACTACATCCCTGTGTATATATATCACATATTTATATCAAACTCTTATGAGACCTTTTTGTAGGCCATCATTTTGGAATGAACCAGCTGTTATTAATTTCCACTGACGGGGCTGGATTGCTTTTTAATTACTGTAAGTTTTCAGCAGTTGTCTTGGCTTTTCATGCCTTTTTGCGCCTCCCTTTCTTCATGTGTTCAATACTTTTTCTCTGTGTCATTTCACATTATTACACATAACTTAATTTCTGAACTTATCTTTGTTTTTTTCTTTGTATGTATGGCTTACTTGGGTTGTTACCAACATCTGGTGAAAATTTCATGTCAATAGCACCTTTGGAAATATATTTACTGAGAAAAATGATGACGTGTTCAATACTTATTTCCCCCTCTGTATCTTTTCAAAATGTATACATTTGCTCTTAATTTCATGTTATCCTCTCCATAATGTACTTTAGAAACTAAATCTACTCATTGGGGATTCTTGCTTTCTCCAAAAATTATTGCATTAAAAGCTGTAATTCTCAGCATTATAAACAAGTATACATCTTTATATCTTTATTAAGTAGCATAGATCCTATACCCAAAACTATATTTTGTATCTTTATTTAATTTCTTAAAAAATAAATCTTCCCTGAATTAGGCTACTTCTTGTTCACTGAAGTACTTCTGTTCGCTAGAAGTTCACTGCAACTTATCCAACATCCTAGATAAATTATTATAATTAGAAGATATTTCTAGTGTTGTAAAATATTGCATATTAATTTTCCAAGCAAAATGTATATTTTAGTCAGAATTTTTGCGCTCCTATTTGGCGCGCATGCGCGCAGCAGCGCTCGTTCAATATGAAGATTAGCAGTAAAATGGATACATTTGCTCGACTTTCTAACATTTACAGATGGATAATATAACTGTAAAATGTAAGTTTTACACTGAGGGGGGAAAAAAACATGTCACAAACGCATAAAACAGCACAAAATATACGCTGTTTGATGGTGGATCGATTTGATCCACGATCGACCTCTAGGGTTGCTTCAGAAACACGTTTAATTGGGACTCCATTGACTTCCATTGTAGGAAAAAAAAAAAAAATCTATGGAAGTCAATGGGGTCCATCAACTGTTTGGTTACCAACATTTTTCAAAATTTCTTCTTTTGTGTTCAGCAGAAAAAAGAAATTTATACAGGTTTGAAAAAACTTGAGGGTGAGTAAATGATGACAGAATTTTCATTTTTGGGCAAACTATCCCTTTAAACTTCCCGCGAACTCCGTTTGCTCCGGAAGCACGAGAAGAATGTCCCGCTCCCAAAGGACACGTGCGGCGCTTCTTTTCTCGGCAACACAAAGAGAACCATTTTGCAAGTATTAGTTTATTGAACTTTTAATGTGATTTGATTCCTTGTTGTCTCTCAAGGTTCACCTTGTCTGTGATTTTGCCATACTGTGATCATCTCGGTGATCTCTCATCTCCTCGCCCTCTCTCTCTCTCTCTCTCTCTCTCTCTCTCTCATCCACTTTTACTCTCTCTCCCACTCTCCCACCTCTCTTCATTCGTGTTTGTTTGTTTTGTTTTTGTTTTTTTTTATCCTTTGCGTGTAACTGTAGTTTGATGTATTATTAGTTCAATCATTAACCCCCTGAGGTCGGCATTATCGTCGGCGATACCAGCTCGCTTTTTTTTTTATCAGTGTAAAAGAAACTCATAAATACTCTGTTGACTTTGATTTTCCATAGGAGTTTCATACATCAATCGATTCTGTTAAATGTGTATTATTTTTGTGTATACTCACAATAAAAACAAAGTGTTGTGCTTTTTGCCAAATAAAGAAAAATAAACACGAAGCGAGTTCTGCCTTTTCTCTGCCAGTGAAGTCCATTCTGAAACGCGTCCGAAAATGAACAACTCAGCGAATACTCAGTCAAACAGACATACAGACACACAGGCATGAAGCTTGAATTCTCTTCTTTTAAATGAAGTAATTTATATAAAAAACAAATATTCTCATCTTGTGAAATCTGTATTAAAAGAGAGCGATTCCAGTCGAGCTCATTACAGCTAATTCAAATGTAATGTGACCCCGCCCACGGAGAGCGCGCGCTATTCAAACGCAAATGATTGAGGCAATCCACGCAAACCTGTGAATGCCCCCATTTCAGCTCGAGAAAACACAAGTTTATTCAGATCATTACACCGTCTTGCAGCGCTGTGAGGAATAATAATAATGGAAAATGTACCTCAGAAGTGCGGGTATATCGAGGAGCGAGCTGAGGAATACTGTAATACGTTTTTTTTCCTTCTCACGTGAATCGGGTTTCTGTGTATGAATGAATGAACGGCAGAGATGCGCGCTGTTTACCGCAGCTCGCAAAAAGACTTTTTAAAAATTTAAATCGCGTATGTGAATGAATGATGATGTTTTAGCAAACTGTATTGCTATACTGAGATGAGTAAAAATCGACTGAAATATGTTGAAATAAAATGTAGGCTATTTGTATAAGCAACGTATTAAACTGCAAATTAACATTTATATGCCCTAATATTTCATAAAAACAACGTTACAGTCAGGCGAAATATGAAAGACAACATTTTGTTGACTAGATTTGGGTACAGTTTTTACTTTTACTGTAGAATATACTGCCACATCAAATAACAGGGTTCCCGCGGGGTCTTAAAAAGTCTTAAAATGTCTTAAATTCTGAACTTTAAATTTAAGGCCTTAAAACGTCTTAAAGGGATACTTCACCGTTTTTTCATATTAAACTATGTTATTCCCTTAACTAAGACGAGTTGATACATACCTCTATCGTCTCAGTGCGTGCACTAAATCCCTCTGTCTTGCGGCGAAACTTTGTTAGCCCAGTTCATTTAATATGGGCCAAGCAGAGAAGATACCAAACACCTCCACGTTTTCCCTATTTAAATACAGTTACTCGCGAAGTGTAACTCGACCTAGGACGGTGACACAAAACAAAACGTTGCGCTTTTCTAAGCGTGTAAAATGGATAACTATTTTGTATGGCGGAATACCATAGCATGTGCTTGTAGGCACTTCGACTTGGCGCAGTAATATCTTCACTCGTGAAAAATCCTCTCACCGGCCCCCGCTCCCTCTAGTGAAGATATTACTGCGCCAAGTCGAAGTGCTTACAAGCACTTGCTATGGTATTCCGCCATACAAAATAGTTATCCATTTTACACGCTTAGAAAAGCGCAACGTTTTGTTTTGTGTCACCGTCCTAGGTCGAGTTACACTTCGCGAGTAACTGTATTTAAATAGGGAAAACGTGGAGGTGTTTGGTATCTTCTCTGCTTGGCCCATATTAAATTAACTGGGCTAACAAAGTTTCGCCGCAAGACAGAGGGATTTAGTGCACGCACTGAGACGATAGAGGTATGTATCAACTCGTCTTAGTTAAGGGAATAACATAGTTTAATATGAAAAAACGGTGAAGTATCCCTTTAAAAACAGCCAGATTTTCATCCGCGGTCTTAAATTTCATTTAGTCAGGTCTTAAAAAAGATTTTACCCTCGTTCATTTCCAGAAACGCTGGCCGCAGAAAGTTATTACAAAGTAGCAATAAGTATCGAAGTCGCTCGCCAAGAGGCAGTTCACATATCGCGTCTTTTTCGCGCTCAAGTTCATTCAAATGAAGGCGCGCGGTAAGCGCGCTTATGACTGAAGCGACGTGCTCGGTTTTTTGTCACTAAACCATTTTTTATAAAAAGAATGAGTCAAAAAAGATAAATTAAAGTCTGAAATATGTGAGGTTTATCTTTTTATAAAAACCTTTTTTGTCAACTTTATTTGAACTTGTACATGTTAGTATATAACATGTTGCAAGACACTTTTAAAATCTGGCTATCATTTTTAATCGTATTATTTTAATGTTTATGTTAGTGCGTATTGATGCTAATTTTATTTGTTATTTGCTGTTTTTCGACATAAAACTTGGTGAATAGATTTCATTGTGTAGTATTAGTACTTTTTTAACAGGATTCTGTGATAAGTGATAATTTTTGGCACTATAATAATTAAATGAGATGTTCATGCCATTTCATCTCTAGTTCTGATCAACTATGATCAACTAAAATCAACTAATTATGTTTTTTTTACAGTAGGCCTATAATATGCAAAGTACAATTTTCTATAAAAAAAATTATATCTGATTCTGTTCTTTTCTCTGACACGCGTTGTTGGGTCTGGAAGGTTACTAATGTGATTGCTTTATCTGTAAATTAAGTTAATGCTTTTTCAATTACTGAATTCATTGAAATAAAATTAATTCTTTGATTTGAATATTTTTTGGCAATGCGTCGTGTAGGTCTTAAATTTAAATCTTTATGGTCTTAATGTCTTAAAAAGTTCTTAAATTTGACTAATTGAAACCTGCAGGAACCCTGAAATAAGCTTTTGTTTAGCAATTTCTATATACAGTATATGCTATTTTTGTCAAAAATAAAGTCATCAACTAAGATGTTAGCTGTTCCAATGTTGGCTATATTCAAACTAATGAATACATAGATAAAATGTAGGCCTATAATCTTTTTTTTTTTTTTTTGCAAAGAAAGAGTACACTTGAAATATTGTTGAAATTGTAATTATTGTTTTAATTGTAACCTTTTTAATAAAATAGCAAAACATATTTACAAGATAGATGTAAGCAAAATCTTAAATGGTCAATATAAGTCTTCTTCTAAATATATCTTTTGTCCTTGCATTGTGGCTCAGTCAGTGTCACACCTGAATGCATGGCTCATCATGCAGAGTGGGTGGGACATTGTATTCTCAGGTGTAAACCACTCCTCGTTCACGCCCCCCTCGCATATTTGACTTTACATCAATTTAAATCAATGTATTGTTTTATGTGAACGATAAAGCAAGACTATTTTCACATAATTTTGAAGCCAGAACTCGAAGCGACAACATCCATTAGTCAAAAGTCTTATTGACACATATTTATTATGAGTTTTGTGGTCTTATTTCAGCAACTTTCATTTTTATTTTTTTCAATAACCACGCATAAACATTCTCTTAAAACTTCAAAAATATACATGCATGGTGATCACATATTATGGTAGCCCTGTTTGTGTTATATAGAGTGAATTTACACCTTTGCCATTATCATGTTTATAAATAACTGAAAAAAGCACAAATGTCAGAGCATGTCAGAACACCTCCAGGGCCCAGAAAACCGCTCAGACTCCAGAGGGTTAAAATTCATTATATCCTCGATTGACTGTCTGCTGCTCACATTACGAAAGTCCCTGAAATGTTTGATCCAAGCTACAAAGCTTTACAATTTGTTACTATTTCAGTAATCTAAATTTTATAAGGACATGAGAGTAATTTTCATGGCCAGAAATGAACTTTCCTTGAATTATAAGAAGTGATAACTTTATTGAGAAATTGATAAGTTAATCTTACGGCCGTTTACTGGACAAACAACTGTTCGATAATTACATTAATTTCCAGTAAAAGTTATTATGATAATTGATCTGAAGAATGGACTGTTGATATATTAATGATTAAATTATAATGCATTGTGATGTGTTATTGATATATACAATTGATCTATTTTTCAGCTTCAATAATTTTAATGTAACTGTAATATATTATATATATATATATATATATTAGTTGTGGGCCGTTATCGGCGTTAACGTGCTGCGTTAACGCGAGACTCTTATCGCGCGATAAAAAAAATATCGCCGTTAATCTATTCTCCAAGTTGGGTTGGGAGATGGCTCTATACTACACAAGCTATGATGACGCAATCTACCCGCGGCCGCGAGGTAAACCCGGCTGCAACGCATATTCGTCGTCATCTTAAGTAAACACGGCTGAAAGTGAAAGCTGGTGAAAAAGATCGGTGCAACATCCATTATTTGGACTTGGTTCGGGTTTAAGCCGTCAGACGAGCAGCAGCAAACTATATACAGAGTGTGTGGGGTAACAGTTCGGTAAGTTAACACACGACTAATCCGTTCGACCACCTCAAATTCAAAACGAAACATGATATCACTGAATACCAGCGCACGCGTATTATTCCCATTCCAATATATCTTAGTGGTGTAGCACATAATCTCGATTTTAAGAATCGTTGTTGTGTTTCTTTTTAACTGAAAAGACATCAGTTAGACAATATTCTCATTTTAAATTTGGGGTTTCATAAGCTCCAAGCCATAATAAACATTAGACCTACTTAACCCTCTGGGGTCTGGGCTGTTTTTGGGGCCCTTGAGATGTTCTGACATGCCCTGACATTTGTGCTTTTTTCAGTTGCATATAAACATATTAATGGCAAAGGTGTAAATTCACTCTATATAGCACAAACAGGGCTACCATAATATGTGAGCCACGTGCATGTACATGTTTTCATTTTTGAGAGAATAATGTTTATGCATGGTTATTGAAAAAACTAAAAACTAAAATTTCTGAAATAAGGCCACAAAACACATAGTAAATATGTGTCAATAAGACTTTTGACTAATGGATGTCCTCGCCTAGAGTTTTTTCTTCAAAATTATGTGAAAATAGTCTTGCTTTATCGTTCACATAAAACCATACATTGATTTAAATTGATGTAAAACAGGTTTAGCTTGGAAAGCCAATATGCGAGGGGGGCGTGAACGAGGAGTGGTTTACACCTTAGAATACAGTGTCCCACCCACTCTGCATAATGATGAGCCATTCACTCAGGTGTGGCACAGTGACTGAGCCACAATGCAAGGACAAAAGATATATTTAGAAGAAGACTTATATTGACCATTTAAGATTTTGCTTACATCTATCTTGTAAATATGTTTTGCTATTTTATTAAAAAGGTTACAATTACAACAATAATTACAATTTCAACAATATTTCAAGTGTACTCTTTCTTTGTAAAAAAAAAAATGATTATAGGCCTACATTTTATCTATGTATTCATTAGTTTGAATATAGTCAACATTGGAACAGCTAACATCTTAGTTGATGACTTTATTTTTGACAAAAATAGATTTAGAAATTGCTAAACAAAAGCTTATTTGACGTGGCAGTATATTCTACAGTAAAAACTGTACCCAAATCTAGTCAACAAGATGTTGTCTTTCATATTTTGCCTGACTGTAACATTGTTTTCATGAAATATATTGTTAATTTGCAGTTTAATACGTTGCTTATACAAATAGCCTACATTTTATTTCAACATATTTCAACATTTTTACTCATCTCAGTATAGCAATACAGTTTGCTAAAACATCATCATTCATTCACACACGCAATTTAAATTTAACTTCTGGCAAAGATGAAGTTGACGATAGGCTATTGACTCGCGATCTTCGCAGTAGGCTAGTGAACGGAGAAATGCACATTTATTAGGCTACATAGTTTTTTGTTTTGATCTTTAAATCCAGGAAATTTTTTTAATGAAAAAATTATTAAAATGAAGATACAATTGATACAAAACGAAATTCGTTTTAAAGAAAGGATTTGTAGTTTCTGTTTTGAGGTCTCTGTGAAAGTTTGAAAGTCTTTTAGTGCACTTTCAGAGCGCTCGCGTCCAAAATGGAGAACTGTCACGTAATATTGTTTTTTCCTCATAAATGCGAACACGAAAAATAAAAGACAAAAGACTTTTAAGTAAAACTTACTCCGAAATTGTGTCCTCGGCGGAATTCGCTCTTCAAAATGCTGCCGTTCGTAGTCTGAGTTACAATCTTCCTCTGAGGAAAAAACCCGGTATCATGCATTCTTCCTCGCTGTCCAGAATCATCTGAAGGGCGTCTTTACTGGAGAAGCGTGCCATACTCAAAACGCGATAAACTATCAGTAAGTCTGATGAAGAAACCTATCTTATGAATAGCGCGCTCTGCGAGTGGGTGTGAACTCATTTCAGGGGGCGTTTACCTTATTTTGCATATCACCTCAGCACATTATCTTATGAATAGCGCGCTCTGCGAGAGGGCGTGAACTAATTACAGATAATTAGATGAGACGGGAGAAACTGTACTTCACTTTAGTTTCATACAGATTACATTGCAGGAGAATATTTGTTTTGAATGTGAACTGTTTTATTTAAAAGTAGAAATTTAAAGCTTTCTTTAGACGCATGTTTCATGGTTGTGTGATAAGTATTCGCTGAGTTTTCCAGACTTGTTTCAGAAAGATTTTTGCGGAGACAGAGTGAGCTGAAAGCGCACCCTGTTTATTTTATTTATTTAAAAATAAAAACAAGGTTTTGATGTTAATGTGAGTGTACACAAAAAAAAGAAGACCCTCTATAGTTTATAATCATGTATTTATTTTATTTATATGACCATAAATGACAGATTTTTTTAAGTTTATGTTGCTGCTATGTGAAAAAAATCCAGCAAAACGCGTGGGCGCGTTTCTCGACCTCAGAGGGTTAAGTCTCTGCAGCTAGTGTACTTAAATTTTATTTATCTGCAAAATTATGTTGTATACTTACAGTTTTGCACAATATATGTTCTCAAAACTACATACACCCTTTAAAAAAAAATACATTTAGCAGTTGTTTAGCATGGGTCTGTGTAATCTGTTCTGAAATGGTTTTATTATAATATACTGTGTATCGTTATCGCAAGAGGCTGCAATGTATATCACAATATAGATTTTAGGCCATATCGCCCATCCCTAATTGATAGCCTATAGTAGTTGATAATAACATAGGCCTACCTAATGTTGCCTATGGACGGTAACAGTACAGTAGTAACCTTTTACAGTCTATGAGTAGAACAGCTTTCTCAAGCAGTTTGTGATGCATTTTGGAAACAGGAGATGAGCCCCTGTGCTGCGTTCCAGTCCAAAATTGTCATGCCCTTCACTCGCTAACTTCCCTTCGTCTCGTTCACTCGGATGTACGTCATTGCGAGTGCCCACTTCTGGCGGAAACTGCAATGGGCTGAACTAGAACGTCCTAAGCCCTTGATCACTTGGAATCAGCTGTGGAGTTGATTTATTATTTAAATTTTTTTCCCTTTAATAATTTGTTTAATGCAGCATCCAAATGTTTATAGGTGTGTTTGGGTTGTTTTAAATTTAAAACATTATAATTAATATATCATAGAGTTGTCTGTGTGGTGGTGATTAGACGAGATATGTGGTGACGTCACAATCGTACTGCATTGTGGGACATATAGGTGCCTGAAGTGTACATTTGAAGCAGACTCGCTCCCTCGGTCAAAATCGAGGGAACGAGGGTCTGTCCATATAAACTTCCCTCGTCCACTTCACGAAGTGGAACGCACTTCAAAATGGCGGCAGGGATTCCCCCAAGGGGAAGTGCTTAGGGAAGTTCGCAAGTGCGTGTCTAAAAGTGGACTGGAACGCAGCCCTGGTCTAATGCGCCACCTGGCTTGAGAAACCCGTTCTCAAAGACTTACTTTTATAGTCATTATTTGGGTAGCACACATATTCTGAATGCCTTCGGCAGAATTCAAATGAGCCATTTTAATCTAGATTAATCTAGATTAATTTCAAAATTAATCTAGATTAATCTAGATTAAAAAAATTAATCTATGCCCACCTCTAATATATATATATATATATATATATATATATATATATATATATACAGGGCCTGAAATTAACACCCGACCACGCGCCAAATGCGGGTGAATTTTGCAATTGGCGGGTAAAACTGTCAATCTACCTGCCACATTGGCGGGTAGCCAATGAGAATTGAGTGATTCATTAGTTGTTGGGTTTTTTTGCGTCTGTTTTTTTATTTATTTATTTTTTAAGTCCGCGACGTAAAATACAATGTTTTGGATGTGCGAGTAACAGTATTAAACTGTTGGTGAGATGGGATGAGATGAGATTAAAGCAAAGCTTTAGTTGGTTATGGTACATGGTACAATGGTACGTTGGTTATGGTACGTTGTTATGTACAACATGGTACGTTGGTTATGGTACAATGACAGTTACACAGATGTGTGTGCGTGTGTATGTTGAGTTGGGAACCAGTGAGAAAATGTCTGGTACCCGGTAACTTTACCAGTAATATTCATATTAATTTAGTTCTGCTTAACGGTTCAATTGACTTTGATTAATATGCGCGAGTGAGAGAGCGCAAGACAGCGCTCGACGTGTTGTTTGAAGACGTGAGAGTGCGCGCGCGCGGCCGGGGCTCTCTCTGCTCGTTATCGCCCTGTCAGGCGCAGCAGTCATTCTATTCTACATCACTTACCGATCAAATACGGCTTTGGCGGGACAAAAATCGAGACGGCTTTGGCGGGACAAAAATCTTCGGCCGCCCCAAAAATTTAAATGCAGGAAAACTCCTGACAATGCTCGTAAGCGTTTGCTGCGCTGTTTCTTACCTTGCTTTACGTTGACTTTACTAGTTCCAGCTTCACCGTCACCGCTTTTTTTTTTAATATATATATTTGTTTAGAAAACCTCTATTTTCTTCTTCTCTTTTCTTTCCTCTTCTGAGAACCGGACTTGTGCTGACCGGACATTTTGAGCGTACTGAACTTCAAATTAAATGACAACATCAAATTTTGATCAGTGGCCAAACCATTTTTGTCTTGGGTGTGGGGGGCCCCAGTTCTGGTGAGGGTGGGGACATGTCAAAAAGTAGTGGGGACATGTCAAGGAGACCAGACCTCATAAAGATGCAGCAGCAGTGGAGGAAGAGGAGTGCATCTGCTCCTTTTTTGTGGACTCTCAGATTAGCAGCAGTCAGTATATATGAATATGACATATGACTATGTCTGTGACAAAACAAGTCAATGAATAAAAAGATGCAGCACTTAAATGTGTATTCTTACAAGTTAAAGAACAATGTTTGTGTGATTTCTATTTTTCACCTTTATGAGGCAAAAACAAAACAAAAAACTGGCTGGTAAAAAGTTACTGTGGCAGGTGGATTTTTAAATCCACCTGCCACAGTGGCTGGTGGTCAAAAAAGTTAACTTCAGGCCCTGTATATATATATATATATATATATATGAATCATCCCTGATTAATTATTACAATTCTGGACCATTATTTTAAAGTGAAAAAGTGTTTTTCACTTTAACCCTCTGGGGTCTGAGTGGTTTTTGGGGTCCTTGAGATGTTCTGACATGCCCTGACATTTGTGCTTTTTTCAGTTGCTTATAAACATATTAATGGCAAAGGTATAATTACACTCTATTTAGCACAAACAGGGCTACCATAATATGTGAGCAACATGCATGTACATGTTTGTATTTTTGAGAGAATAATGTTTATGCATGGTTATTGAAAAAACTAAAAACTAAAGTTTCTGAAATAAGGCCACAAAACACATACTAAATATGTGACAATAAGACTTTTGACTAATTGATGTCATTGCCTTGAGTTTTTTCTTCAAAATGATGTGAAAATCATCCTGCCCTTATCATTCACATAACACAATACATTGATTTAAATCTTGTAAAACACTTTTTGTTTGTAAAGACAATATGTGCAAGGGGTGTCAACCATTCAACAGCATCATGCATATGTAGTGGTTCACACCTGAGGAGACAATGGGGCCCGCATACTTAATGAGCCATTCATTCAGGTGTGTCACCTATAGCCACAAGAAAGAATGCAAGAGCAATATATGTATATATATATATATATATATATATATATATATATATATATATATATATATATATATATATATATATATATATATACCAAATTGGTTCACAGTTGGAAACATTTCAATTTTTTTTTTTTTTTGGCACAAATTTTGCTTGCAAATTGTATAATATCCAAGGAAAACATGTCTAGTAATTGTGCAGTTAATTCTCATACTGTATTTTCAGTTTTGGAATATGTATCCTCTCCCCAAATTTGTCAATAATAAAACACAATAAAAATTATTTAAAGAAAAGGCTTATATTTACCTTTTAAAATTTGTTTACATCTACCTTGTAAATATATATTTTTTTTATTAAAAAGGTTACAATTACAACAACAATTGAAGTGTAATCTTTCTTTGTAAAAACTAAAGTATACATTTTATCATATATATTTCAAAGTTAAGGATTCATTACTTCGAATATAGCCTACATTGACAAAACATACTATATTTAACATATTAGCAAAAATTGGCAAACAAAAGCTTATTTGAGGTGGCAGATATTTTACAGTAAAAATGTGTAATCTATCCAAAACTAATCAACGAAATGTTGTCTTTCATATGTCTGTAACATCGGTCTTTCGTTTTTATTATAAGGAATATAAATGTTAATTTGCTATTTAATACGTTGCTTATACAAATACATTTTATTTCAACACATTTCAGTTGTGGTAAACAGCGCATCGCTGCCGTTCATTCATTCACACAGAAACGCGATTTACTTGAGAATGAAAGAAAACTTACTACAGTATTCCATCCGTTGCTCCTCGAAATACCAGCACTTCTGAGGTACGTTTTCCATTATTATTATTCCTCACAGCGCTGCGAGACAGTGTAGACAACTACACTTATCATCTGAATAAACTTGATGTGTTTTCTCGAGCTGATATGTGGGCGTTCACAGTTTGTATGGGATCGTCTCAGTCATTTGCGTTTGAATAGCGCGCGCTCTCCGTGGGCGGGGCCGATTATAACGTAATGAGATGAGATGAGCTCGACTGGAATCGCTCTCTTTTAATACAGATTTCACAAGATGAGAATATTTGTTTTTTATATAAATTACTTCATTTAAAAGAAGAGAATTCAAGCCTGTGTCTTTGTATGCCTGTTTGACTGAGTATTCGCTCAGTTATTGTTCATTTTAACTTGTAGAACTACTCATTAGTCCTTCATTACTTCCTGCATAGTTACTTATTAATGACGGACCATTATTATAAAGTGTTACCAAATATTTTTATTTCAAAATGGATCTCTGTGTTATTTTGAATGTAGCCTAATAAACAACAGCTCTTGAATTAAAATGTTATGGCACTGTTGTATACTGTATGTTTAGTGTGATTATTACGTTAGATAATTGTGTCATTGATCAAATATTTTTAATAGTTCTCTTGACAGAAACATGGGATTTGTGCCTATAATGTTTTAAAAGTAATAATTGGAAGATCTATGTTCCTCATTCATGGAGATTTTCAGGACATGCATAATTAATTTATAAAATCTCATCAAAATGATGGGAATATTTTAGGGCTCAGTTTATGTCCTTTGACTTTATAATAGTATTTCTCTCTTTGAATTTGGATGTTGTCACGCATTGGTTAAAGCGATGAAGAATGCAGGATCTTAATTGCAGCAGAATTTATTTAAACAAACTCTAAATCTCACAAACTGGATCAAAAGAAACATGAACAGAACAACCAAACATATAGCAACGACAACAGACAAGGAACAGACTGAAACACATTGCTTAAATACACAGAACAGAAGACTGGAAAGCGAGACACAGCTTGGACAAATGAACTCATAACTAATTAACAAGACAGGGATTAAAACAGAGAGACACGTGGGCAAACTGGGTGTCACAGGCAAACATAACATGAACACAAACACTAAACGTGACAGATGTACTGGAAATGCAATTCAACTTTTTTCTTTAATTTCAGAGCTAATGGAAGAGAGCAAGGAGAGTGAAGAACTGAGTGAAGTGGTGGAGGAGAGTGAAGAACTGAGTGAAGTGGAGGAGGAGAGTGAAGAACTGAGTGAAGTGGAGGAGGAACATCATGTCAAATCTGGAGAAAAACATTTGAGTCGCTCAAAGACTAAAAAGACATTTTTAAAGAAAAGAAGAGCCAAGAAATCTTTCATCTGCACTCAGTGTGGAAAGAGTTTAATAAGCAAACATAAGCTTGAGATTCACATGAGAATCCACACTGGAGAGAAGCCGTTCTCATGTGATCAATGTGGGAAGATATTCGGCCAATCAGGACACCTTAAAAGACACATGAGAGTTCACACCGGAAAGAAGCCGTTCACATGTGATGAGTGTGGAAAATCATTTTTTAGGTTATCAAGTCTGAAGAGACACCTGACAGTTCATACGAAGGAGAAGCCACATTCATGTTCTGTGTGTGAAAAGTGTTTTTCACTGCCGTATAGTTTACAATTACACCAGAAAATACATACTGGTGTGAGAGAGTACATGTGCTTTGAGTGTGAGAAGACTTTTATGACAGCGAAATGTTTAAAACTGCACCAGAGGATTCACACTGGAGAAAAACCTTACAAATGTTCACACTGTGACAAGAGATTCAGTCAATCATCATCTCTGAAAACACATGAGAAGATCCACAGCGGAGAAAAACCTTACAAGTGTTCACACTGTGACAAGAGATTCATTCAGTCATCATCTCTGAAATCACATGAGAAGATCCACAGCGGAGAGAAGCCGCACACGTGTGATCAGTGTGGACAGAGTTTCACACACAAACAAAGTCTTGGGATTCACATGAGAGTTCACACTGGAGAGAAGCCGTTCTCATGTGATCAATGTGGGAAGATATTCGGCCAATCAGGACACCTTAAAAATCACATGAGGATCCACACTGGAGAGAAGCCGTTCACATGTGATCAGTGCGGCAAAACATTTCTCAGGGCATCAAACCTGAAGTCACACCTGACAGTTCATACGAAGGAGAAGCCACATTCATGTTCTGTGTGTGGAAAGAGTTTTTCATGGCTGCAAAGTTTACATACACATCAGAAAATACACACTGGTGTGAGAGAGTACATGTGCTTTGAGTGTGAGAAGACTTTTATTACAGCGCAATGTTTAAAACTGCACCAGAGGATTCACACTGGAGAAAAACCTTACAAGTGTTCACACTGTGACAAGAGATTCAGTCAGCCAGCAAATCTGAAAACACATGAGAGGAGGATCCACAGCAGAGAGAAGCCGCACACGTGTGATCAGTGTGGAAAGAGTTTCTCTATTAAAAGTCAGCTGAAGATACACATGAAGATCCATACAGTGGAGAAACCACATCATCACAGTCTGAGATCACGGTAAGAAGTTCATCTTTATGTGCTGAGAAACAAAATCTCTTCTGTGTAAGTTAGTCACAGTCAAATCTCTCCTCTCCACCTATAGTTGGCGCTGTTTCACTGTGGCTGCTGTTGAATCATCCAGGTTGTGAATGAGGCCGACACCTGATGTGATTGTAAAGCGCTTGGTGTGTACAGTAGTAAATAGTAGCGCTATATCAATTCCTCATTCATTCATTCGTTTCTTAACAGCCACGATGAGCAACAGACATTTTGTTCTTTGATTGGTTTCTATTAACTCGTGTTCAACCAAACATGAATGTGTGATATAAAAAAAAAATCTGTCTGATTTTAACATGTGATTTATCTGTTCAGAGCAATGCAAAATCACTCTCTGACAATATACAGCAGCGCTGTGCAACTTTGTTTCTGACACTGCTTATTATGGTGAAGATAAAACGTCAAACAGTATTTTCATGTTTTCTAACAGCAGTTCATGTTTTTGTATTTGCTCTGGTGCTTATCAAGAATACAGAGACGAGAAGCTTCCAGATTCTTCCTCTGTTAATGTTAGAAAGGTGTTGTAAATGATGTGATTGCTTACAGATTACATGTCAAGTATGCGCCATCTAGAGTTTCATGACCAAACTAGAGATTTATAACACAAATCATCTTCATGATATTAAAATAGATCATAATTGTGCACAGCAGTTGTTGACCAGATTTGATGAGATTAAAATGACTATTGAACTCATCAGTGATCTTGACTTTGAGCTTCACTTTTCATTTCACATTTGTCTCTCATTTGAAATCTCACTTGATTTAATGTTTCTTTTAGACCTGATGGACGTGAACAAAAAATCTGTCTCCTGCCCTCAGTGTAAAAAACGCTTCACATGAAAATCAAGTCTGAAGATTCACAGGAGAGTTCACACTGGGAAGAAGCGGCTCAGGCTTTCGCTCTGAAATCACATCTACTCTCATTCTGAAGAAAGACCATTTAACTGTGATCAGTGCGGTAAACAGTTTCATTGAGCATCAGTCCTGAAGAAACACTTGAAGATTCACACAAAGGAGAAGATTCATTAGTAATATTACAGCAGAAAAGACACGGCGGTGTGTGTTTCAGTGCTGGAAGGCCTTTACTGCGGATGATAGAAAGAGATGAACTGAAAGAGCATCAGAAAATTCACCCTGGAAAAACCTTTGGAGGCAAAGTTCAGGAGCTGAAGAAGAGGCCTTAACACTTTTAATAGAGACATGAATCTTATATTAATTTTTAACTCGTTCTTCATTGTTTTTCATTAGAACATCTAGTTTCTCTTCCACTTCTACTCTTCCATGGAAACGCAAGATATACATTCATGTATCTTTGAAACTGGACACTTTTCTTCTCTTCTTCTCTTGAGATGCTTTGGCTTTTATAAGTCAGTAAAGAGAGAGATCTGTCTAATTCGCTTTCACTTTTTCTTAATGTTTGTATTTGCTTCATGTAATATTGATTAAACTCTTTACTCATTTTATCAACATCTCATTGTTATTGTCCTTTTTTAATTTTCTGCTGATTCTGCTTGAATTAAGAGCAATTTCTTCATTTTAGTTCTGAAATTCATGAAGTATCCTGATATGATTGCTTTTTGCGCTTTCCATGTTTTAAACTTCTCAACAGAGCGTTTAAATGCTTAACTAAATTATATTTCACTGCACACATGACTGACATTGAATGAGTTTGCTGTTTGTCTACATTATTAAAGGAGAACTCGGTAATTCTAGCGAACTGTAGTCACTTCTTCACTGATTTTCCGTTTTGTTGTCGCATTTTTTCCCCACGAGCTCCCCCTACAGCTGTGGGGGGGGGGGCGTATATGTCACAACACGGTCGTAAAAAGCTCACTTGCGGCGGCCTCCTCCCCCTCTCTACCGCTGCTCATGTGCGTTTGTTTTGATCGGAGCAAGCCAACTGTATCGTGTGGAGCTATGTCTACCGAGGTGGGTAATCTGGTAATACATCATACATGCGTGTGTGTTTATGTTGAATTGCCGTAAAGCAATTCGTGTTTCGCGCTCGTTCTCATTCTCGCTTCTCATGAGACTTCCCATTTCTATCTTGCCGGGACGGTAGTCCCCAAGTTGCAAGGTTGGTTTTCCGCCTGGGAACGCTGGGGGGAGCGGGAAAGTCACCAATATCACTAGAACAGGTTGTTTAACCATCCAAATGATTTCTAGACAGTTTTATTAAGTTAAAAAAGTTACCAAGTTCTCCTTTAACAGTTTCACCCTTGATATCCAGTATCATATATACATTTCAAAGAGTTTGTTCTAGTCAGTTTGAGGTTTTATTCACACCATGAGGCTTCATGAAGTCAGAACAATTACTTTGAACTTTAAACAACACCTGGGGCCTCATGTACAAAGACTTGCGTTAAATTCATACTAAAACATTCATACTAACACAAAAAAAAAAAAAAAAAAAACAGATGAATCACTGCGTACAAAGGATCCCACGCATATTCTCTTTGTACATCCCAATTTACGTACAATTGAGCGCACATGCACAAGCACAAGCACAACACCCCACCCAGTCTCCTCCCTTAATTAAATCAATTTAAATATGGCAATGAGTCCACTTTGGCAAAAGAAAGCAGTAAGAAAATGGCTAAAGCAAGCTGCAAGAAACAAAGCTTTACAGAAAGTGATTTGGAGGTGCTACTATCTACGGAGACCCTGAGGGGACCTTTGCAAAAAAAATTATAATACGGACTTTCGCATGAGCACGCAAAACTATTGCGTGCGCACGAGAAACTATCGTGTGCCCACGAGAAACTTTTTGCGTGCGCACGAGAAAGTTTCGCGTGCGCACGCGTTACAATTTCCGGTTTGGTTATAGTGTCATTACTACAAATGTGGGAAAAGGGATGAGATGAGAGTGTGCTTGGAGCATGCCTCCAGAGATTTGTCTTATTATAGGGAGTTTGCATGAACTGACAGAGCGAGCATTTGACGGCATAATTAAAAAATGTTGGTAGACCCGGGATTCGAACACGAAAACGAAAGGCTTGTGAATCTGCCACTAGGCCACAGGGGAAGACACATTGGCATTCAGCTAGCGCGAATATTATTCACGCTGGCATTTGTCTGCAGGAGTGCGTGTAGCACAACAGGCTCACTCACTGCAATATTTGCCAGAATGTGTGACGAGTGGATAACGGCCCGGCGTAGCGGGACTAAATCACTCTTTTCTTCTTTCGCCAGTGACGCACGGGGACCGTAGAAACGGTGTTAGGTTGCAGGCGAGCGGTTACTACGCGCTCGCTGATTGCACAAATGCACACCTGCAGTTGCCCTCAGGGAACTGGCAGAGCGAAGCATTTGGCGGCATAAATATATGGAGCCCCGGTCTCCTGTGCGAAAAGCCTATGATTCCACCACTGAGCCAAAGGGGGAAATCTTTTGAATGCGCTGAGCATATAAGAGAGCGTCAATATGTATTCTTCGGTGTTTGCTGGCAGGCGTGCGTGTTAAGAAACACACTCGCTTGCTGCAATAAGACATTCCCAGTTGCCTGTTCAGGGAACTGAGAAATGTGAGAGAAAGAGGGCTTCCTTTATAGAGCTAGGCCACGTCCGTTTCGACGGGACGCGGCGCAGAGGGCGCGAAGCTTCCTCATTGGCCTGTCGTCACCTCAGGCCTCGCTCGATAGGCTGATGCAGTTGCCGCAGAGCAGCCAATGGCGAGCGAGCCGTCTCGCCTATGGCTGTGTGCTGCTGCAACGCACATTACAATAATTCAAAATTATAAGGATAATTTTTATGCTTCAGTGTTTCGTGAAAAGAGGCCTTTTCCCGTAGCGTTTGTACAAACGCAGTACGAGAGACCTCTCGTAAGAGAACTGTGAAGATCTCAGCAGAGGAGGATTAAACAACTCCACAAACAGAATTTTCTGCAGAAGCAGGTGAAGGCGATTTACTACTAATCAAGGAACCGGCTTTACTAACGAGAGGCGCATATCAATGTCATGCGATATATCGCCCAGCCCTAATAGACATATGACAGAAATAAAGTCAGTCTGGTTAGTAATAAGTGAAGCTGGTAATTCTGTTTGTGGAGTTGTTTAATCCTCCTCTGCTGAGATCTTCACAGATTTAATGTCTTTTTATCTTCATCTGATTTAATTTAAGGCTGTGGCTGAAGTCAGTTGTAGTTCTGTTTCTCTTTCCTTCAGTGATTCTGCTTGTTAACAACAACAGGTGTTCATCACTAATGCTCAATTATCACTCAATTGATCACTTAATTGTCTCATTAACTTTAACACTGCTTCAGTGTTACTTTAACACCATGTAGAGTGGGACCATATGTGCTCTGAGCAGTGTTGATTTAACACTGGGGAATTTACTGTGGGGTGTAGTCCAATCCAGCCGTTCGGTGTAGTCAACTTCTGTTAAATAAAATATCTCGCTTGGCATTGAACTTTGAGCTTTATAATTTTACAGATATTATTTATACTCTAACAACAACATTACACACTAACTAAAGTTTGAAACATGGGATCACGAAGAACGGGACCTTTAAACTATGTTTTACTTCTGATACAAACATTTAGATTAAATATGCCATTCAAATTAATGTTAACACTTAAACATGAAATCATTACTGAGAAGTTACAACATTTTTTTTATTTTCAATCAATAGAAATATTTGTTGTGGATGCAATGTTTTTGAACACTTTTCCTGTGGCGTGCTGTGTTTTAATGTTTTAACGACAGAGATAATTGCTTATCATGATAATAGCAGATTGTCTGAGAAAATCAGAGAAAAGAAGACTTCCACACTTCTACCATCACTCACACACATCATCAACTCATCCCTCCATACTGGCACCTTCCCTACAGCATTCAAGCAGGCTCGGGTTACTCCACTGCTCAAAAAACCAACGCTAAACACATCACTTGTAGACAACTACAGACCTATCTCTCTCCTACCATTCATTGCGAAGACACTTGAAAGAGCTGTCTTCAACCAACTAACATCCTTCTTGTCTCTAAACAACCAGCTGGATGTCAACCAATCTGGCTTCAAGAAAGGACATTCAACAGAGACTGCATTACTGTCAGTCACAGAAGCCCTACGGATCGCAAAAGCTGCTTCCAAATCTTCAGTCCTCATTCTCCTGGATCTGTCTGCCGCCTTCGACACGGTGAATCATCAGATCCTTATGTCCACCCTCTCATCACTGGGCATCACAGGAACTTCACTCCACTGGTTTGAGTCCTATCTCACAGGTAGGTCCTTCAAGGTCGCATGGAGAGGTGAGGTATCCAGAGCACATCAACTGACCACAGGGGTTCCCCAGGGTTCAGTTCTTGGTCCCCTCCTCTTCTCCATCTACACCACATCACTGGGACACATCATACAGGCACACGGTTTTTCCTACCACTGCTATGCTGATGACACGCAGCTCTTCCTCTCCTTTCAACCAGATGATCCCACAGTAGCTGCACGGGTCTCAAGCTGTCTGGCGGACATCTCCACATGGATGAAGGAACATCACCTGCAGCTCAACCTGGCAAAGACTGAGCTTCTCGTCCTCCCTGCCAATCCGTCTGTACAGCACGACTTCACCATCCAGCTAGAGTCATCATTAATCACCCCATCAAGATCGGTCAGAAATCTTGGAGTAACGTTTGATGACCAGCTGACCTTCACAGATCACATTTCAAAGACAGCTCGATCATGCAGGTTTGCACTGCACAACATCAGGAAAATCAGGCCTTTCCTAACTGAGCATGCAACACAACTCATCGCCCAGGCCCTGGTCATCTCTAGGCTTGACTACTGCAATGCTCTTCTGGCTGGACTTCCAGCATGTGCAACCAAACCACTACAGATGATCCAGAATGCTGCAGCTCGTCTTGTCTTCAACGAGCCCAAGAGGGCCCACGTCACTCCTCTGTTCATCTCTCTGCACTGGCTACCTCTCGCTGCTCGCATCAAGTTCAAGGCACTGACGCTTGCTTACAGAACTATCACAGGCTCAGCTCCCTCCTACTTTCACTCACTCCTACGAGTCTACATCCCTACCAGACACCTACGATCGGTCAACGAGCGACGTCTCGTGGTTCCATCACAGAAAGCCACAAAATCACTTTCCAGAACATTCTCATTCACAGTTCCATGCTGGTGGAATGCTCTCCCCACCCTCATCCGGAATGCAGAGTCCCTGACAACATTCAAAAGACAGCTGGAAACCAATCTCTTCCGTGAGCACTTAACCTTATAGAAAAAAATAAAAAAATAAAAAAAAATAAAAAAAAATTCCTTTCCCTTTGTAACATTTGGAAATTTGTTTTCCTTTCCCTTTGTAACATTTGGAAATTTGTTTTCCTTTCCCTTTGTAACATCTGGAAATTCGTTTTCCTTTCCCTTTGTAACATCACTTATCAGGCTTATGCTACTCTGAATAATACCTGAACTTCGTACTTTGAGCACTTCTAGCGTTGTTGTTGCTTTTGCCTCTTTATGATGACTCGCTGAATTTTGTCCTAATTTGTAAGTCGCTTTGGAGAAAGGCGTCTGCTAAATGACTAAATGTAAATGTAAATGTAAAATAGTTTTGTGCAAATAATGCCCAAGGCCTATCTGTTTCCATAAAAAATATAAATCAATTAAAAATACAATTTGGCCAGTGGAAAAGATTGAGAAAACTTTCTCTGAAATGTATTTTACACTATTTGATTTATGTATTCAAAAACAAGGCATGGATCGGCTACATGATTTTTATTAATGTAATGTGTCTTGTACGTTAAACGTTATCATGTGGATGAATAATCATATGCAAATTATATGCAGATGAGGATCTGCATAGTAAAACTAGGCGTTGTAAGCTCCATATATGGTTATTTCAGGGTGGAGATGTACGCACAATCTTCCGCTGACTGGGATTTATAAAGTGAATTCTGCGCAGGTTCTGGCGTACGAACGGTTTTATAAGTCTGAATATTTTTTTGCCGTACGCCATTTTTGGCTTTCAGGCGCACATACACTTTTAGTAAGGATCCTACGCACAGTTACGCACCAGACCCCTGGTGGGTCTGACAACTGTACCCCCTTACAGTTGACACAAAAATATTTGTTCAAGTTTCCAACTTTTACCCGTCTAAACACAACTGCACAGCAAAATCCCAAAATCCCCAGTGTTAAATCAACACTGCTCAGAGCACATATGGTCCCACTCTACATGGTGTTAAAGTAACACTGAAGCAGTGTTAAAGTTAATGAGACAATTAAGTGATCAATTGAGTGATGATTGAGCATTAGTGATGAACACCTGTTGTTGTTAACAAGCAGAATCACTGAAGGAAAGAGAAACAGTACACAGCAAAAACTCCAGTGTTAAATGAACTCTCCTGGGAGTGTATATGAGTCCACACTCAAGAGTGTTAAAGTTAATGAGATAATTAAGTGATTCATTTAGTAATGATTGACTATTATTGAAGACACCTGATGTTAACAAGCAGAATCACTGAAGGAGAAAATCACAAATTGTAAGTTACCATTATGGAGATCAGTGTTTGCTTTAGTTGGGCTCTTGACCCTTAGATGTTTACTTAAATTTTTGCTTGTCTGCTGTTATTAATTTATAACAGTCAGATGAACAAAGAGACAATGTGATCTGATGGTGTTGGTTATGTTTAGACATAATGTTACAACATCATGTTGTAATCCAAAAAACGAAACTTATTGAGATAGTTTGGTTTAACTTGGTAATTACAGCAGCTCTGTGATTCTACATATGATTTTCAGTATTTTTCATATAATCCAAAATACTTAAAGGAACACTCCGACTTTTTGGGACCTTAGCTTATTCACAGTATCTCCCAGAGTTAGATAAATCCATACATACCTTTTTCATTTCTGTGCCTTCTGTAAGTGTTATTTGACGCACCCACCGCTAGCCTAGCTTAGCACAAAGACTGGATGTAAATGGATAATGGTAGCATACTAATCCCAATAAGTGACAAAATAATGCAAACATTTTCCTATTTACATGTTGTGATCTGTATAGTCACAGCGTGTACAAATAACAAGGCTATATGAGACAGAGACCATTTTTAATCGTATAAATACTGGGAACTATATTCTCACTAGGCGTAGGAGCACAGCTAACGTTACTTGGGCGGAGTGGCTACTTGGGCGGAGTGATTAGCGCAGCACACGAGACGCCCTGTTGATGGTTCCGTAAACAAAACAAACGTGACTAACGAGCTAGACGTGACTCGTGATCATGGCTGACTTTTAGGAATTGTCAGAGGAATTTTACTGTGTATCAAACCAAGATCCCGAACCATATAGTTTTGAGCCAGAATACACAGACGAGGAGTTACAAACTTTGGAAGCTGTTCATTAGCAAGTTGAATGTTACAGTCCTGAGAGTTACATTTAGCACCGCTCATTTGTTATTGAGCGATACAGTGTGTTCATGACAACACAATAATAACAATAAAGAGGATACACGGAGCCCCTATTCACGTAATAGTGTCACTACTAAGGTTACATTACATTAGCATGGCACTGTTACAGTATGGCTAATGTTAGTCATCTCAAAACATAACAGAACACTTACCGCAGCAACAGGTGATCCAATTTGTCCTGTCTTTATTATCGATGGGATGGCTGTATCCTTTAGCACACGTTTCATGGTCCGTGTGGCAACTTGCATTTTTTCAAAATAGTCGTCTATAGTAAAATGTTCAGAGCAAACGAAATACTTTGTGATGCTGTTTACAGGTGTGTTTGTAGCCATCGATTCATCAGGTCAGCGTTTTTGGTTGGAATTCTATGAAACATCATAGTATTACCTGGTCTCCCCTGTTTATTGTCGCAGCTCTTTACAATACAGCGAACGCCCATGATTGTAAACTATAAATTTACTCTCTAGTAATTGCTGACTCTATTACTCCAACTCTGAGCGAACTCTCTGCTCCTCACCACAGGGCGTCTCGTGTGCTGCGCTAATCACTCCGCCCAAGTAGCCACTCCGCCCAAGTAACGTTAGCTGTACTCCTACGCTTAGTGAGAATATAGTTCCCAGTATTTATACGATTAAAAATGGTCTCTGTCTCATATAGCCTTGTTATTTGTACACGCTGTGACTATACAGATCACAACATGTAAATAGGAAAATGTTTGCATTATTTTGTCACTTATTGGGATTAGTATGCTACCATTATCCATTTACATCCAGTCTTTGTGCTAAGCTAGGCTAGCGGTGGGTGCGTCAAATAACACTTACAGAACGCACAGAAATGAAAAAGGTATATATGGACCTATCTAACTCTGGGGGATACTGTGAATAAGCCAAAGTCCCAAAAAGTTGGAGTGTTCCTTTAATAAACATTGTTCTGATCAAAAGACTTTCAAATTAATTTATTTAGAAACACAGACATCAATAATCAGCCTGTGAATCTCAACAATGGTGACAATAATAAAGCATGTTGCAGTGGCTGCCACCAATCACAACTCATTAATGGCTCCCATCATGCATTGCGGTATGAATAAATTATGATCTGAATTGTCTATGTAATTTACTTTTCCTAATTGAATATTCTGCTCGTCACCATTGTTGAGATGTATAGACTGAACCTTGACGTCTGTGTGCGCTTTTTTTTCTTTTTTCTAAACAACTTTTAAGAATTCCTTTGTATTATATCTACAATTCTGGATATTTATACAGAATCACAGTTATTCTGTGATCAACAATATAAATATAAGTCAGAAATAAGGGTCTTAATGAGTTCAGTGATCAAGTTCAAATGATGATTGTCATAACATAATCAACACCATCAGATCACTTCTCTTTGTTCATCTGTCAGTTATAACTCGGATACAACAGCCAAACAAAATTTAAAGTAAACATATAAGGGTCAAGAGTCCAACTAAAGCAAACACTGATCTCCATAATGGTAACTTACAATTTGAGATTTTCTCCTTCAGTGATTCTGCTTGTTAACATCAGGTGTATTCAATAATGGTCAATCATCACTAAATTAATCACTTAATTATCTCATTAACTTTAACACTCTTGAGTGTGGACTCATATACACTCCCAGGCAGGGCCGGCGCTAGCCATTTGGGTGCCCTAAGCACAAATGCTTGGTGGTGCCCCCCACCCACCCACCAAGGGAATAACAACCATTCAGAATTTCTTAGTTAGGTTCTCTTTACTTCCAAAATAACTGCTGCAAATAAATAATTTTACATTAACAATGGCACCAAACATGAAAAGAAATAAATAATATAAAGGTTAAAATTATAAATACCAAATACCACCACAATTACTAAAAACACAGATTTGGAACTGAACAATGTAAACACAGAAAGTTAAAAGTGCAAAGTGCAAAGGTCAGGCACAATATAATAATTCTGTACATAATTTGACAACTCTGTGAATATGAAAATATACAAACACTGAGATTGTGGGGGTTTTTTTTCTTCTAATTGCAGTTTCAAAGTAAAAAAAAAAAAAAAAAAAAGAAGATTTTAGCCATGCAGGGCTAAAGCCCCGGATCTTTTGCACTACTATAGCGACGCCCCTGGACATGCATACGCATAGGCGTAATTTGCGGGTAGGACATGTCCCCACCACTTTTGAAACATCTCGCCGCACGAATGTACCAATACAAACAAACAAAACATCTCCAGTTAACCAGCAGAGCATTCATTTCATTCGTTTTTTAAATAAGAGTCGATCTAGCGCTGAAATGTGTTGTTTTTTTAAATCAACTGATCAAAGTGCTCGTTGCCGAGCGATCAGTGGCGCGGATACTATGTTTGTTTCTGGCTCGCGCACAGCCTTCACTCAGACGCGCGTTTCAATCCGTTGTGGAGAGACTCTCTATTCGCTCCGGTACAATTAGAAAACAAAAAGCACAAAAAGTGTCCCTGCCTGATATACAACCACTAAAAAACATAATCGGTTTTGATAAAAAAAAACCAAAAAAAAAACCATATGAGTGCGGATTAGAACTCAGAACCTCTGACACGCTTGGCAAAAATTCTACCACTGGACCACTTAAATACACACATACTTTTCGTCGGATCAACATATAATACGCCTCATTGAACGACCACTTAAACCCAATATTAACATGCTTTAGACATATTTTATTTGTTATTTATACTAGTACCCTATTGTGATGATTTTTCACGACCCAGATTTTTTGGTGCCCCCCCAAGCACTTGGTGCCCTACGCGCAGTGCGTGATGTGCGTGTGCGGAGCGCCGGCCCTGCTCCCAGGAGTGTTAGGGCGTTTTTCCACTGGGTTCGTTTGCTGCGGTCCGAACCCGAGTGCGCTAGTTCCCGGCGCCCGCCGCAGCGTTGGTCTGGTTTCACACTCAATTAGTTGTATCGAACCCAGGTGCGTTTGCAGTGATCTTACGTCATCGCAAACGCACACGGAAAACGCATGGAGAATACAACTCGACTGAGCATAGCTGTAATTTGTCTGTTTTTTTGGTGCTATTATGCGCAACATAGTGAGAGACAACTACGTTTATGTTCATTACATGGTGTAATTCAGCACATATCCAGGGGACGCCGTGTTTCACAACGTTCCCCTGCCACTCATGGTTGTCGTGTGTGAGGAAACAATGATATCAACAGTGATACGCATGCGCGGATACTATACTTCCTGAACAAGCGCGCACCCGAGTCCGTGTTGCTTGCACATTAACGCGAACCGCGCCACGGTTCGGGAGCAACCGAGCTCAGACCACCTCCTCCAGGTAGTCTCGGGTTCGGTACTCTAGTGCGCACCCGGGTCCGATGACAGCGTTCACATTAGCGATTTTTCATGCGAACCGTGCCCCGGTCCGCACTAAACTGCCAGTGTGAAAGCGCCCTAAATTTAACACTGGAGTTTTTGCTGTGTACTGTTTCTCTTTCCTTCAGTGATTCTGCTTGTTAACAACAACAGGTGTTCATCACTAATGCTCAATCATCACTCAATTGATCACTTAATTGTCTCATTAACTTTAACACTGCTTCAGTGTTACTTTAACACCATGTAGAGTGGGGCCATATGTGCTCTGAGCAGTGTTGATTTAACACTGGGGATTTTACTGTGCAGGAAACATTATAAAATAATAAAATAATCCATGGAATGGGACCTTTAAATCATTATTTTATTTATTTAAACTGTTATTTGCGTCAGTTTCACTAAACGGCCCATCGCGCTCGCTGGTGCGGACATTTGGGGTGGATATTTGCTTCAAGTGATAGGCTTGGTGAGTGAAATTATATTTGTATTATCTTATATGTTTCATTTTCTTTAGATTTTCTGTCTAAAAGTGACCAAAAAGACATTTAACTCCAGCTCACCATCGGTGTCGCCAAACTGCTCCATCTCCAAAACGTTCGTACGCATGGGTCAGAGTTTGCGTGCAGGTGTGCACAATTTCCCGTCAAGTTTGTTTTTATAAATCACAACTTATGCGTCGGAAGTGGCGTACGCCTCTTTCAGGGCCTGTTTTGTGCGTACGCAACGGTTATAAATGAGGCCCCAGATATGATGAAAGAAGACCAGGAGTCGTGAAGTTCAATCAAATAAGAACAAATTTACTGAAGAATAGTTTGCAGTTAAATTGGTAGAGCCAGCGTCAAAGTCTCACGAGGAGGTCGCAAGCTAACTCTACCTTACACAAAAATTGTACACCAATTATACCATTTCCAAGGGCATTCATTACATATTTGCTACTTCTGATTGGCTAAGAGAACATAAAGTCTAAACAATTCTACACTTATAGACAGACAGTATACATTGACATTAATCAAGATAATTTTCGTCCGAGTCCCTGAAGGTACGATGTTGACCTCGGAGGTCGTCGAAAAGGGTCCCGAGATCTGCACAGAACATGCAACGCATACACAAAAGCACAAAGAGAGAATAACAGTTCTACCAAGGTTGTAGAGAGCCTGCGCACATTGTTATCAGGACAGACTACCCAAAACATACTGATAACACCTTCCCTCCTTAGAAAGAAGTACAGATACTGTCCACTTTATTCTCTAGAGAAATACACATGAAAGAAATACAATTCTGTGAACTAACTGTGAACTAGATCATGTAAGTCACGTAGAAGTTGACCCCTGTAACCTTAACTTGGTCAGCAGAAAACAGACACAGAGCCATCTGATGGGCCTTCAGGCTTGCCCTCATTATCTGTTTTCCCAATACAAAGGGCCTGTTCTCAAGGTCCTCGTCTAGGGCAATAAAGATTAGTCACAGACACCATAATGCACTTAAAAATATATGAGCAGAAATGCTGACAACAAAAATAGGATTAAAACCATATATGAATCACTCGTGAATATAGTTAACGATTATATAACTTGATTAGTACTTGTTATAGGAATAAAGTAAAAACTCAAAAGGATATATATTAATATAGTGAAGAGACAAGGGATTCTGACCCCAACCCTTCACAACTAAAGTCAGTAATCAACTCACAACATCATTTACAAGGACAATAACATCATCATCATATGAAATGAAATAGCTTTATATAGATGAAATTATTTTGACATGTATGAAATAATAAATCATGCATTTTGTGATTAATTTATGAGAGATTCTTTGATGTTTCGCTGGAGATCTCAGCTGAGTGATGCTGAGATAACAGTAATATTAATAGTACATCAGAAACATTGAGACAAGCTCCAAACAATGATCATATCACACATGACTGAATGGTGGAGTGTCTACATCATTATTTCTGGCTCACTTCCTCATCCTAATGCCTGACCTTAGTAAATGTGTTCATGTTTTCACAGAGCTTTAACAGTCATGCCTGATTAAATGTGTTTTGATCTTCTCAGTGACAGTCAGTCTTTTGAGTGTATTTTCACACACAGTGTGGAAACATGCCCGTGTTTGTATGCATAAGATAGATTCGGTTGATCTGTCATATCAAGTTTATCCCTTTGCTCAAAGACACTTTTCATGAGAAGTGAGCTTGAACAAATGGTCAGAATTGTAATTTTTCTTTCTTTAACAGCCGTCCATTGAATCATGTTTGAATCTGTTTGTATATCTGTATGATCTCTGTTACTGCATTCAAGTCTTTATTCATTGGCTGAGAATCAAACACCCATGGGGACTTCAGCATTGCTAAATGATCTATGTTATGTTAAGTTAATATAATATAATATTTCTGTAAATTCTGTATGTATCTGATCTGATCCAGCGTGTGTGTGTGTGTGTGTGTGTGTGTGTGTGTGTGTGTGTGTGTGTGTGTGTGTGTGTGTGTGTGTGTGTGTGTGTGTGTGTGTGTGTGTGTGTCACGCATGTACGGCAAGCCCTTTTAACATTTAAAAGCTAAGTTTGACTATCCCGATTTTAACATTGTAGATATCAACAATGTCTTTCTGACTAGTTGTAATTACATTTTGGATAGTTGGAATTGTCATTCAAGATATCTGTAACGTAATTGTGACTAGTCGAAACGACAGATGGAGATATCTGTAATTCAGTTTTGACTAGGCAAAACTGAATTACAGATATCTGCAATGACATCATTGAAAAACGACATTCAACTCGTCACACATCTTAAATGACAATTGCAGATATCTGTAATTCAGTTTTGACTAGGCAGAATGAAAGTTAAAGATATCTCAAACGTCTAAAAAATGATGACTAGTGCAAATTATTGTGCATGACGTTGCTCTATTTTAGATATCCATAAATAAGTAATTTCCCCTCCCCGCCATAATCAAAGAAGAAGTGGGTTAATTTCCTTATTTCTATGTTGGCTGTAATCGAAAAAAAAACACCAGAAAATGTTTTTTATATACAAATAAAAAAAAACATTATATACAATATTATAATAAAAAAATCTAAAATGTTGCAATGCTATATTTATGATCATGCTTAAAATAAAGTAGGTTATTGTTGATGTAAGATTTATGCGTGAAAGAGATTCACACTAATTCCCTTTAATAAAGATGCTAACGTGCATGCTATTCTTGCTATACAATAACATTAACTTCCTTAGATGAGAAAAAAAGTTCTTAGTTCAGATCAGATCTTATTTTTTAAATATTTTTTTTAGTTTGAAACAGTATCTAACAGCATTAAAAAGATGAATAAAGGTGCCATTGCATGGATTATTTTATTATTTTAGAATGTTTCCTGGGGTGCCCTTATAATGTTAGTATGTTTTTTAGATCAAAAGTTGTTATAATTTAGAAATAAAAGGCATATTTCCTAGCCTGATTTCATCCTCTGATTTGAACACTCTGTTTGAAGGGGCGTGTCTGCTGAGAGACTTCAGTGTAAACGCCCTCTGCTGTGATTGGCTGACATGCTTGCATATGAAATATCTGGCATTACATGTGGAACTCTCTCGAAAACTTTTACTATTACAGCTATTATACGTTTATACTATTACAGCTATCGGGATTAACGAATCGTAAGAAGTTTTTTTTAAGTATTTAGATCTATTCCCATCACATAAAAGGTTGCAGTGATGAGCATTGAGCAGATGACAGAGGTTGATGACAAAAGATCTTATCATTGCAACGCAGTTTCTACACTCTCACTAATGATTGCAATGCAATCACCAATGCAATGCAATGCAATCACCAATGCAAACATGAGGTATATAAATACAGTAAGAGCTTCGTTGTGCAGTGTAACAGCGTCATTTCATAACAAATTTTGGCAAGTGTCCAGATAAACTTGCGCTGTGTGATTGACAGCTTGGGTGATTGGAAAGGGATTGTTCTTTTATCATTTTCTGTATATATATTAATCACAATTTAAGTAAGATTATTTTCATCTTACTAAGAGAAACGATGTGAAGTTGATCGCTACTTCCGTAGTAAATCACTACTTACCGCTTGCTGGAATATAGTTGAAATTGCCCCCTTCGTCAGTATGAGACGCTGAGAGAAGCCTGCCTTGATATTATCCCAGGTTAGAAAAACAGTCCGTGGTGAAATGGGCAGAGCAAACTAACAACTTCGAATTAAACTGTTGCGGTATCCGATTATAGATAAACATCAACCACGCCTGTTGACATTTCTTTTCTGTGGGAAGGGTATGAAAAGTCCTCGCATCCTCTGCACAGCCTTTCATTGAATATGGGCTGGCATATGCACATTTTTGGAGGCGTACATATTAATGATCCCGACTGTTGCGTCACAGTCGGTGTTATGTGGAGATTCGCCTATTTTTCAGGGGTGTTTTTCAAAAATGAGATTTAAATAAGAAGGAGAAAACAATGGTGTTTGAGACTCACTGTATGTCATGTGAACTCTTGTTATTTAACTATGCCAAGATAAATTAAATTTCAAGTTCTAGGGCACCTTTAAAAACTCCTTTGCCCTCTGGTTGCTCCGACATAGTGCTAATCAGTGCTAATTACAAGTTAACAGGTGCTATGTGATTTGATGATTTGAACAACACGCTCTGCTCCCGCCTAAAGTGTGATGCGGGCCTAATTTGCATAGAGATATCTGCAACGTCATTTGGCCTAGTCAAAACTCTAATTCAAGATATCTGTAATTACATTTTGACTAGGCAGAATGAAAGTTACAGATATCTCAAATTTCAGATATCTCTAATCAAAATTAATTTCAAGATATCTATATAGATATCTACAATTAATTTATGACTATCCCTAACTCCAGTTTGAGATATCTACAACACCATTTTGACTAGTCATAACTCCAGTTACAGATATCTACAACGCCATTTTGACTAGTCATAACTCCAGATACAGATATCTACAATGTAATTTCGCCTAGTCAAAACTTAATTTAAGATATCTGAAAAGGAACATGTAGATATATTGAATTAAGGTGAATTAAAGATATCTTGAACTGGAGTTATGACTAGTCAGAATCAAATTGAAGATATCTCAAACTAGAATTACAGATATCTACAATTCAGTTGCAGATAACCCGTAATTCACATAGTGGATATCTGCGACTGAATTATAGATATCTGTAATGATAAACCCCATACAAATGAATGGCAAAAGTGATGTCATTTGTCCTAGGAAGAATGTCTTTGTGGATATCTGAAATGACAATTATGGATAGGAAGAATGTAGTTGCGGATATCAGAAATTTTCTTTTTGACTAGGCAGAATTGAATTACAGATATCTGCAACACATATCCAGTCTAGCTGTTAAATGTTAAAAGGGCTTGCCATATGCTCCTCCACCACAACCTGAAAGGAAATGTATCTTTTCAGACTACAGGCTCGTGAGATCCCCATAGAAGTCAATGGCAAAAAATGCAATTTGTTACTAGTAACAAAAGAATAGTTACTAGTCACTATTCAAATAAGTACTAGTATCTAATGAATAAGTTCTAGTATCTAATGAATAAATACTAGTAACTAACGGATAGCCTAAGTACTAGTATCTATTGAACAAGTACCAATTTAATAGGCACTAGTATCTAATAAATAAGAACTAGTATCTAATGAATAAGTACTAGTATCTAATAAATATAACTAGTATCTAATGAATACGTACTAGTATCTTTAAAAAGGTACTAGTACCTAAAGAATAAGCACTAGTGTCTAAAGAATAGGCTAGTACCTAAAGAATAAGCACTAGTAGCTAATGAATAAGTAATAGTAGCTAATGAAGAAGCACTTGTAGCTAATGAATAAGTACTAGTAGGCTACTAAATGAAATAGATACTATCTAGAAAATAAGTAGGCTACTAGTAGCTTAACAATAGATACTAGTAGGTTGAAATGATTAAATGTTAAACCGGCTTGCCATACTACTCACATATTTAACGGCTCTGGTTCACGCTGTCCGGAAACGTCACGTCCGTTACCAGTTGCACGTGCTCCGGTATATTATAAACACAGGCGTCAATTGCCTTATCAATTGGAGAGGAGAAAGTGTAGAGGAATCGAGCAGAACTTGTGCACGAACGGCTGTTACAGGACGTTTCAGAAAGGTATGTTTTTGTGTAGATGTCTCATACTTTTTATATATGCGGTTATTTGTAAATGCTACTGCGGTTTATGTTAAAACACGCAAAAATATCCATGCATTTAATACAATCGTTTTACCTCATAATATTACAATCCTCGAAGGGATTATTTGATCAGCACTCACACAGAGATCTCTTTCTCGCACACACACACACTACAAAACGAATGTAGCCAAATATCTGTCGTCAGAACCACGAGACTAACCATGGTTTTACCACATTAAAGAAAATGTTAACATTACCTGATGCCAACAACACCATCATTCAACGATCGCTGGTGGGATTAAAATAAAGTTTGTATGTGTTTGAAACAGTGTTGCTACAACATAAATAAAACGATAGAAACTAGTGATGGAAAACACATCAACAAAGGCATAGCATAAAACGCACTTACAGGTTGTGTCCCATAAACATCAGCTTCTGCTTTTAAAGTGGGAACTGCTCCATCTTTCAGGACAAACTTTTTTTGTGAACTCGCTTAGATCAAGCGATCCAAATCTCTCCTGCAAATGTAATATTTCACAATTGGGGCATTCAAATTGGCTTTCTGACATAAACCCTCTTACAATGTTTATTAACTTTTTTATTCAGTTTCTCCATTTGTCTGAGAACCATCAGCTTGCTGTGCCGGGGAAGTAATAAATGCGACTGAAACATTGATATGTAATATGAAGATGGGTCCTTGCGTGTTTTCGTCTTCCTCTTCTCCGTTTTCTTGGCTTTATGGACTTTTCTGGCGTCGTTCAACTAAAAGATTGTCCATAAATATTTAAGTTTTATCTGTTACTTTTGAGACATGTAAAAAGCCCTGCCCAGAGAAGCAAAAGGAATATAACTAGCTAAGATGCTGTTCGCAACATTAAGCAAAGATAATCATCTAATTGTCATTGAAGATTGTCAGTCTCTGCACATAAAAACTGTTAGGTGTTAGAGATCTAATTACCCTAATACAATGAATGTAGTTATCATAAAATCAAACCATGTTTCAGATCATTGTTATGTAGCTGTAGTGGTTGAAGATGAGTGACATTAGTGTTTGTTTTTGTATTATTGATGTTTTATTCATGTCATATTGAGAGAAATAACAGCATCAGTTTCAGTAGAGCAGTTTAATGGGCTTTTATCATGTATCCTGACTCAAATAATGTGTTTCTAACAGCAAACACTCAGAATAAAGTGAGATAATCAACTGATGATCCTGAGTGGTGATAGTCTGAGGCTCATCAATATTTACAGATCTGCTGAAAACGTACTCGGTTACTAACGTAACCTCGGTTCTCTCTATAGAGGGAACGAGTACTGCGTAAGTCTTACGCTAGGGGAAAATCTCTTTTTCTCGAACAGAGGGAGAGAGAAAGCTAGCCCCGTGACCGTCCGCTCCTGACATCCCCTGTGAACGGCGCGGTTTGCGCGGCTCGAACAGAGGGAGAGCAGGTATCATCCCCCAAGCAGGCAAGGCAAGCGGGCGAACCGGCGAGCTTTGCGGGTTGGGGGGGGGCGGTGGAGCAGTCTCGGAGAAGGATGCCAGGTGAGTCCTCAGAGTCACCATAGGCAGTAACTGGCTCGCAGTGAGGGCAGTCGCCGTCAGCGAGCGCGAGAGCTGCGTGATCCTCAGGAAAGGGGCGTCTTGAAAAAGACGCCCGGCTCTTTTAGTGCAATGAGAGTGTGTGTCGCGGCGGCGAGCACACACACATACACAAAACACAGTAGCAGAGAAAGGATATAACGCCGGATAGCGCAGCAGGAAGGCGACTGAAGGCGGCACGGCCAGCGGCTTCAGAGTGTCGACTCGTCCCGCTGAAAGGCTTCTTCAGACGGCGCGGCTTCTCTCCGGATCCAGCGATGCGAGAGCTTCGCTGAAGAGATGAAAAACCAGTGAGCTAGCCTCTCGAAGCTATATTTATAGCCCTAGGCCACGCCCATTCTGGCGGGACGTGACGTATTGGGCGCGAAGAGGCCTTATCGATAGGCTGCTGCAGTTGCCGCAGGGCAGCCAATAGGCGCGCGAGCCGTCTCGCCTGTGTCTGCATGCTGCCGCAACGCGTTTTACATTATTTCAAAATTAAGGATAATTTTTGGCTTCAGTATCTCGCGGAAAAGAGATTTTCCCCTAGCGTAAGACTTACGCAGTACGAGAGAACCTCTCGTAAGAGAACACTCTTTATTTCATGACAATAGTTCCTGTTTTCACCTCATTTATTATGCTGATGTCTTCAGATCTCCTGTAAATTTACACTTAAAGCTCATTTCATTGGTGTCAATACACTGAGAGTAATTGTTGGTTTCTATATAGAGATACAGACATAAATGCTTAGATGTGTCATTTAGTATTAAAACAAACTCAGTAACTGATAACTTTGATTTTCAGCTCCTCCTACAGTGGATTTCATCATCAGTGAAGCTCCTCCCACTGTAATTCTCCAATAAATTCTGGAATATTCCCATCAGTCTACAAGTGAAGATGAGCACAGAGCATCAGGAAGAGCTGAAATCTGCAAAGACTGAGTTTATTAAAGAGGACAGTGAGAACATGAGTGATCCAGAACCCTGCAGAATGAAACACACTGAAGATCCTGAAGAACAAAGAGGTTGGTGTTTATTCTTCATTCATTTATGATGCTGAAGAACATTCATGTTAGAAAGATTCAAGCACTTCTTCAGTTTTAGACAAACGGGTAAACTATGAAATAGAAGAATATTTTCTTTCTTGTTAGTTTACCACAAATGGTCAGTAAAGGGAGGTTTGAGAAACTGTTATATTGATTGTCAACATCAGGTCCAACTAAATATTTTAGCTGTTTTATTTTACATAATAACTGGCTCACATTTTTTTGTAACCATGTTACCAAACATTTTGACATTTCTTAATATAGTTTGCTGAGTATTGACACAATTCGATATGAATTGTTTTGGATATACTGTATATATCAGATAAAGTACATGGCAAATGTTCTCAAGAAAAGAAAATCTCTCAAATAATGCTGTAAACTACACATGAAATACACTTAAAATGACATTTACTACACTTAAATTACATTCAAGGATGTTTTTTTAAATAATAATTAAGTTATACTAACTTTACAATTACATAATAATATTTCTATGGTGGCTGTCAAAAAAAGTTTACTGATTTATTCAAACATGCATCAAATATTGAACATTGAAAATTATAATGAATATGTAATGTGGTGCATATATTTATCAAAATCTCCTCTCTAGAATTATTTGTTCTAGCTGAATAACGAGTTATGGTCACTGAATATGTTTTTTCTTTTTTGAATGATATATTTATAATTTTTATGATAAATACAGGGTGAAAAGAAAATAAGTAAACAAACAAATAAACAGGTATAAGTCAAGTCACCTTCATTTATATAGCGCTTTTAACAATATAGATTGTTTAAAAGCCGCTTTACAGTGATAATAGGAAATTAAAGTAACAGAGATTGTTTTTGCTTCATAGCAGCTCTAGAATAAAGTTATTGTCCAGCTAAAGTTAGTTTGATTGATTCACTTCCGTTGCAAAGATCATTAGTTAATAACTTAGGGGCCGCTTATACGACAAGGCTTTGGTCACTTTAAGAAACAAAAAAGAATACAGTTGATAACAGTAACAAATACATCTGACTAAAGTTAATTAGAAACAAACAATCCTTCACTTGATAAAAGTTTGGCCATTTGCTTTGTGAACACACACACATACACACACACACACACACACACACACACAGACACACACACACACACACACAAATCATGGACATTATTCAAAAAGATTAAAGGATCATGAAAAAACTCACGCTCATATTATTCACAGTCAAAAATGAGTGCATTGGAAATTAATGGGTCCGGGTATCGTTCGTTCATTTGTTTTTGCTTTCACATATGAAAACGAAAAAACAAGAAAACAGTTCCTTTTTTTAGAAAAACGAAAAAACTAAATTATGACTTGATTTTTGGTTTTCCCGTTCTTGCACGGAAATCAGAAAAAAACACTTGATATTCTGATTTTCCCCTGTGGGTGGTGCTAAGTCTGATTGGCAGGAAATCCATTCATTATTTTTCAAATTAAGAGTTTACCCAAACTGTATTTGTTAGCCTCTAAAATTAATAGTCTGTATGCATGCTATTTGTTACTCAATTATTTGGCTTAACTGACTGAAAAAATCTATTGAAATAGTCTAAATGTAAACGTGTTCACGCATTGACATGTGGTCAGGGAGGGTGGTTATCAGACAAAAGGCAAAATGGAGAGAAGGCCCTTCTTAGTGCATTCCTTCACAATATAGTTTTCTTTTGCCTTCCCTTGCTAATAGATTTTGCTGTCCCTTTATATGTTCCCGATATAGTCTTGCTCAGGCCATCCTTAAAAATATTTTGGTTTGCCATAACCAAAAAAAAAAGGCGTCGCTAGGCTATTTTTTTTTTTTTCAAGATTCATTGTGAAAAAAAAGTAGGCACCGACAGGGTAGGGTGTTGTGAGGTTTTGCACTCGTGCACGGCTGCCTATGACGGCTGCACGCGAAAACCTCACAACACCCACCCCTGTCTGTGATTGGTTGGAACATTATTTATTTTGGTTTTGAGTGGTAGTGAAAGCAACTGTTTTTGTGTGCAGATCTCGGAGCCTGAAATCACTGATACAACCTTTAACTCCTACGGTGGCCATATTATTCCAAGATTAACATGGCTTCCGGTTCGACTTCGCAAAAATTGCACCTTTAAAACTATTCATCACCTGTGATCTGTCGCAGCGCAGATTTATTTTAAAAGGTAAACAATACTTTTTCACCATTGACGCGAGGAAAGGTAACGCAAGCTATACTAGAGGTCGTTTTGGCGTAATGCACAAACATAAAACTTCGAATTTACACAAATAGGCTGAATTACCTGTCGAGAAGAAAGCAGGCAACTTAGGCGTCCGTTTTAAATTTGCTCCTCATGAGCTCTTTCCATCTGGAAAAGTTACTCCAGTATTGACTTTGGTCTTGCTGATTCGCCTGTCGTGTTGACGTTTTAATTCTCTCTTTCGCTTCCTTGGCGACTCTGATACATGTCCTCGAAAATAGGCGTGATCCTCCATCAGCAATCTTTCAAATCTGCCGGCAGTCGCGAGTAATCTCCCCCTCACATTCGTCACGGTGTCACTGAGTGTAAACGCGAAAGGCGAAGCTTGAATTTACAGGTATGTCCCTCTTTGTCGAATGTATTTTCAAGATGGAGGCGCAACATGGCTGCCTTCATTCGAACCCCTCACCCGTATGTACTTTCAATGGCAGATTATAAACTTACGAGAATACTTTATTACTTGAAAGAAGTAAATATACATTAAAGGGATACTTCACCTCTGGGAAGATGAATGTGTATTTAAAATAGGTCATTTAAGTAGAAGAAATGTGAAGAAATTTTTGAATTTGGTGCTTTCTAGACTGAGAAAAGCCAGAAAATGTATTTTTGGCTTATGTGGATGAATGCACTTGCTTCGCTGCCTTAGGAAGCCACGCCTACCGGTAAGAGTGCGCAGTTGAAAACAACAAAGCTAGCCTACGTGATGAGTTTGCGAGGGATTTAGAGATCGTCCAAAATGTCCGGGATTCGGCTTTTGCGTTCTACAGTCGCCATTCATTGTTTACTGTGGCGAGCAGGACGAGGCTGACGGCCGCGGGAGAACAGCGCGAGGCCGGTGGCGTCTTTACTGAGACACGCCGGTCTCGCATCTCTCATGGAGGAGCAGGAATTTTCTTAGCAATGGTAAAACGTTCATGTAAACACTACATTCAAATTCACCAATCGGAATGAATTCAGTTAGATTGAAACAAAAGGTGTGCATGTAAACAATGAATGGCGACTGCAGAAAGCAAAAGCCGAATCCCGTACATTTTGGACGATCTCGCCCGCCGGACAAGTCCGGGAAAAGGAGGATGGTAACCCCTACTTACTCAGCTTTCTCCACAGAACAAGAGCCTGCTAGCTTAGCTTCCAAAGAAAGACGGCTGACACTGTGTGTACATTCTGTGAGTGAGATCCCACCTCCTATGGGCGGGTTGAAAACATGCGGAACAACGCCATCTACTGGCTGTAGTCTTTAGCCTCTGGCCAGAAAATCCTCCGATGACGCAAAATGACGATTTTTGCGTCATCGGAGGATTTTTTTCCAGACAAAAAATACATAAATCTCTCCTCTCAGGGGGATATGAGGGTGGAAAGCATGGTAATTCGAAAATACTACAGGTTTTCTACTAATACAAAGCTTAATGCTAAATCCTGAAGTATCCCTTTAATGAGCACATATATTTTTGAAAGAACTAAGTGTTTTTTGAAAAATTAAAAAAATGACACAGTGTAGCTTTAAAGATACAGGACAAAAAAAATATTTGGTAACACTTTATAATAATGTTCTGTCATTAATAAGTAACTATGCAGGAAGTAATGAAGGACTAATGAGTGATTCTACATTAACACTTCAGCTACTACTATTAACTAATAAAGAAACAAGCTTAACTAATCAGTAAGTAATATAAAATTTAGGAGATTGTTCCTTATTAGGTAATCAATAATAACTTAATGAGATTTGCTTAACCCTTTCACGCATAGTGGTCACTACAGTGGACAGCTATTAAAAAAACATTTTCTTGAATTTGCACGGGTTTTTATGGCAAAGGTGCACATCAGCCTCCTCATTGGACCCTGGTGCATCATCCTATAAATTGCAACCAAGTAGCAAGCCTTTGTGTTTCGATTTTTTTCCCCCCTCCAAACCAAGATGGCCAAGGGTCAGTCAGACATGCCAAGTTGCTCCGGAATATCCACCCACTCCTTCTAAAACTTAAAAACTTAATCTGCAGTGACTTTTTTTACTGTAAATAAATGTATTTGTATTATTAGAATGTAATTTTCATTGACATCGAAAAAAGTCATGTGATTACATAATGTATGACACTTGTAATGCATTACTTTACTTGTTAGATCAAAAAGTAATCTGATTTCATAATGCACGTTATTTATTGTAATGCGTTTCTTTACTCATACCATAAAAAAGTAATCTGATTACATAATGCATGTTACTTGTAATGCGTTTCTTTACTCATAACATCAAAAAGTAATCTGATTACGTAATGCACGTTACTTGTAATGCGTTTCCTTACTCATAACATCAAAAAGTAATCTGATTATGTAATGCATGTTACTTGTAATGCGTTTCTTTACTCATAACATCAAAAGTAATCTGATTAGGTAATGCACATTACTTGTAGTGCGTTTCTTTACTCGTTAAATCAAAAAGTAATCGGATTAAGTAATGCACATTACTTGTAGTTAATTACTTTAGATCAAAAAGTAATCTGATTAGGTAATGCATGTTACTTGTAACACATTACTTTACTTGTAACATCAAAAAAGTAATCTGAATGCGTTATGCATGTTACTTGTAATGCGTTACCCCCAACACTGATCATTTCCGATGAGATTGAAAAAAACGTATCGTTAGGTTTTCTCAGAGGAGGGCTATGATAGAAATGTGCATGTCCATCTTGAACATAATCAGAATTATCAGCTAATAAGGGTAAATCTCCATACTCTGGTGCAATGGAGGGAGCATCTGAGTGGTTTCCACAGTTGTACCTTGACAGGCTGTAGAAAATTCTGATGGAATCACATCCTCATGTTCTGATATCAAAGATACGCGAAGTAGAGATGCGCGGTTGGCGGTTACAGCCGCGGACTCCGCGGATAAACCACGGATCGGGCGGATGACATGACGAAAAATAATATTTTAATTAAATTCGGGCGGGTGGCGGGCGGTTTAACTAATCAAATGAAAAATATATTGAAAATTGGTCAAAAACGTTGGTGCGGATGGATGGCGGACGGATGATGAGTTTTGTGATGCGGTTGCGGATGAAATAATAGCCCATCCGCGCATCTCTAACGCGAAGTGCAACTTGTATGAAGTTGTATGAAGCCTTTGCAATATTTTGCATTTATATTTTTTGTATATATTTTATAGTTTTCACATGATTTGATATAATTGTATTGATTAGTTTGTTAAATTCACATACTTTATCTGTTTGATTATTGTCTTATTTAATATAGTATATCTTAAGTTTAAACCTTAACTGCATGCTGTCCACTCAAGTGGACATCTGAAGATCTCTTTGAAAAATTTGTAAAAAAATAAAATAAAAATCAATTCTTGTTTTTCATGCCCTAAGAGCAATAAAAACACATAGGAAAAAAATCCTGACTGAGGTTATCATAATTCATGCATGAAAGGGTTAATTAATAACTATTAACTAACTGACAAATTATAAAGAACATTATTGTGTGTCTGAGACGTAATCAGTCATAATTTTTACTATGAAAATAGTCATAAAATACATTACTATTTACTCAAGTGTTACCTATTCATTATGCAGGAACTACTAGTGATCTGGACCATTATTTTAAAGTGAAAAACATGTTTTTCAAAATGATGGGAATATTTTAGGGCTCAGTTTATGTCCTTTGACTTTATAATCATATTTCTCTCTTTGAATTTGGATGTTGTCACGCGTTGGTTGAAGCAGGGATGAATGCAGGATCTTAATTGCAGCAGAATTTATTTAAATAAACTCTAATATTCACAAACTGGATCAAAAGAAACATGAACAGATCAAACAAACATATAGCAACGACAACTGAACAGACAAGGAACAGACTGAAACACATTGCTTAAATACACAGAACAGAAGACTGGAAAGCGAGACACAGCTGGGACAAATGAACTCATAACTAATTAACAAGACAGGGATTAAAACACAGAGACACGTGGGCAAACTGGGTGTCACAGGCAAACATAACATGAACACAGACACTAAACGTGACAGATGTACTGGAAATGCAATTCAACTTTTTTTTCTTTAATTTCAGAGCTAATGGAAGAGAGTGATGAGAGTGAAGAACTGAGTGAAGTGGAGGAGGAGGGTGAAGAACTGAGTGAAGTGGAGGAGGAGAGTGAAGAACTGAGTGAAGAACTGAGTGAAGAACTGAGTGAAGAACTGAGTGAAGTGGAGGAGGAACATCATGTCAAACCTGGAGAAAAACATTTGAGTCGCTCAAAGACTAAAAAGACATTTTTAAAGAAAAGAAGAGCCAAGAAATCTTTCACCTGCACTCAGTGTGGAAAGAGTTTAACAAGCAAACGAAGTCTTGAGCGTCACATGAGAATCCACACTGGAGAGAAGCCGTTCTCATGTGATCAATGTGGGAAGATATTCGGCCAATCAGGAAACCTTAAAAGACACATGAGAGTTCACACTGGAGAGAAGCCGTTCACATGTGATGAGTGTGGAAAATCATTTTTTAGGTCATCAAGCCTGAAGAGACACCTGACAGTTCATACGAAGGAGAAGCCACATTCATGTTCTGTGTGTGGAAAGAGTTTTTCACTGCCGTATAGTTTACAATTACACCAGAAAATACATACTGGTGTGAGAGAGTACATGTGCTTTGAGTGTGAGAAGACTTTTATTACAGCGAAATGTTTAAAACTGCACCAGAGAATTCACACTGGAGAAAAACCTTACAAGTGTTCACACTGTGACAAGAGATTCATTCATTCATCATCTCTGAAATCACATGAGAAGATCCACAGCGGAGAGAAGCCGCACACGTGTGATCAGTGTGGACAGAGTTTCACACACAAACAAAGTCTTGGGATTCACATGAGAGTTCACACTGGAGAGAAGCCGTTCACATGCAATCAATGTGGGAAGATATTCGGCCAATCAGGAGACCTTAAACGTCACATGAGAGTTCACACCGGAGAGAAGCCGTTCACATGTGATCAGTGCGCCAAAACATTTCTCAGGGCATCACATCTGAAGTCACACCTGACAGTTCATATGAAGGAAAAGCCACATTCATGTTCTGTGTGTGGAAAGAGTTTTTCATGGCTGCAAAGTTTACATATACATCAGAAAACTCACACTGGTGTGAGAGAGTACATGTGCTTTGAGTGTGAGAAGACTTTTATTACAGCAGCCAGTTTAAAACTGCACCAGAGGATTCACACTGGAGAAAAACCTTACAAGTGTTCACACTGTGACAAGAGATTCAGTCAGCCAGCAAATCTGAAAACACATGAGAGGAGGATCCACAGCAGAGAGAAGCCGCACACGTGTGATCAGTGTGGAAAGAGTTTCTCTATTAAAAGTCTCCTGAAGATACACATGAAGATCCATGCAGTGCAGAAACCACATCACCACAGTCTGAGATCACGGTAAGAAGTTCAGCTTTATGTGCTGAGAAACAAAATCTCTTCTGTGTAAGTTAGTCACAGTCAAATCTCTCCTCTCCACCTATAGTTGGCGCTGTTTCACTGTGGCTGCTGTTGAATCATCCAGGTTGTGAATGAGGCCGACACCTGATGTGATTGTAAAGCGCTTGGTGTGTACAGGAGTAAATAGTAGCGCTATATAAATGCCTCATTCATTCATTAGTTTCTTGACAGCCACGATGAGCAATGGACATTTTGTTGTTTGATTGGTTTCTATTAACTCGTGTTCAACCCAACATGAATGTGTGATATAAAAAAATCTGTCTGATTTTGACATGTGATTTGTCTGTTCAGAGCAATGCAAAATCACTCTCTGACAATATACAGCAGCGCTGTGCAACTTTGTTTCTGACACTGCTTATTATGGTGAAGATAAAACGTCAAACAGTATTTTCATGTTTTCTAACAGCAGTTCATGTTTTTGTATTTGCTCTGGTGCTTATCAAGAATACAGAGACGAGAAGCTTCCAGATTCTTCCTCTGTTAATGTTAGAAAGGTGTTGGAAATGATGTGATTGCTTAAAGATTACATGTCAAGTATGCGTCATCTAGAGTTTCATGACCAAACTAGTGATTTATAACACAAATCATCTTCATGATATTAAAATAGATCATAATTGTGCACAGCAGTTGTTGACCAGATTTGATGGGGTTGAAATGACTATTGAACTCATCAGTGATCTTGACTTTGAGCTTCACTTTTCATTTCAAGTTTGTCTCTCATTTGAAATCTCACTTGATTTAATATTTCTTTTAGACCTGATGGACGTGAACAAGAAAGGAAAAACAGAAGCCAAAATATCTTTCTCCTGCCCTCAGTGTAAAAAACGCTTCACATGAAAATCAAGTCTGAAGATTCACAGGAGAGTTCACACTGGGAAGAAGTGGCTCAGGCTTTCTCTCTGAAATCACATCTACTCTTATTTTGAGGAAAGTGCAGTAAACAGTTTCATTGGGCTTCAGTCCTGAAGAAACACTTGAAGATTCACACAAAGGAGAAGATTCATTCGTAATATTACAGCAGAAAAGACACGGCGGTGTGTGTTTCAGTGCTGGAAGGCCTTTACTACGGATGATAGAAAGAGATGAACTGAAAGAGCACCAGAAAATTCACCCTGGAAAAACCTTTTGAGGCAAAGTTCAGGAGCTGAAGAAGAGGCCTTAACACTTTTAATAGAGACATGAATCTGACATCAATTTTTAACTCGTTCTTCATTGTTTTTCATTAGAACATCTAGTTTCTCTTTCACGCTAGATATACTTTCATGTATCTTTGAAACTGGACTCTTTTCTTCTCTTCTTTTCTTGAGATGCTTTGGCTCTTATAGACCCTTTTACAGTTGGTAAACACGGTGACGTATTTGTGTGGGCGGGGCTTAGCTGGAGGCAAAAAGACCCCTCTGGCCGCTTCACTAACGCTAGTTTGCAAGTTTTGTAAGCTTGTTTTTTTAACAATGACTGGAGAAAATCCGATTTTGTCTTAATGTGCAAGGTCACTCACTGTCCAGGACCGCGATTGTTATTTGCAAAAGTTCATTTTAACGGACGGAACCAGATGACCGTACATGCTCAGTCAATGGACGATCTGACAGGATTAACGTTAACGCTAACGTTACCTCCGGTTGAGTGGCCTGACTTCTACACCTACCCGATAGAGAAACCGAGGGTAAAGAGAAACTGAGGGCATATAGGCCTATATATATTTAGATGCCTATAACTATGTGCTGAATGGTCATGTAAAGACTTTTGTGGTACGATCCGCAGTTCTGCCTAGCCAGCGCCAAGAAGACGACAATGAATGTAAAGAGTGACACTATGGTGCAATTTTAATGATATGAATATTTTCTAGAAATAAAAATTCCAGATACAGCATACTCATTTTTCATCGATTCTTGCACCCAACAACACAACAAGATGACATTTAATAATAAAATAAAAAAAGTAAGCTCCTTATTATGTAGCCGAATCTGTGCTGGTTTGTATTGGCCGCCTCCAGTTTTCCATTTGTTTTGCCTCGATCCAGCTAGCGCCGTGACGTAACTGTGACGTCCGCGCAAAAGGGGTCTATAATTAAGTCAGTAAAGAGAGTGATCTGTCTAATTCGCTTTCACATCTGTCTAATTCGCTTTTTCTTAATGTTTGTATTTGCTTCATGTAATATTGATTAAACTCTTTACTCATTTTTCAACATCTTATTATTGTCTTTTTTTTTTTTTTTTTGCTGATTCTGCTTGAATTAAGAGCATTTTCTTCATTTTAGTTCCGAAATTCATGAAGTATCCTGATATGATTGCTTTTTGAGCTTACCGTGTTTTAAACTTCTCAACAGAGCTTTTAAATGCTAAACTAAATTAAATTTCACTGCACACATGACTGACATTGAATGAGATTGCTGTCTGTCTACATTATTAACAGTTTCACCCTTGATATCCACTATCATATACATTTCAAAGAGTTTGTTTGAGTCAGTTTGATGTTTCATTCACACCATCAGGCTTCATGAAGTCAGAACAATTGTCCATTCACCCGCAGCAGTGTTTAATAATAATAATAACTTTAATTTATATAGAGCCTTTCACAGAACCCAAGGACGCTTAACAAACAACAAGAGAAGGGGGAGGGGGATAAGAGGAGAGATGTGTGAAGCCAGGGGAGCTAAAGCCCATAGGCCTCAGTGAAGAGGTGTGTTTTAAGCTGATTTTTAAAGGTTATTAGAGAGGAGGGAGATCGGATGGCAAGAGGAAGCTTGTTCCAGAGTGACGGTGCACCAACACAGAAGGCTCTATCACCAAATGTCCGGAGCCTGGACTTAGGGACTCTTAACCCGAATTAGTTGACTTTACTCGCAAATCGCGAGGAAACCCGTTGCCTTATACCACTTTAGTTTTTACACAAGCAGAAACTAAACATGTCGAGTTGTATTAACATGGAACCCTAACCTTTTACACAAGCTGAAACTAAACATGTTGAGTTGTTTTAACATATAACCCTAACCTTTTACACAAGCTGAAACTAAACATGTTATGTTGTATTTACACTGTTTAGGATAATAGGTTTACTATTGGGTACTCAGCACCATTGTTGAGATTCATATACAATTCTGTTGGATTTCCTGCTGTAAAATCACAGGTAAAGTCAAGTGCTACTGACTTTAGTGACTTATAATCCCTATTGATAACAGCATCAATAGGCAGTTATAGTTAATTGATCATTTTACTCTTAGCTTTTTGCTATCACTATTGTGCCTTTTAAATGTCACAGTTATAGCAGCCAGAGAAAATATAATGTTTAAATATCAAAGGCAAGAGCCCAACTAAAGCCAACACCTTTCACCATCATGGTGACTACAAATGAAACAATAAATAATCAACTCTGTTGATTCTCAACAAGATCTTTTGTAGACGTCTGACAGAAATAAAGTCAGTCTGTTTAGTAATAAGTTAAGCTGGTAATGTTCGACTCTTCGGTTCAAACTTTAAATGACGCACTCTGCACACTGTCACCTGTTTAAATAGGCCACGCCCCTCCCTTACAGAAGCTTAACATAGCGAGTTATCTCAGCTTAACATGATTAGTGCAATGAATCTTTCAGCTAAATAGTGCACACAACTAATGTTGTTTAGTAATGATAGCAGGTTTTTACTAAACATAAAAGAATAAGTAATGATTACTCGTGTAAGTTTAATTAGAAACAAAATCTGGGTTTACAGTGGATAGTGAGCAGGTCCTTGTCAGAGGACCGCAGGGACCGTGACTGAGTGTAGGGATGGAGTAGATCAGTAATGTATTGGTTGCAAGTCCATGGAGAGATTTGTATGTCAGGAGGAGGATTTTATATTTGATCCGGGACTTAACTGGCAGCCAGTGAACCTTCTTCAGGATGGGAGTAATGTGAAGTCCAAGTTTTGTGTGGGTGAGCATCCTAGCCGCAGAGTGCTGTACATACAGGAGTCTGTCAGTAGCCTTGCTGGGCAGACCGAACAGGATACCGTTACAATAGTCAAGTCGGTAGGTGATGAAGGAGTGGATGAGGGTCTCAGCTATAGAGTTGGAGAGGTACTGTCGGAGTCTGGAGATGTTCTTAAGATGGTAAAAGTGTTTTTGATGTGTTGTTGGAAGGAGAGAGTGGAGTCCATGATGACGCCCAGGTTGCGTACTTGAGATGCAGAGATTGAGAAGCCATCCACATCCAGTATGATGTCATCAACATTTTTAAGAAGTGACAGCGGGGCAAACACCATGAGTTCTGTTTTGTCTTTGTTGAGTTTGAGAAGGTTACTGTCCAATCAGTGCGTTATGTCCTTCAGGCAGTTGATAAGTGGCACGGGTGGAAGAGCAGAAGGCTTAGTACTGATGTAGAGCTGGGTGTCATCAGTGTAGCAGTGAAAGTGTAATCCATGTTTCCGGCAGGGTTATTATAGTTTTGCATTTTTCATTAGTTTTTATTTTTATTTTGTTTTGACTTTTTGTTTTCAAATTCAGTTTAGTTTTAATTAGTTTTTAAAGTGGGTTTGCTAGTTTAGTTTATTTTTTTTTTTTTGAAAATGCGAGTGTGGAACAGAGGTGTATAGTCCAGGGGTCAGAAAGTAGAAGTCCTGCCATAGTTTATTCCACCCATGAACTCAGACAGCTGATTTCACTAATTAGTTATATCTCCTGTCTGAATTAGCAAATCCAGGTGATTGGAACAAAATACTGAGGTGGACTTTTACTTTCTGAACCTGGACTTTACACCTCTGACTACATGTCAGCCAAGAGTAAACAAATAAACCAGAACTGGACCTTATCTGAGCCACAAAATCTGTGTATATTAAATATGGAGTCATTTCAGCCTTAATAAGCCTGTTAACAAGCAGAATCACTGAAGGAAAGAAGAGAACAGAAAAAGAGACGAGCAGAAACACAAGAACTACAACTGACTTCAGACACAGCCTTAGATCAAATCAACTGAAGAGAAAAGAAGACATTAAATCTGTGAAGATCTCAGCAGAGGAGGATTAAACAACTCCACAAACAGCATTACCAGCTTCACTTATTACTAACCAGACTGACTTTATTTCTGTCAGACGTCTACAGAAGTTCTTATTGAGAATTAACAGAGGTTTAACTCTAATGTGTTTCATTTGAAGTCACCATAACAGTGATTATTTGCTGCTGCAAATGTGTTTGACAAACACACTGTAACAGCAGCCAAAAAAGACCAATTAATATATTAAGAGTTAAGAGTCCAACTAATGGAAACGCTAATCACTGTTATGGTGACTTCAAATTAAATATCTCAATAAAGAGTTCTAACAGAAATAAAGTCAGTCTGGTTAGTAATAAGTGAAGCTGGTAATTCTGTTTGTGGAGTTGTTTAATCCTCCTCTGCTGAGATCTTCACAGATTGAATGTCTTCTTTTCTCTTCATTTGATTTCATCTGAGGCTGTGGCTGAAGTCAGTTTTAGTTCTTGTGTTTCTGCTCGGCTCTTTTTCTGTTCTCTTCAGAGGTGTAAAGTCCAGGTTCAGAAAGTAAAAGTCCTGCTCAGAATTTTGTTCCAATCACCTGGATTTGCTAATTAGCAGTTTTTCAGCCAGGAGATAGAAATCAGCTGTCTGAGTTCATGGGTGGAATAAACATATGGCAGGACTTCTACTTTCTGACCCCTGGACTATACAACTCTGGTGTGGACTCATTTAAACACTGAGAGTTAGGGATGCACCGATGCATCGGCTGAACATCGGTAACGGGCGATATTGCCCCGTTAAAATGATACTGCCTCGTTAACTGCCATCGGGAAATAAAAATGACATTCGCCGATGTCACATGGGCGTCAGTTTGGTTTGAAATGTGCTGGGGACAGAGACGCATTCGGAAGTGCATTTTCAGAAGTGCTGGGTACAATGACGCATTCATTTTTTTCTCTCTTTCGCGCAGGTTATGTTTTGAAAGACGATGTCCTGTAGCTCAGGCACGGCCCCAGGCCAACCCAAAAAAAAAAAAAAAAACTTTTACTATAGGCCTATTCTAATTTTGTCAATAATTATATTAAAAAAATCGCCAATAAGCTCATATTTTGTGCTAAAATAGTGTAGTTTTACTACACTAACCATAAACTGGTTATATTTTGATGTTCCAATTATTTTGACATGTATGAAATAATAAATCATGCATTTTTTTTAATTCATTTATGAGAGATTCTTTGATGTTTCGCTGGAGATCTCAGCTGAGTGATGCTGAGATAACAGTAATATTAATAGTACATCAGAAACATTGAGACAAGCTCCAAACAATGATCATATCACACATGACTGAATGGTGGAGTGTCTACATCATTATTTCTGGTTCACTTCCTCATCCTGATGCCTGACCTTAGTAAATGTGTTCATGTTTTCACAGAGCTTTAACAGTCATGCCTGATTAAATGTGTTTTGATCTTCTCAGTGACAGTCAGTCTTTTGAGTGTATTTTCACACACAGTGTGGAAACATGCCCGTGTTTGTATGCATGCTCTTTAAGATAGATTCAGATGATCTGTCATTTCAAGTTTATCCCTTTGCTCAAAGACACTTTTCATGAGAAGTGAGCTTGAACAATGGTCAGGGGCCGTATTCACAAAGAATTTTAAGGCTAAAAGTAGCTCCTAACTGGCGAATTTAGGAGCAACTCCTAAAAATAATGGGCGTGTCACTCGTAACTTTAGGACTCCTAATTTTTTTGACTAAGAGTAATTCACGAAGCATTTTAGCCCTAAAAGTAGCACCTAAACCTGGGACAGCTTAAAAGAAGTTGAGAGGACTCCTAACTCACTAAGACCTATTCACAAACCGCTTTTTGTGGCATTTCACGTTGCGATGTTTTGAAATGCGTATGCGGCGGCTACAGGAGCTTCCAGTCGCGAGGGAACAATTTTGCATTGTAGGCATAACTAGGGATGCAATAACGCCACCAACAACAACCAAAACTAGGCTACTCATTGCATGTAAACTAATTGTAACGTTTCATTGTGAATCAAATTAAAATGTTCTTCTCTTTGCAAACGTAGGCAGAGGCATATAGTGACAGATTAATTCAATAATGTTGCAAAGATATTGCATCAATCCATATGTTTCATTAGGCTACTAGGCTATTTGTTTTGCCTTACTTTTTATTCATCTAGGCTATTTATTCAGTTATTCATCATCTTCCGTCCTTCGCACTACTTCCCAGATAGCAACATTGTTTCGGCCCGGATACGGCCCACATCTGGCACTTGTGGAATACGGATCTGGCCCACATGCAGCGTGGAATGACGGCACTTGGGTGGCCCACTCCTGTTTGCCAGATCTGGGCCAGAAGCAGGCCATAGCAATGCCACATGTCAGCCAAGAGCAAAGAAATAAACCAGAACTGGACCTTATCTGAGCCATAAAATCTGTGTATATTAAATATGGAGTCATCTCAGCCTTAATAAGCCTGTTAACAAGCAGAATCACTGAAGGAAAGAAGAGAACAGAAAAAGAGACGAGCAGAAACACAAGAACCAACTGACTTCAGCCACAGCCTTAGATGAAATCAACTGAAGAGAAAAGAAGACATTAAATCTGTGAAGATCTCAGCAGAGGAGGATTAAACAACTCCACAAACAGCATTACCAGCTTCACTTATTACTAACCAGACTGACTTTATTCCTGTCAGACGTCTACAAAAGTTATTATTGAGATTTAACAGAGGTTTAACTCTAATGTGTTTCATTTAAAGTCACCATAACAGTGATAAGTGTTTCCATTAGTTGGGCTCTTAACTCTTATTATATCTTTTGTCTTTTTTGGCCGCTGTGACAGTGTGTGTGTCAAACACATTTGCAGCAGCAAAGAAAGCTAAAGTGAAATGAGTTCAGGTGATGATGGTTTCCTGTTGATGATTTTATATTCATCATGAAATAACCTTTTTCACTGATGTTTTTGGAATCTAACAATTGTGTTGTTGCATTAATATTGTCACAACACAAACCCTGTGTTACTACAGAATGAGATCCAGCAATATCAGAACAAGATAAAATACTTTATCAAACATGAGCACAAAAAAGAAGTTTAATATGACACACACAGACATCAACAATCTGCGTATGAATCTCAACAATGGTGACAATCAAAAGTACTTTGCTGCAATGCATGCTGGGTACCAGCATAGTGCAAAATTCCCAGAATGCATTGCAACGTGAATAAATTATGCAGCTGAATTGTCCTATCATTTTGTTTGATTCTAAATATTTGCTTTTATCTTTTGCTGTTGTTTTTGTTGTGAATTAATAGCTTTTCAGTGATGTTGTGAATTAATCTGTTAATCTAAATATTTGTGATTGTCACCATTGTTGAGATTCATACGCTGATTGTTGATATCTGTGTGTGTCAGCATAAGCTAATCTTTTGATCTCATGTTTGTTAAAAGCTTTAAACTGATTGTTATAATATTGCTAGATCTCACGCTGCAGTAACACAGGGTTTGTGATGTGACAATATTAATGGAACACAATTGTTAGAGTCCAAAATCATCAGTGACTCAGTCTATTTCATGATGATTATAAAATCATCAACAGGTAACCATCACCTGATCTCGGTTCACTTTAGCTTTCTTTGCTGCTGCAAATGTGTTTGACAAACACACTGTCACAGCGGCCAAAAAAGACATAAGTTATACTAAGAGTTAAGAGCCCAACTAATGGAAACACTAGTCACTCTTATGGTGACTTTAAATGAAACACATTAGAGTTAAACCTCTGTTAAATCTCATTAAAAACTTCTGTAGACGTCTGACAGAAAGAAAGTCAGTCTGGTTAGTAATAAGTGAAGCTGGTAATGCTGTTTGTGGAGTTGTTTAATCCTCCTCTGCTGAGATCTTCACAGATTTAATGTCTTCTTTTCTCTTCAGTTGATTTCATCTAAGACTGTGTCTGAAGTCAGTTGTAGTTCTTGTGTTTCTGCTTGTCTCTTTTTCTGTTCTCTTCTTTCCTTCAGTGATTCTGCTTGTTAAAGGTGAACTAAGTAACTTTTTTACCTTAACCGAACAGCTTTGGAGTCATTGCAATGGTTATATTACTGATTTCGGGTTGAATGGTGGTCGTCTCGCACCCCCCTGGTGCCTGTGAGCCGCAAAACCACCCTTGCAACTTTGGGCCGGCGGGCCGCCGGCCTCAGTGTTAGGAAGTATCGTGTGATATCAGGTCTCGCGAGGTAACGAATTGCTTTACGGCACTGCACGCGTACACGCCCTCATCCATCCAGTATCCGGCTAGCTATAAGAACAAGGTAACGCTAGATATTGAGTTCTTCAAGTTTTCGTAATGGCTGAACATGTAAAAAAGAAGCAGAAAGCTAGGAAATCTTTGTCAGAGGACCAAAGAAAGAGGAAACGGGAGACTGACCGAGCGTGAAGTCAGACTAGAGTTAATATCTGACCGGCTTTTTCAGAATGGAGAGAACTGAAAGAAACCGAAGCCTGCAAAACCGATGCTGACCTGGCCTTCTTGCTGTTGCACTTGTATCTTTAGAATAAACTGTGTTTAATGTTTGTATTTCTTGTAATTGTGACCTCAGGATGTTTGTTATTGTCTGTTTAGGTTTTTATTATGGTCGCTGTCTGTTACGGGCTTACTAGTACGCTACTGTAACTTAGATGTTAGCATTTTCAGTAGTAAACAAACGTGTTTGTTTTCTGTAGTGTTTTGTCCATTCCTCTATCAGGTTTTATTTGTGTTACTGAGATCGCCTATAAATCGATATGAAATTCTTCAAATTATGCTTTAGTTTAGCTTGCCGCCTGCCTCAGAATTAGTAACGTTATATGTTGCATGTTCACAGATCTAGCATGTTAGGATGCTAGCTAGCAATACAACTTATTATGAAATTTCAAACCAAACGGTATGAACGAATAAATTATAGCCAATTATACCATAGTACACGTATTCTTGCAAAATAAATAAACAAACTAGGCTACGTGTTTGACTTTGTTTGGTGGTCAATCGTTATGATGGACAACTCGGATCACCGTCAAAATTATAAAAGAATGTAACGTAACATTTATTTTGATAATGTATAATCTAAGTGTCTATAACTATATTTCTATAAATAGAAATAAATAGCGGAATATTTCTTATAGTATTGTTTTTCGCCATAATGTTACTGATTACGTTTGGCAACACTATACAAATATACACTATCTCAACATTTATATGATATTCTTCTGAGAATCATACATACTTCAGTTGACATGGCTCCGTTTGTTCGCCGGCTTCTCTGAAAACAAATGCACATGGCCTGAGCGAGATGGGAGGGGTGAGTGTTGACAACGAGTTTACGACAGTTTTCTCATAATATATATATACTCCGAAACTGTAGGGGGAGCTCGAGAGAGAAACCTGCGAGAAAACAGCCAGTCTTACTGAGCGCTGCTTTAACAGGCTTATTAAGGCTGAGATGACTCCATATTTAATATACACAGATTTTGTGGCTCAGATAAGGTCCAGTTCTGGTTTATTTCTTTGCTCTTGGCTGACATGTGGCATTGCTATGGCCTGCTTCTGGCCCAGATCTGGCAAACAGGAGTGGGCCACACAAGGGCCGTCATTCCACGCTGCATGTGGGCCAGATCCGTATTCCACAAGTGCCAGATGTGGGCCGGATCCGGGCCGAAACAATGTTGCTATCTGGGTTGTGTAGCGCACGCATTCTCAGACCTGTCACCTGTCACTCAACATCGTAGGGGAGGTGTTTGGAATCATTCCCGCGTTACAATCATCAGCCAATCAAGGTGGTCACTTCAGTCAAGCTCATGCATGAGTAATGACGTCATCCATAGCAACGAAGACTCACTCTTAGTTTAGGAGTTGTCATTTTTCTTTACTAAGAGTAGGTCTGAAAGGCGTTGTGAATAACTTTTAAGAGAAAACTCCTAGCTAAAATCTTTTAGTGCGATTTAGGAGTACTCCTAGTGGTAAGATAAAATGCTTTGTGAATACGGCCCCTGAATTGTAATATTTCTTTCTTTAACAGCCGTCCATTGAATCATGTTTGAATCTCTTTGTATATCTGTATGATCTCTGTTACTGCATTCAAGTCTTTAAATTACAGTTTATTCATTGGCTGAGAATCAAACCCGAAGACTTCAGCATTGCTATGTTGTTATGTTAATTAAGTTAATATAATATTTCTGTAAATTCTGTATATCTGATATGATCCAGCAGGTGGCGTGTGATTTATGTGAAAACTCCCTGCATCAGGGGCCTCATGTACAAAGACTTGCGTTGAATTCATACTAAAACATTGCGTACGGACAAAGCTGTAAATGTGCGTACGCACAAAAAAAAACCAGATGTATGAATCTCTGCGTACGAAGGATCCCACGCATATTCTCTTTGTACATCCCAGTTAACGTAAAATTGAGCGCACATGCACGAGCACAACGCCCCACCCAGTCTCCTCCCTTAATTAAATTAATTTAAATATGGTAATGAGTCCACTTTGGCAAAAGAAAACAGTAATAAAATGGCGGCAAGAAACGAAACTTTACAGAAAGTGAATTGGAGGAGGTGCTACTATCGGAGGTAGAAACGAAAAAAAAAAAAAATTATTTGGAACTTTGTCCTCCGGAATTAATAACAAAAGGAAAAAATATGAGTGGGAGAGTTTGGCTGATGCCGGTGGGATCTGAAAGTCGCACTGTAGAGTAGTACAGTTGAGACACTTTTTGCGTTTTGATTTTCCACACAAAAATAGACACTGAAAAGAAGTGAATTTCCACATGACATGCCACATGACATTTCATTAGCTTGTAGACTAAGATATTATCAATCAATAATTCCTACAAGTAGTTTATATTTTCCACAATTAGATCATAAAAATAAGGTGCTTTTTGTCTCAACTTTGTCTCAACTGTACCAATATGTGGTACAGTTGAGACAGTGCATGGTACAGTTGAGACACCCATTTTTAATGATGTAAAGGTAACTAACCATTCATTGTAAATAATAAAAAATAAAGACAAATAAAGAAAATAACAATTGGGCAACATTTTTTTTATTCATCCATTTATATTCATTCATTTTATTTAAATTAGCACTGGTTAAAATGTATAAAGCAGGAACAAGATATTAACAATATTTCTTAATAATACACAGTTTAAATATCACAAATATCTAATTTTATTTTAATTTGCGTCCTATGCTGGCTAATTACGACGTTTAACCTGTTATCATCACACTGAACAACTAAACAGTGTGTTTCCTAATAGAACTCTATCGGGGGTACAGTAGATATGTGTCTCAACAATCCCCCGCTGGCCACCTCGCACATTTCTCTAGATTTTGCAATTACCTTGCATGACACAGTACCATGAAATATGTCCGTTTTTAGGGCACAGAATAACGTTTGTGGTGATACCAGTTATGTTTAACAGTCATATAGGGATAAAAAGCTATTCATTGTGGAGAGTGCATGGTGAAGTGAACATCATATCTTAGGAAAAAAAAAAACTTTCCCCGATATCTTCGGATCGGAGATGCGTCCGTTGTTCAAATTTCCCACGATCAAAGAGGACTCTAATACGCTCGCACAGCAAAAATCACAACTTGTGCTTGCTGCGAACACAAGTTATTTAAGGTGTCTAAACTGTACACCGTCTACCCTAAATGACCATAAAAAGAAATGGTCTGATATAAAGGTGGACATTAAACCAAAGCTGTCATTGCCATAGACTAAGGGTTGTATCAGTTTGCATATGCTTTTATATGTTCTTACTTAATTGCATAATTGATAGAATATTCCCATAATGCTCGTGTGACAATATTATGTCAATTATTTTATAAATTGCAAATTAATAGCAATGCTTCCCACAGGTGGTGGTGCGATAGACTTGTAGAACGAAAATTCGTTGTGTAATGTTTGTAACTTCACTTCATTGCCTGTAAGAGTCGCCAACGGACAAAAACAATGAGAAATGTACGTACGCCAGACATGAAATTGGCGTGGATGAACGCACATTCTCGCGTTAATTTCACTGTTAGTACATACGACCGTGAGCGTGAAAGCTGGCGTACGCAAAGTTTTTGTGCGTACGCAAGATTGATACATGAGGCCCCAGGTGTGTGTGTGTGTGTGTGTGTGTGTGTGTGTGTGTGTGTGTGTGTGCGTGTGTGTGTGTGTGTGTGCGTGTGCGTGTGCGTGTCGCGCATGCGCACTGCTGCCCTTTCGGGTTGCGCCTCTACCACAACCTGAAAGGAAATGTATCTTATCGGACTTCAGGCTCGTGCAGCAGGAGTGTGTTTGTGTTTGTAGATTGTTTTGTTTTCAGACGTGTTGTGATGAAGTGTTTCTTTAGAAGTATGTTATGAATTCATCTGTCGGATAACTCGGATTTACAGCGCAAGTTTTTGGATCTGTAGGCTATGTTTATTTACTTCAGTTTGATCTAATCACCGTTAACCCGGAGCAATCGACACTGAAAACAGAAACGCGAATCCTGAACGTGTTTGATCTCTGATGGAGTTGTTTACTTCTATAAAAAAGTTTTTGCAGATGTGTGAAGGGACCGGAGCTGGAATGTAAACCCGAGACCGGTGAACAGAGACATGATTCCTCTTTTGATCGGTGTCTCTATTTCTGTCTGAAGCCGCGTCCCCGCGTCAATGCTTTACCCGGAGAGACTGAAGTACAGAAGTGTGTTTCTCGGTCATGTGTTCAGTGAGAGCTCTCCAGGACTGGTGTCGAGATGTTTGTGAAGGTTATTCTGATGTTCAGATCACAGATATGAGCTCCTCATTCACAGATGGACTGGCTTTCTGTGCGATCATCCATAAACACAGACCCGAGATACTGTAAGAAGCATGAGTTTAATATGATCTACTGTAAGAAGCATGAGTTTAATGTGATCCACTGTAAGAATTATGAGTGTAATATGATCTGATCTACTGTAAGAATCAAAGCCAAGTCATGATGTTTATTATAAGAATCATGAGTTAATATGATCTACTGTAAGAATCACAAGTTTAAGATTATCTACTGTAAGAATAATGAGTTTAATATGATCTGTAAGAACTGTAAGAATCAACACAGAGTCGTGAGTTTAATATAAGAATCTTGAGTTTAATATGATCCACTCTGTAAGAATCAACACCGATTCATTGAGTCGCGACTTTTTAATATGATAATTCATGATCATCTGTAGACAATAAATTAGCCAGTTAATGAAGATATTGGACAAAACTAGTTCAAGATATTATTAAATGAACAATACATGCATTAAATTATAAGTATAATGGTATAAGGTAGTTGTTCAGTGCCATAATCTGATAATAATAATATAAGGGCTTTCATGAATATGTGAACAGTATATGTGTACCATGTTATTCTATGGTAAATTGGAAAAAATTAAATTTGACCCCCCCCCCCCCCCCCCCAGTTTTAAAACTCTTTCTCTAGATTATTTAAATGCACATATCAGCTGTTTTCTGTTGTTTAGAAACATCTTGTGTGTTTCTTCTCATATCCACATGTGTTCTGTGTGTATATGATGGGTCTTCAGCTTCTGTTTGTTTCTCTCTGCAGAGATTTACACTCTCTGTCCAAACACAACGTCTACGAGAACATGCGTCTGGTGAGTTTCTGTAGAGATCAGCTGGACTTTAGATTCTGTAGCTGAAGATGTTGAAGATTCACATGTGAGATGATCGAGAAATCTGTTGAGAGAAAGACTCGGAAGAGATTTATTTATCCGAATTGACAATAAACCACCTCAGATCTCAGGTTTTTGCTCCATAGAAGCTCACTGTACTTACTGTACCTGTGATTACTGAACCTCTGATTACTGTACCTGTGATGAATGTTCTGGTTGAGTTTGTCCTTCTCATATTCTTTATTTCTCTTCATCTTCAGGCGTTTGAGGTTGCGGAGCGTGAGCTGGGAATTCCTGCTCTGCTGGATCCGGATGAGCTGATGTGTGTGGAAGAGCCGGATCTTCTGTCCATCATCACTTACGTCTCACAGCTCTACTGTGTCTTTAATGGAAAACCTCTCGGTACGGATCATGAGAAACTGTAAACTAATGAAGATCTCACATGTTCATCATGATTCAGTAGAGCTGAAATTGACTGATAATCTCTGGATCTGATCAGATAGTCAGAAGATTCATGTGAAGGCTGAACTTAGCAGAACCAGAAGACAAGAACAGACTCGCACTCAGGTATCTGTCTGTCTCTCTGTCTGTCTCTCTGTATGTCCCTCTGTCTGCCTGTCCTTCTGTCTGTCGTTCTGTCTGTCTGTCTTTCCCTCTGTCTGTCCCTCTGTCTGTCTTTCTGTCTGTCTCTCTCTCTGTCTGTCCATCTCTCTGTCTTTCTCTCTGTCTGTCCGTCTGTCTGTTATTCATCTCTCTGTTCTCATTCTCTCAGTTCTCATCAGATGTGATCAGATCTTCAGATAAAAGTGTCTGTAGTGTCTGTCACACACGTGTTCATCTCATTCAGAGGGTTTTGGTGAAGGGACGTCTGTATCACCGCTCCTGCTTCAGGTAAAACACACACACACGCGCACACACACACACACACACACACACACACACACACACACATGTACACACACACACTCTCTCACTCACACACACACACTCACACACTGATAGTCCTGATCGTCTCATGGTGTGTTTCAGATGCAGTCACTGCCGTCGCTCTCTGCTGCCGATGTCTTTCACAGAAGACAGTGAGACAGGTTTACTGCAGTGCAGTTATCACTGCAAACCTGTTCCTGAACACGACCGAACCGCAGAGAGAGAAAGAGACAGAAGTGAGACGGACAGAGACAGATGTGAGACAGACGGAGACAGAAGTGAGGCGAACAGAGACAGAAGTGAGGCGAACAGAGACAGAAGTGAGACGAACAGAGACAGAAGTGAGACGGACAGAGACAGAAGTGAGACGGACAGAGACAGAAGTGAGACGGATGGAGAGACGGACAGAGACAGAAGTGAGACGGACAGAGACAGAAGTGAGACGGATGGAGACAGAAGTGAGACAGACGGAGACAGAAATGAGTCGGATGGAGACGTGATGAGTGAAAGACAGCTCTCCACCTCATCAGAAATTGACATACAAGAACCTCCCAAACCTGCTGCCAGAAAGAGGGTGGAGCCTCAGCAACCTGCTTGCCCCGCCCCCAGATCACAGGACCATCACCCTGACAACGGTTAGAATCTTCACTCCTGTGTTACTATATAAAGTTACTATTGTTAACATCATAAACAACAGTTCCAGCTCTACATTCTGATTGGATGACCCAAAGCAACTTACTCATTTCCAGTAGCTGTTCGTGATGATTATTGATTAATGCATTTATTTGAATTCAGAATGGGAGAACATGTTTTTTGTTCAGTCCCATTCACTCTCAGCATGCACTGGGGAATGACTCATTAATAATGTTGTATTGTGTGACTTTTTGCCTGTAGCGATTAGCAGAGTTTGTTCTTCTTTTTTGTGTGTGTGTTCATGTGAATAGGACCGAAAACATGAAACACTTAATATTAAATAATTTAAAACTATATAAATAAATATTTGCATAGAAGCATTTTTATTTTGATATCACTTCATAGTTACTAAAACAATCTTATTTAATCTCATTATTGTTGCAGTGACAATAGCTTGATTTGATAGTTTCTTTTATTCATGTGATTGAATATTATTTGCATCTTGTTTTACATTTGCATTTAATCATTTAGCAGACGCTTTTTATGGCAAGCCGTTTTAACATTTAATCATTTAAACCGACTAGTCTCTATTTTCATGCCACTAGTACTTATTTTTTAGATACTAGTATCTATTCCATTAAGTACTAGTACTTATTCATTAGCTACTAGTGCTTATTCTTTAGGTACTAGTGCCTATTCTTTAGATACTAGTGCTTATTCTTTAGGTACTAGTACTTATTCAATAGATACTAGTACTTATTCATTAGATACTAGTACTTATTCATTAGATACTAGTACTTATTCATTAGATACTAGTTCTTATTCATTAGATACTAGTACTTATTCATTAGATACTAGTACTTATTCATTAGATACTAGTACTTATTCAATAGATACTAGTACTTATTCATTAGATACTAGTTCTCATTTATTAGATACTAGTACTTATTCATTAGATACTAGTACTGATTCAATAGATACTAGTACTTATTCATTAGATACTAGTACTTATTCATTAGATACTAGTACTTATTCATTAGATACTAGTACTTATTCATTAGATACTAGTACTTATTCAATAGATACTAGTACTTATTCATTAGATACTAGTTCTTATTTATTAGATACTAGTACTTATTCATTAGATACTAGTACTTATTCAATAGATACTAGTACTTATTCATTAGATACTAGTACTTATTCATTAGATACTAGTACTTATTCATTAGATACTAGTACTTATTCATTAGATACTAGTACTTATTCAATAGATACTAGTACTTATTCATTAGATACTAGTTCTTATTTATTAGATACTAGTACTTATTCATTAGATACTAGTACTTATTCAATAGATACTAGTACTTATTCATTAGATACTAGTACTTATTCATTAGATACTAGTACTTATTCATTATATACTAGTTCTTATTTATTAGATACTTATGGCAAGCCGTTTTAACATTTAATCATTTAAACCGACTAGTCTCTATTTTCATGCTACTAGTACTTATTTTTTAGATACTAGTATCTATTCCATTAAGTACTAGTACTTATTCATTAGCTACTAGTGCTTATTCTTTAGGTACTAGTGCCTATTCTTTAGATACTAGTGCTTATTCTTTAGGTACTAGTACTTATTCAATAGATACTAGTACTTATTCATTAGATACTAGTACTTATTCATTAGATACTAGTACCTATTAAATAGATACTAGTACTTATTCATTAGATACTAGTACTTATTCATTAGATACTAGTTCTTATTTATTAGATACTAGTACTTATTCATTAGTTACTAGTACTTATTATTAGATACTAGTACTTATTCATTAGGTACTAGTACCTATTAAATAGATACTAGTACTTATTCATTAGATACTAGTACTTATTCCAATAGTGACTAGTAACTATTCTTTTGTTACTAGTAACAAATATTTTTTTTTGCCATTGACTTCTATGGGGATCTGTCATTCAGATATCAACTATTCAGTTCTTACTAGTATGTATTCCAATTGTGACTAGTACATATATATTAGATACTAGTAGTTATTTATTAGGTACTAGTACTTATTTTTTAGATACTAGTACCTATTACTAGATACTAGTATGTATTCAATAAATACTAGTACTAAGTCATTAGATACTAGTACCTCTTAAATAGATACTAGTACCTATTAAATAGATACTAGTACTTATTCATTAGATACTAGTACTTATTCAATAGATACTAGTACTTATTCATTAGATACTAGTACTTATTCATTAGATACTAGTACCTATTAATTAGATACTAGTACTTATAAATTAGCTACTAGTACTTATTCAATAGATACTAGTAACTATTTATTAGATACTAGTATTTATTCCAAATGTTACTAGTAAGATTTTTTATTTTACTAGTAAGATTTTTAATTGAACTATCCAGTGGCATTTCTGACTAGTCATAACATAAGACGAGTAAAAAAGCAGTTGTGACTAGTAAAATAAAAAATCTTACCAGTAACATTCGGAATAAATACTAGTATCTAATAAATAGGTACTAGTATCTATTGAATAAGTACTAGTATGTAATTTATAAGTACTAGTATCTAATTAATAGGTACTAGTATCTAATGAATAAGTACTAGTATCTAATGAATAAGTACTAGTATCTATTAAATAAGTACTAGTATCTACTGAATAAGTACTAGTATCTAATGAATAAGTACTAGTATCTAATGAATAAGTACTAGTATCTAATGAATAAGTACTAGTATCTATTGAATAAGTACTAGTATCTAATGAATAAGTACTAGTATCTAATGAATAAGTACTAGTATCTAATGAATAAGTACTAGTATCTATTGAATAAGTACTAGTATCTATTGAATAAGTACTAGTATCTAATGAATAAGTACTAGTATCTACTGAATAAGTACTAGTATCTAATGAATAAGTACTAGTATCTAATGAATAAGTACTAGTATCTATTGAATAAGTACTAGTACCTAATAAATAACTACTAGTATCTAATATATATGTACTAGTCACAATTGGAATGCATACTAGTCAGAACTGAATAGTTGATATCTGAATGACAGATCCCCATAGAAGTCAATGGCAAAAAAAATTATTTGTTACTAGTAACAAAAGAATAGTTACTAGTCACTATTGGAATAAGTACTAGTATCTAATGAATAAGTACTAGTATCTATTTAATAGGTACTAGTATCTAATGAATAAGTACTAGTATCTAATAATAAGTACTAGTAACTAATGAATAAGTACTAGTATCTAATAAATAAGAACTAGTATCTAATGAATAAGTACTAGTATCTAATGAATAGGTACTAGTATCTAATGAATAAGTACTAGTATCTATTGAATAAGTACTAGTATCTAATGAATAAGTACTAGTATCTAATAAATAAGAACTAGTATCTAAAGAATAAGTACTAGTATCTAATAAATAAGAACTAGTATCTAATGAATAAGTACTAGTATCTAATGAATAAGTACTAGTATCTAATGAATAAGTACTAGTATCTAATGAATAAGTACTAGTATCTAATGAATAAGTACTAGTATCTATTGAATAAGTACTAGTACCTAAAGAATAAGCACTAGTATCTAAAGAATAGGCACTAGTACCTAAAGAATAAGCACTAGTAGCTAATGAATAAGTACTAGTACTTAATGGAATAGATACTAGTATCTAAAAAATAAGTACTAGTAGCATGAAAATAGAGACTAGTCGGTTTAAATGATTAAATGTTAAAACGGCTTGCCATAAGATACTAGTACTTATTCATTAGTTACTAGTACTTATTATTAGATACTAGTACTTATTCATTAGATACTAGTACCTATTAAATAGATACTAGTACTTATTCATTAGATACTAGTACTTATTCCAATAGTGACTAGTAACTATTCTTTTCTTACTAGTAACAAATATTTTTTTTTGCCATTGACTTCTATGGGGATCTGTCATTCAGATATCAACTATTCAGTTCTGACTAGTATGTATTCCAATTGTGACTAGCACATATATATTAGATACTAGTAGTTATTTTTTAGGTACTAGTACTTATTTTTTAGATACTAGTAACTATTACTAGATACTAGTATGTATTCAATAAACACTAGTACTAAGTCATTAGATACTAGTACCTATTAAATAGATACTAGTACCGATTAAATAGATACTAGTACTTATTCATTAGATACTAGTACTTATTCAATAGATACTAGTATTTATTCATTAGATACTAGTACTTATTCATTAGATAATAGTACTTATTCAGTAGATACTAGTACTTATTCATTAGATACTAGTACTTATTCAATAGATACTAGTACTTATTCATTAGATACTAGTACTTATTCATTAGATACTAGTACTTATTCATTAGATACTAGTACTTATTCATTAGATACTAGTACTTATTCAATAGATACTAGTACTTAGTCAATAGATACTAGTACTTATTCATTAGATACTAGTACTTATTCATTAGATACTAGTACTTATTCAATAGATACTAGTACTTATTCAATAGATACTAGTACTTATTCATTAGATACTAGTACTTATTCATTAGATACTAGTACCTATTAATTAGATACTAGTACTTATAAATTAGCTACTAGTACTTATTCAATAGATACTAGTACCTATTTATTAGATACTAGTACTTATAAATTAGCTACTAGTAATTCTACTAGTAATTATTCAATAGATACTAGTACCTATTTATTAGATACTAGTATTTATTCCGAATGTTACTAGTAAGATTTTTTATTTTACTAGTCACAACTGCTTTTTTACTCGTCTTATGTTATGACTAGTCAGAAATGCCACTGGATAGTTCAATTAAAAATCTTACTAGTAAAATAAAAAATCTTACTAGTAACATTTGGAATAAATACTAGTATCTAATAAATAGTTACTAGTATCTATTGAATAAGTACTAGTAGCTAATTTATAAGTACTAGTATCTAATTAATAGGTACTAGTATCTAATGAATAAGTACTAGTATCTAATGAATAAGTACTAGTTTCTATTGAATAAGTACTAGTATCTAATGAATAAGTACTAGTATCTATTTAATAGGTACTAGTATCTATTTAAGAGGTACTAGTATCTAATGACTTAGTACTAGTATTTATTGAATACATACTAGTATCTAGTAATAGGTACTAGTATCTAAAAAATAAGTACTAGTACCCAATAAATAACTACTAGTATCTAATATATATGTACTAGTCACAATTGGAATACATACTAGTCAGAACTGAATAGTTGATATCTGAATGAGAGATCCCCATAGAAGTCAATGGCAAAAAAATTTTTATTTGTTACTAGTAACAAAATAATAGTTACTAGTCACTATTGGAATAAGTACTAGTATCTAATGAATAAGTACTAGTATCTATTTAATAGGTACTAGTATCTAATGAATAAGTACTAGTATCTAATGAATAAGTACTAGTATCTAATAAATAAGAACTAGTATCTAATGAATAAGTACTAGTATCTAATAAATAAGAACTAGTATCTAATGAATAAGTACTAGTATCTAATGAATAAGTACTAGTATATATTTAATAGGTACTAGTATCTAATGAATAAGTACTAGTATCTAATGAATAAGTACTAGTATCTATTGAATAAGTACTAGTACCTAAAGAATAAGCACTAGTATCTAAAGAATAGGCACTAGTACCTAAAGAATAAGCACTAGTAGCTAATGAATAAGTACTAGTACTTAATGGAATAGATACTAGTATCTAAAAAATAAGTACTAGTAGCATGAAAATAGAGACTAGTCGGTTTAAATGATTAAATGTTAAAACGGCTTGCCATACGCTTTTATCCAAAGCGACTTACAAATGAGGAGAACAATAGAAGCAATCAGATCAGCAAGAGGGCGACAGTATACAAGTGCTGTGGAAGGTCTCGGTTAGTCTAGCACAGTACACATAGCAAGGTGGGGGGTTTTTTTCAGAAAAATAATAAAAATAGAATAGAAAAGGTAAGTGCTAGTACTAATTGGTCATGTGCTGACGAAAAATATGTGTCAGCTGCTCTAATTGAGTTGGGCAGGTCATTCCACCAGCTGGGAACAGTCCAGGAAAAGGTCAGTGAGAGTGATTTCTTGCCTCTTTGGGATAATGGCACCTCGAGGCGTCGTTCACTTGCAGAACGCAAGCTTCTGGAGGGCGCATAATTCTGAACTAGAGAGTTTAGGTATATTGGTGCAGATCCAGTGGTTGTCTTGTAGGCAAACATCAGTGCCTTGAATTTGATGTGAGCGGCTATTGGCAGCCAGTGTGAACTGATGAAGAGAGGTGTGGCGTGCGTCTCTTTGGCTTGTTGAAGACCACCCTCGCTGCTGCATTCTGGATCAGTTGCAAAGACTTAATAGTGCATGCCGGAAGGCAAGCTAAGAGAGCATTACAATAGTCCAGTCTGGAGAGAACAAGAGCTTGGACAAGGAGTTGTGTAGCATGCTCTGATAGGACGGCTCTAATCTTCCTAATGTTGTATAAAGCAAATCTGCAGGACTGGGCCATTGTGGTAATATGGTCTGTGAAGCTTAACTGATCATCAATCACAACTCCAAGATTCCTGGCTGTCCTGGAAGGAGTTATGGATGACAAACGTAGCTGTATAGAGAAGTTGTGGTGAAGTGTTGGGTTGGCTAAGACCACAAGCAGCTCTGTCTTAACAATGTTGAGTTGAAGGTGATGGTTCTTCATCCAGCAAGAAATGTATGTTACACAGGATGCAATGCGAACAGGTACCGTTGGATCATCATGCTGGAATGAGAGGTAGAGTTGTGTGTCATCAGCATAGCAGTGATAGGAAAAGACATGTTTCTGAATGACATAGTAATAACATGTAGATGGAGAAGAGAAGTGGTCCCAGCACTGAGCCCTGAGGAACCCCAGTAGCCATAAGTTGTGTCTTAGAGACCTCGCCCCTCCAAGACACCCTGAAGGATATACCTGAGAGGTAAGACTTGAACCCTTGTAGTGCAGTTCCTGATACACCCATCTTCATGAGGGTTGACAGGAGGATCTGGTGGTTAACTGTGTCAAAAGCAGCAGACAGATCCAGCAGGATGAGTACTGAGGATTTGGAAGCTGCTCTTGCCAGTCTCAGAGCTTCAGTAACCGAGAGCAGGGCAGTCTCAGTTGAGTGGCCACTTTTGAAACCAGACTGGTTGTTGTCCAGGATGTTGTTCTGTGTGAGAAACATGGAGAGTTGGTTAAACACAACTTGCTCAAGTGTCTTTGCAATGAATGGAAGAAGGGACACCGATCTGTAGTTTTCTAAAAGTGCTGGATTTAGAGTGGGTTTCTTAAGTAGTGGGGTTACCCGAGCTTGCTTAAATGCTGTGGGAAAGGTACCAGTGTGAAGAGAAGTGTTAATAATGTAAGTAAGTGCAGGTGTAATTGAAGGAGAAATGGCCTGAGGTAAGTGGAGATAGGATCAAGAGGACGGGTAGTAGGATGATTGGAAAGGATAAGTTTGGAAATGTCTGCCTCCGAAAGTGGAGAGAGGGAGGAGAGAGGGTTTGTATTATGATGTTTTTATTTTTTTAGTTGAATTAGGAGAATTGGCCGCTGTTAGAGGGGAGCAAAGAGTGTCAGTAGCACTGTTAGTGTCCAGTGCTGAAAACTGAGCGGGTTGAGGAAGTGAGGATGAAAACAGACTTTATTTCTGTCAGACGTCAATAAAAGTTTAGATTTTTTTTTTCTCAATAAAACTCAATAAAAACTTTTGTAGACGTCTGACAGGAATAAAGTCAGTCTGGTTAGTAATAAGTGAAGCTGGTAATGCTGTTTGTGGAGTTGTTTAATCCTCCTCTGCTGCGATCTTCACAGATTTAATGTCTTCTTTTCTCTTCAGTTGATTTCAGTTGTAATTCTTGTGTTTCTGCTTGTCTCTTTTTCTGTTCTCTTCTTTCCTTCAGTGATTCTGCTTGTTAAACGGCTTATTAAGGCTGAGATGACTCCATATTTAATACACAGATTTTGTGGCTCAGATAAGGTCCAGTTGTGGTTTATTTCTTTGCTCTTGGCTGACATGTGGCATTGCTATGGCCTGCTTGTGGCCCAGATCTGGCAAACAGGAGTGAGCCGCCCAAGGGCCATCATGCGGCCTGCATGTGGGCCATATCATCATTCCACATGTGGCAGATGTGGGCCGGATCTGGGCTGAAACAATGTTGCTATCTGGGCCATAGAGGAAAGGCGAGAGGGAGAGAGTGAGCGTAGGTTACGCCGAAAGGTGACCTGCGGAGGAGTGCATGTTGTCGTGTCAGTTTGAGGTCAATTTTTTAATGTCTTGTTTAAATAAACACTTACAAAAAAAAAAAAAACCCATCAAATTAAAGTTTGACAGATTTGCTTATAGTAGAGTTATTTATATAACTTTTATATAACGGTTTTATATATTTAATCTTAAATATGTCATTATTACAGTGATGGTTTAGCTTGATGTTTTAAACTATCAGTTGAAGTGCATTCAGTGTGTCTCATGTGTTTGTCTCAGTATCGTCTCAGCGAGTCGTCCGTAAGGATCATCCCTGGATGAAGCTTGTTGATCCGGGTCCCTGGTATCGTCTTCCTCCGACTCAGTCCGCTCACTCCCGCCACTGCCCCACGACCTTTAACCCCTTCCTGGAGGACAATGAGGATGAGTCCAAGGATGAAGAGGTACTGAATGAAAATCTGAATCAGCCTTTCATCATGTGACCTGATCCTCATACAACTGCATTAAAAAGTCTGTTTATCCTCAATTCTACAAGATTCAACATTCACATTCTCAGTTATAGAGAATAACCTTGCAATGAAATGTAAACCTGCTCAGCTACTTAGATTGTGCGTCAAATAAGAAAGATAGTATGTATGTATGTATGCAAGTAATGGTAAGATAAACATAATAAAAATACAATTAATAGTTATAAACAAAATAGCATTACAATTGCTAAGAATAAAAACAGAATGAATAACTAGACTGTGAACCTGAGGTTTCTGAAGAGCTGACACAAACCAGCAGGTTTATTTGACCAGCACTGGCTCTTCTCTCGCTGAAGCTTGTTTATATTTAGACGCTAGTTTAGACGAGTCTTGTGTTCTGGGAATAGAGCTGCTGCTGTTAGCAGAGACGCTCAGGCTCAGGTTTATCTGAGAAACACACTGGTTCTGAATCACTACAGACACTCCTAGAAGATCTAGAAGAGACTCGACTTAACAAGTAATTTGCTCTTAAGAAGAAAGTGTCTCAAATTCTGTTAGCTTTATCAAAGAAATTGTGTCTCAAACTTCCCCTAATTTTCTGTCCAATCATGTTGAGATCAGAGCTGAGTCAGACCAAGAACCAGGATCTCCATTTTAATGATCTGAAACAGAGAACATGATGCAGCATTAACTTCCCTTTCAGAGTCATGTTATTTCTGTAATGAATTGTGTGTGAGCTGAATCATGTGATCAGACGTCTGACGCTCAGACTGAAGAGTCACAGTTTGTGGTTGTGGGTTGTTGTTTTTCTCTTTGCAATTTCATGAGATGTGTGTGTGTGTGTGTGTGTGTGTGTGTGTGTGTGTGTGTGTGTGTGTGTGTGTGTGTGTGTGTGTGTGTGTGTGTGTGTGTGTGTGTGTGTGTGTGTGTGTGTGTGTGTGTGTGTGTGTGTGTGTGTGTGTGTGTGTGTGTGTGTTAACATTAGATTGTCTCTGTTTTTCTCTTTATCAAGCAAAACCCTTTAAGTTTCAAAACTTCAGTTGCACACAAACCACAAACCTCATCTTCAGTTCCCAGCATGCATCAGGCTGCAGCTTCTGCCCACGGTTTCCCACTCATCAAGAGGAAGGTGAGACAGAAACTGTTTGTTTTGCTGTTGGAGTAAATGATGCTTCATACTGACGATTAGAGACCTTCACTTCAAACTACAAACTCACAGTACAAGACAGAGAAATAAGAAAAAGACTTTAGTTCTTTTGTGGTTTCAGTTAGCAAACTGATCAGTTTATCTATATGATCATATTTAAAATCATTCATTGAGATTTCATTGAGATTTGTTTTTGAGATCATTTTATTTAATAACCAGATTTGTATATATATATATATATATATATATATATATATATATATATATATATATATATATAAAAAATTTGTTTTGTTTTGTGCAGTAAGATTACAAATACATATAAAAATCTAAAATCTTTTTTTTTTTACCTAAACTTTTTAGCAAGGATTGCAGCAAAATTGACTAGCTTATATTTTATATGCGATTGAGATTTGTTACAAACCTGTTGTGAACGTGAGTGTTTTAATTCAGTTTAATGCACTTTTTTTTAGATGTAAACTGTTCTCTGACTGAAGGATGATTGATTGTGTGTTCAGGTGATCACAGACACGCTCGTGTCAGAGAAGGAGGTGTGTGAGGAGCAGAAGGAGCTGGAGGAGCGTCTGCTGAAGCTGGAGAAGAGAGGAGTGCAGCTGGAGAGAGAGATGAGGAGACGAACGGATGGTGAGAAACACCTGAACCTCCTCACTCAAAAACACACGCTAATGCTAACAAGCAAACATACAGTAAGAGCTACTATAGTTGAGAAGAGCTGGAGAGAGAGATGAGGAGCCGCCAAACTGATGAGAAACACATAACCTCCATATACAACAACAGATGTATTAATATTAATACCATTAATGCTAATAGACAAACATAAGGCCCTTTCACACAGCGCGTTGATCCCGCAAAATTGCCATAAATTGCTAGAGTGCCTTCTGTGTGAACAGAAACACGTCCCAGGATTGATGCTGGGATGGGGACATAGTAACATTGGCGGGATCAGTGTGTGAACAAAAGCCAGGACCAATGCCGTAAGGGGTATTGTGTTGCTCTTAGAAGAAAGTTTGTGTTTGTCATCAACAAAGAAAGAACGAAAAAATGTCTGCAAACTAGAATGAAACAGAGACCAGGAGCTCCTTACTATCCGCGCTGAAGCTGAGATCGTTCGCCAGCTTTGTGGAATGGTACGCGATGCATTAGTGTACGACCGAATCCGGAAAAAAATGCTCAAGTGTGGTTTCTCGAGATCGAAAGTGCAGATCATTAGTAAACTGAAGACGCTGCGTAAAAAAATCCATTAAGTACATGACTACAATGGCTTTTTTATAACACATCCTGACATCAAGTGTCTTTACGGGATCTTTATGGGATGTGTGTGAACGCACTCACATATTCCGGAAAATCACTGGCAGTGTGAATTAACCAAAATCAAACGATCCCGGGACAAATCCAAGGACACATTATCTGTGTATTTTCTGGAATCTCTGTGAAAGGGGCTTAAAATAACAATCTAAATCTAAATAACAAACTATGTAAGGGATATGTATAGCGAGGCTGAACGGGATCAGCCTGAAGGGGTTGTTATTCGCTATAACAACCGCCTTGCTATACATTACCCTGCTTATTACATGGCTACCTACAAAATAAATAAATAATTTGACACAAAATATTGATTTAAAAAGGAGTTTATTGATTTAAAAACGATTATATTGATTCCGCTAAAGAAAATAGTCAGTTCTGCGTCCATAGCAACGCTCTGTTTTTCATGGCAATGGTGTGTTATACTTCGCAGAGGTCTGTTATCAAGAAATAACAGACCGCATTCTACATTGGAATTCAGCCAAGCCATGTAATAAATCTAAATAACAATCTAAAAAACAAACTATACAAATCATGAACCTCAATCCATTTGCCAGTGGAGTTTAAAGTCATGGACTCTTGATGTGGTAGTGACTAATCAAATAAACACTGAGGAATTCATTAGTGGATCTGAGGCGCTTTTGTTTATGAATGATGTGTTTGTTTCAGAGAATCTTCTAGTCGACTGGTTCATTCTGATTCATAAGAAGAACATGTTAGTGCGCAGAGATGCAGAGCTGGTGTATATGTGAGTACACACACAAGTAAGGTTTTTTGTGAGGCCAAATTTTGCAGCTTGATGTCAAAACAATAACATGAATACACATCATGTTGACAAGAATAGTGTGTGTGTGTGTGTGTGTTTGTTTCAGGTTGAGACAGCATCGTCTGGAGCAGCAGCAGACTGATGTAGAGTTTGAGCTCAGGTGCCTCTTCAACAAACCAGGTGACAAACTGAATCAATCATATTTCTTAATGTGAATATGTTTGTATTGATGTTTTTTAACCCCCTGAGGTCGACAAGCGCGCCGGCGCGATAGGCTCGCTTTTTTTTTTATCAGTTCAAACGAAATAAATTTTGCTCTGTTGACTTTGATATTACAAACAAGTTTCATACATCAATCGATTCTGTTAAATGTGTATTATTTTTGTGTATACTCACAATAAAAACAAAGTGTTGTGCTTTTTGCCAAATAAAGAAAAATAAACGTGATGCGAGTTCTGCCTTCTCTCTGTCAGTGAAGTCCATTCTGAAACGCGTCCGAAAATTAACAATAACTCAGCGAATACTCAGTCAAACAGACATACAGACACACAGGCATGAAGCTTGAATTCTCTTCTTTTAAATTAAGTAATTTATATAAAAAACAAATATTCTCAGTTCATGTAATCTGTAAGAAAAGAGCGAGATGTCAGTCGTTCTCATCTAATTTTTAATGTGACCCCGCCCACGGAGAGCGCGCGCTATTCAAACGCGAATGAATGAGGCAATCCACGCAAGCTTGTGAACGCCCCCATATCAGCTCGAGAAAACAAAAGTTTAATCAGATCATTGTAGCCTGCTTGTCTACACCGTCTCGCAGCGCTGTGAGGAATAATAATAATGTACCTCAGAAGTGCGGGTATTTCGAGGAGCAAGGATCCGACTGAGCTGAGGAATACTGTAGTACGTTTTTTTCCCTTCTCAAGTGAATCGCGTTTCTGTGAATGAATGAACGGCAGAGATGCGCGCTGTTTACCACAGATGCAAAAAGACAGTTTAAATTTAAATCGTGTTTCTGTGTGTGAATGAATGATGATGTTTTAGCAAATTGTTTTGCTATACTGAGATGAGTAAAACTCAACTGAAATATGTTGAAATAAAATGTAGGCTATTTGTATAAGCAACGTATTAAACTGCAAATTAACATTTATATGCCCTAATATTTCATAAAAACAACGTTACAGTCAGGCGAAATGTGAAAGACAACATTTTGTTGACTAGATTTGGGTACAGTTTTTACTGTAGAATATACTGCCACATCAAATAAGCTTTTGTTTAGCCATTTCTGCTCATATATATATATATATAGTACTATTTTTGTTTACAAAGAAAGAGTACACTTGAAATATTGTTGAAATTGTAATTATTGTTGTAATTGTAACCTTTTTAATAAAATAGCAAAACATATTTACAAGATAGATGTAAGCAAAATCTTAAATGGTCAATATAAGTCTTCTTCTAAATATATATTTTGTCCTTGCATTCATTCTTGGCTCAGTCAGTGTCACACCTGAATGAAAGGCTCATTATGCAGAGTGGGTGGGACATTGTATTCTCAGGTGTAAACCACTCCTCGTTCACGCCCCCCTCGCATATTGGCTTTCCAAGCAAAACCTGTTTTACTCAATTAAATCAATGTATTGTTTTATTTGAACGATTAGGCAGGATGATTTTCACATCATTTTGAAACCAGAATTCAAAGCGACAACATCCATTAGTCAAAAGTCTTGTGGACACAAATTTATTATGAGTTTTGTGGTCTTATTTCAGCAACTTTCATTTTTATTTTTTTCAATAACCACGTATAAACATTATTCTCTTAAAAATGCAAAAATATACATGCATCTTGAGCACATATTATGGTAGCCCTGTTTGTGCTGTATAGAGTGAATTTACACCTTTGCCATTAATATGTTTATAAATAACTGAAAAAAGCACAAATGTCAGAGCATGTCAGAACACCTCCAGGGCCCAGAAAACCCCCCAGACCCCAGAGGGTTAATCTCTGATATCAAATCTACAAATGAATAGATGATACTAGCATATAAATGTCTCCAAAAAGACAATCAACACCAATAGATTTTCTTGTTTTCCAGTGCAAATATCTGAATATTCTTAATTCATGACACTGTAATGTAATGTCTGTTTTCTGTGCTTTTGTTGTGTAGTCTTTTAGTTTGTGGACTTCTTCAGTTCCCGTTCCTCGTGTGTGTCTTGTTAGTCTATTAGTCCTTGTGTATTTAAGCCCTTGTGTTTCCAGTGTTCATTGTCAGGGTTTGTCCTTCTATGACTTTCATGTTGGTGTGCTCAGTTTAGTTTCTCTTGTTTCGCTGTTTCCTTGTTCTTTTATTAATTAAATAAATCTACACTTGCATCCACAAATATGTATCCAGCAGTTCATATTTTGTCTTTAGACAAAGTGATTTGACTGATGACGAATACAGTTTTCAGTTTTGTAAAACTAGCTGTTTCTCTGGACTAGCATGACTTGATGTTGCACAACTTGTACTGGATGGACACCAGCAAGGATATTGCCCATTACTGTAGTGGTCATCTCTCACAGACTGCTGCCATCAGGCCCTCCTTATTGACCATCCATCAGTTCCCTTGCCAGAAGAGGCACCCAGTACTTCTCATAACCTCAATGAGGAGCAAGCATGGTGGAGGAAAAGGAGAGGGGAACAGGACTCTGAGTTCCTAAGTCCAGTGGTCCCAGTTCTCCCTAGCCTGGTTTTACCACATCCAATGGTCCAACGGCCCGTTTTCACAAGTCCAGTTGTCTAGTTGTTCCAATTCTGGTCCAAGTCCAGTGGTCTGGTTGTCCCACAATCAGCCCCATGTCTGGTTGTCCAAAGTTCAGTGGCCTGGTTTTCCCAATTCCTGTGGTCCCATGCTAAGTTGTCCCAGTGTTTCCAAGTCCAGTGGTCCTATGTTTGGATGTTTCCGAGTCTGATGGTCCCAAGTCTGTTAGTCCCTGTGCTCTCTAGCCTGGCAGTCTCACCTTATTTTGATCAATGCATCATTTAACAAGATTTAACTACGAATGTAACTATAATGACAGAATAAACAAACAACAAAACGAAAGCAGCAGCCCCTCATGGACGACTGTGGCATATAAATATAATAAAACACAACGTAAATATTGTCATCACTCCTCCTTTCATCCTTCTGGTGTCGTCACACAAGCGTCGTTCATTAACATCGCTTCACCGGTCTCACTCCTAAAATAAATATATCTTGATTTATGAAAGTTTAGATATTTGTACTGGAATAAAGTAACATTTTTCAGTGTATGAAATTACGTATAAAGTGTCTGTAGTTTCTAGTTTCTGATGAATGTGTGTGTGATTGTCCAGAACAAGACTGGAGCTCTGATGACAGACAGCGGGAACATCAGCTCATGTCACACCTGCTGTCAATCATCCAGCAGAGGAATGACATCATCAGCAGCCTGGATCTGGACAGACTGAGGTCAGAGGTCACCTGACCCCAGCAGTGTGAGGTCACATGATAATGATGTGTTATTGATGGGTGTGTTGTGTTCTTCATCAGGGAAGAGGAGGAGGACATGATGATGTCTGCTATGATCCAGAGGACAGGTGAGAAACGATCCTCTTTTGCTCTCACTTATTCACTTCATCACATTTACTTTAAGATTTTCTCTCTCTAGACCTCCTGGCACAGACGGACAAACAGATGGAAAAATTCAACCGGAAGTTTAAAGGCCTTCATATGTTCAAAGCATCCAGCTGTAAAACTAAAAACAGCAGCAGAAAGAAAAGCAGCTGAAGGAGAGAAAGAGACTGTAGATCAGGGGTCTCAAACTCAGATCCTGGAGGGCCACTGTCCTCAAACCCCAATCAAGCACACCTGAAACAGCTGATCAAGGTATTCAGGATTATAAGACAGTTCCCTGTAAACTCTGCAGGATGTTGATCCTCCAGGAGCTGAGTTTCACATGTGTGCTGTAGATGCGTATTAAATAATGCAAAGCAACATTTCCCAAAGGAAAGGAAAGGAAATGGGAATTTTTGAAAGGGTGATTTAGGAGGTTTGTTTAATGTGAGATTACACCAAAGATCCATGATATGTGGAGCTGAATACCTGCAAAAAATAGGGTCTAAAACTGTGTTGACACCAGAAATCGTCAAAGCGAACAATCTTGGCTGCGTTTCCCAAAAGCATCACAAGCCTAGGTTGATCATAGAACAATTGCCACCAATGGTATCTACGATCAAATAGAGCTTGAGTGATCAAATGTAATTTAAGCGTCGTTCAGGCAGACCACTGATCGCTAAACAATATCAGCTGACGCTCAGCTGATTTATTACTCCACCTACTCTAATCAACTATAGTATTTAAGCTCTTTCAACGAATGCTCTGCAGTCTGTGCACAGACATTTACACCCACCTCCACCCCTTCACCTCCTAGCATCTTCAAAATAGAGCAGCCGATTCTCTATAGAAACTCTATGTACGTAGTCATTGTATCTCCTTCTGTAAACATATGCTAAGAAACATTTGGTTATTAAAGGGCTTGGGGGATTTGTGTCTCAAGGATGTATCTCAAGCTGTCTAGTATGGCAGCTCGAGCACCTTAAGAGCCTAAGCCTCTCGCCAAATCTAAAGATTGTCAATAAGTTTAATTCTTAAAGTGGTCCTGACTGAACTTAGGGCTTACAATGCTTTTGGGAAACGCAGCCCTGGATCCATTTGTCTTGTCGTTGAAAGTTGCACAATTGCCATATGTCAGAACTAGAATGAAGCTTATGTTTACTGTCAGTGACTCTACGAATCCAATGTAGACAGGGTGTAAAACCTGCCAGTTAACACCAATGCGACAAGATGGTGTATCGTTTCTATAACAGTGACTTGGTGAAACAATAACATCCTTGAACATCAGAAAAGAGTGATATTCCAGGGGGGGAAAAAAGCAAGATCCGCTCAAGGACAACATCACAAACACATCATATGGAGGTGGAGGTGGAGATGTAAGCTTTTACAAATTCCTCTAGGTTTAAATGTCATGGACATTTAATACCACTCAAATAGTCAAGGTCATTGTACATTTTCTTTTTTTTCATTGGTGTTTAAGGTGAGAAATGTGCTTTGTTTAACTTAATTTGACTGTACCAAACCTGTTGGACTTCCTGTGAAAGCATTCAGACTCCATATCAAAACTGATATCGCTTTAGGATAAATCCTTTTATTTTTTTACATGTTGCTGGACTAATAAGAATGCTTCTTGTTTTCTCATTGCCTGCTCTTTGTGATAAACTACCTAATTAAAGTTTGAATGTCAGACTTATAACTGGTGCATTTAACACTCATTAATATAATTTTAGTATAGTTTTTATCCACAATCTTTTTTTCTTTTTTTTTCTTTCTTTTTTTCACTAGAAAATATTTTATTTTCTGGTTTCTATGAAGTTGCTTTGAGACAATCTTGTGAATGTGGCCTTAACTTTGGACAGTTAGAATATTATTATTAGTTTTCCAAATTCAATAGAATCAAAAGCATATTTGGCTTTCAATTACATTTATTTAAACAGTGTTGACACCACAGACTTCCACTATCCCACAATGCACTGGATGTAGAACTCGATCATGTAAATGAATTTTTAGCGTCACATAATTATAAGTGTATTTCATGTCTCTTTTTTTTCAGAATATAAATGGATGTTTATTAATACAAATATTCCAGGCTTGCTGCACTAATGTTTATTTCAGAAAGACACCAGAAAAGATGCACAAGTAGCGCTGTCCCAATGAAAACAATACAGAAATGAGCCTCAGTTTATGAGTATATGTGCAAAATATAATGCAATACATTACATAATATATTTCCATTTATGGGAAACTAGTGCTTATATATATATTTTCAATATACTGCAATGTATGCATTGCCCATGCATGGCTATATATTAATGCATTTAAATTATTTAAGACAAAAATAGCATTACATGTAATATTCACACAGTTTTATCCTTTATTGTGTATATATATATATTGCACATACATGTTCCCATATAAATGTGAATATATGATCACACATACATTAGTAATGATTATTGAGCCGATCAAATCTGTTGCACAATCTGTGCATTGATGTTGGGTGCAATATGTGCTTAATTTGGCATACCCAAAATAACTAAAACACTACTATGAATTTGTTCAGATTCTCATGGAGATGGATTCTGAAAGGCTCTTCCCTAAAATTATAGGACTGAAAACAGTGCAATGCTGTAATTTACAATTATTAATTTAGCAAACACTTTTATCAAAAGCGACTTACAAATAGACTTCACAGTTCCTGTAAATAAAGAATGTGACCCTGTTTTTATTTGTAATATTTCGTTTATTCACAGAGGGGCGCTGGAGAGTATTTGCATCTGCTCGTTTCATCGTCACGTCAACCTCCGTTTTACTTTCGGTTTATAAATGTCAAGGTGAACGGAAAATGGCTCAGAATACAGGTAAGATTTGATCAACAAACAAATATGTAGGTTTTAGCTAAATGCTAAAAGTTTCTTAAAATATATCAGAATCCAATATAATTCTACTAAAGCAATGATTGTAGCCCTTAATCATAAAACCATTCGAGGTACCAACTTGTTTACGATTGGCATCGACAAAAATAGCCTACTTAATACTTAAAATACTTTTAATTTCTATATATATTTTATCAAATCAAAATACTTGTAGTCTATTCTATTTAGAAATATTAATGTCATTATAATTATTCGGCCTATAGAGAATGTGCGTTGACCGAAAACACTGTTTTTACAAATTTTTAAGCATAAATTGGGCACAAAAATAAAACACTGGTCCATCGAACGTTATTTTTATGTCACCGTTGCATTAAAAGCGTAAATATCATAAGGCTTGTTTTCTGATGTTGCTCATCCGGGACGATTCCTCACGCCGCACGAGCATTTTTTTATTTTATTTCTGCACTACCAGAGGATATCTTCAACTCTGCGGCTGCTGGTAAGTGGTGTTTCATTCTCAGCGAAATGATTTTGATGTTTATTTACCTATTATTAAAGACGACGTGAAGAGAGCATGCAGAGATGTTGTTTATTGCTGTTTAACGTTTGAGGGAGAAAAGTTTCACGGGTGTCGAGGGGTCTGGTCTTTTTATGTTATTTGATTAAAAACTATTCATACTTTAAACTATTATTATTACTATTATTATTATTACAGTAATTATTTAAAAAAGGTAGAGTGCCTTAAAAATAATTATCACAACACTGGTAAGGCTTACCAGTATCTTATGTTTTCTATCTGCAGCTTTGGTGTGCAGCAGCTTATGTGAGCATCTCCCTCTTCTAGTTGGATTATTTGTTTTGGTTGAATGTAAAAATATAAATTTTAGGATAATGTTACTTAATTAACTTAATTGTTTTGGACAAAATTAAGACTGTTAACCTTATTCAACTAAACGGCATTGGATTAACCTTATGTAATTAACTTAAGTTAATTGAAATAAATAATGTTACATAAATCCAACATTACGTGGAACCTGTTGACATAAAAAAATTAATTAAAGCCAACATAGCATTTTTTTTAGTGCAATTTAAAGTTCCATGTGCCCCCTTTTATCCTTTGAGCACCTGCCCCTCCAGAAGTTTGCACTGTAACTTAGACATAAACAATCAGCATGAATCTCAACAATGGTGACAATAAGTAAAATAACAGGTCAACTCTAAACATCCCAAAAACAAGCTAATAAAAAATCACAACAAAAGCACAAATAAAAGCAAATAAATAAATTAGTAAGACCATTTGTTTGGTTTAATGTTTTTTAATTAAACAGTATTCAGTGCAGTAGCAGCATGTGTCTCTTTATTTCTACCAGTCTTCTCCATTTCAACGCCATTACAACTTCCATTACAACACCCCCATTACCATATAGTGACCTCTAGTGGTTATCTCAGGTAACAACATAATCTGATATCAATACATCCCCCATTCTTTAAAGAAAACATTTAACAGTAAACAATGTTATTCTATGACATGTCTAACTTTGCATTCAGAATTAGATCTTAACTCAATGTGTTTATGCACTGTCTTGCAGATCTTCTAAGTGTAGCTGTATGATGTTTGATGTTTGACAGTCTGTGTTTGAATACGCGTCACGTCCATCCTTTGCAGACAATGCATTTGACTCAGATTCAGGATTGCTTTGATTCAAGACTTGTGACTCTTTCTCAGTCTTTAACAATTCACGTCTGTTTCTTCTGAGAATGTGTCCCATCATCTGTTTTCACCTGACAAGATCTCAGAGCTTTCTTGCTCCAATTCTCATCATTTCTGATTATCACAACATCACCCATCATCAGTGGTTGCAAATGTTTTACAGATATGTCATAGTAGAACTTCTGCTGGTTGAGCTTCTGCTTCAATGCTTCACATGTCTTCGTTCTGAAAGTACGGATAGTAAGAAAGAAAGGCTGATTCAGGATAGTAAATAATTTTCCCCTTTCAGATGGAAGAGATCCATTCCAACTTTCTCCCAGGCTGGTGTTGGTAAGTCTGGTCTCATCATTGGTTCTTTGAGCTGCTTGCTTCTGAATTTCTAACATGTGTCACACTCTTTTTCACCAGATTCTCAATGGGTCTCATTCATGAAACATTCGTAAATATACGAGTAAATATGTGAGTGATTTGCGCGTAAAGAGACATTCCCGAAAATTCTTCTCCTGATTCACAAATACTTCGTAAAACGTCAGATTTGATAGTGAAATGTGAGTGTGTGTTAATGAATTCCAATCAGTCGTAAATGGGACGCGCGTGCACGCTCATTCTCAATTACCATAAATCCCGCCCATTAAAACCAACTGACAACTATATATGGGCATCATATTATGACACGAAACGAAGGATTTCAACATGTCTTCTCAAAAGCGAATGAAGAAGAGAAATAGACGATGATCTGTTTCTACCATGAAAGTAGGAAGACCAAACTTTTCCATCCCAAAAACGCAAAAACGAATCAGTCATGGATCTACTCACATATGCTACTGGCTTCCAAACGTCATCATCAGCTTGCAACTATTATAGTGTTACGACCAGCTCGTTTCAGGCTTCAACACAAAAGAGGGATCAAGCAGAAACGTTTTACTCTTTGTACACCTTTTCTGCCAGTGGGACTTTTCATATCTAGAATGGCATTGATCGTTTCGCTGTCTGGCTATATTCCTTGACTTGATAGCTTATAGAAACAAGTTCTTGCACACCAAACTGACATTTGTTTTTGTTGAGTTTCAATCCACTCAATTTGATTTTCTGCAACACTTCAGTCAGTCCTCTATTGTGCTCTTGCAGTGAAGATCCCCAAATGATGTTGTCATCAATATATGCTCTGACTCCTTCAAGCCCTTCGATGATATTCTCCATCGCTCTGTGAAATATTTCTGATGCAGATACAATTCCAAAAGGTGGTCTGAGGAAAGAATATCTACCAAATGGTGAACTGAAGGTGCAGTACTTTGAACTGTCTTCATCCAGACGTATTTGCCAAAATCCTTGTGAAGCATCAAGCTTTGTGAAATACTTGGTACCGGACATTTCACTCATTATTTCTTCACGTTTTGGTATGTGATAGTCTTCAAGCTTTATGTTGTCATTTAGATCTTTTGGATCCATGCACACTCTTAAAGGGATAGTTCACTTTGAAATTAAATGTTGGTATGTTTTAGCTTACCTCAAGGGCATCCAAGATGTAGGTGTCTTTTTTTCCGCAGTAGTTTAAATTTTGATATTTTTAGGTCAAACCGTTCTTGTCTGTCAGTCATATAATGCAGGTCTATGGTCACGATCTCAAAGAGCATGCACAGAGTCCAAATTAAAACAATTCCCCATCGTCCAAATTAAACAATTCCCCATCGTAAGTACACATTGATGGCCTAAGACACGAAACGAGTGGTTTGTGTGAGAAACCGAACAGTATTTATATCGTTTTTACCTCTTATACACAGCCACGTCCAAGTGATCTGAGGGCGCTCGCGCATCCTGGTGTGTGACGTGTACGCAGACTGCACTGTAAAAATAAAAGGTGCCTGGAGGAACCTTTTGGGGTTCTTCACTTTGCCACACCGGCGGAACCGTCTGTAGATCCTCTAGGCACCCTTTAAAAAGGGGCGGTTCTCTGAAGAACCACACAAGTTTCCCGAGGAACTCTTATATAAGGCACTGTGTGGAACCACTTTGGGTGCCTCCAGGAACCAAATTTCATTTTTTTTTATATTTAATTTCATGTTGTAACTATGGTTACCTTTGACTTCTATTATAATAAACAAATTGAACCAAATACAAAATAAGAATTGTTTATTACATATTTTATATTCATTTTTATACATACACTTCCATAAACATGGGAAAAAAAGCTAACTATAGATTAATATCAATGAATACACAAAAAAAATAGTATAATACATACGCAAAATGAATAATCAACCAAGTATATGCAATAGGCTATACAAGAAAAGACATTTCAACAAAATGCATGGAAACATGGATCCTAACCTTTATCTCTATACAGAAATCTCTGATGATTAGTTATTCAGCTATTTTGAATCATAAAGTGTTGAAGTCTGGGATGCCGTTAGACTGGAGACTGTAATGAACACTATGGCTTTTGAAAAGCTTAAATGTGTGACTTGAATCAACAGGGTCCATAAATGGATGTTGAGTATTCTCATGAAACAAGATAGAGGAAGTAGAGGTAGAGATGGAGAAGTAGAATTCCAGTCATTTCAATAAGAATCCACACGATCAGCAATTTCGTTTGTGGTCAAAAATGTCACTATGGGACCAAGTTGGTTACTGGAATTCACTGGATTTGACCAACAGAAAGCTGCTTGAAAGTGACTCCTGTGTGAGCTGTGCTTCATACATTACGTCGCTACATTGCTGACAATGATCAATGGACTTTTTTGCCTGTGTAATTTCACGAAATTCAAAAATGTGACCGCACCTTTACTCGCTGCAACATAAAATGCAATCAATAATAAAATCTTCACAAGGGACATGTGAGGTACTTAAAGAGTTAGAAAAGTGAAAAGGTACAGCAGATTCGTTTTCCATTTGTTTTTCCTCTTTTCTGGTGGATGGTCCAGGCACTTCAGTGATTTTCGGGTCTACAGGACGATTTTTATTCTTGTTCAAACTTGTATTTCAGCTTACCGTGATCCCTGCAAAGTACAACATTTACTGTTAATAAGGTTATTAAAGTGATAGTTGTCAAATTTAAATAATTTCCTCAGCCTTGTGACGTTCCAAACCTGTTTGACTTTCTGTGGAACCCGAAAGCAGATCTCAGGCATAATGCAACCCGTCACTATTCAATATCACTGCATGAAACACAAGCAGAAAGAAATTGTGTAAATCATTCATGAAACCATTCTTATGTACACTTGTGTAGTTCAATTCAATGCAACAATTTATGTAAAAATGGTTAAGCTCCAAAAATGTCAGAGAAAAGATCCTAAAAATAATCAATGAGTTCACAACTCATGTGTTATGGGTTGTGTTGTAAGTCTTCTGAAGCCATATAATAGCTTTTTCCTCTTTTTTGTCGAAAAAGACTAAACTTGAAGTTAATTCAGAGTTAAAATGTCTTATATTCAAATGCAAATGAAAAAGATATAAGAAAAAATGCATAGCATTATTGGCGCCAAACCTGTGATATTATTTTTCTGAGTAACATGAATGAGATTTGACAGCATGAGGGAAGATTTTCAGAGAATAACTGATTAAAAAAACACAAGTACACAGTCAAACAATACAATTTCACAGAGAAAGTTCATAGTAATAAAGTACCTGCATGTGGTGTATAGGTAACTTACTGTAATTCAATGTTGCCACTGAAATGTTCAGATTATTTTAGAAATATACTGGCAGTTCTGGGGAAACAAAAGAACAAAGCTGATTATTCACAAATATTTATTGACCAGTAAATGGCTTTAAAATGGTATTTGAGAGAATGAGAGCACCTGTAGTAAGTAAAGTTAGGCTAAACAAAAACAGACCAAACTATATGAACCTGCTTTTGTTATTCATAACAAACGCCAATGACGACAGCAGGAATCAGCTAAATTAGTTAGGCTATATCAGCAATTTTAAGACACAGTTGTACAGAATATGTTGAATTGAATGACTAAATCAATCTAAGACAATAAGTAAATAATTTCCATTTGTTCATTAGATCAACGTATCTAGCATCGCGGCTAAAACCTTCATACCATACTGTGCAATAAACGAGTGGTAAACACTGTAAAAACGTAGTATTGTATAATAAATTTAGTTTATATATATATGTGTGATTGAATATATAGTGAGTAGACTCTGTATTTATATTTATTTGGCGAGTTCACAAACCTTGTAACGGAGAGCCGAACAAACGGCGGAAGCTTTGATGAGAGGAGCCGTTACTTTCAATTCAAACCCGGTGACGTCGATCAGCTGAGCTTTGATGCGCACGAGCAGCGCGAGGATCACTGAAGCGACGACAGCAGAGGAGAGAGCAGCAGTTTCGTGACAGAATACAACTTTTAACTTAAAACTCCTCCTGGTTGTTCTTCTTCTTCATGTTATTAATATTATTATTATTTAGTGTTGTAGTTTAAGGTTTAAATTAATCAATAAAATAGGCCTAGGTACTAAATAAATGTAAGCTACCCAGGTGAAAAGACGTAGGCTACTGTTAAATGTATTACAAATGCCTTAAAGTATATTTGTATTGTAGGCCTATACTAAAAACACACTCAAGTACATTTTTAATACATGTAATAGTAGCCTACGTCTTTTTCACCTGGGTATGTATACTGAATCAAACTTCAGTAGCCTATAATAATAATAATAATAATAATAGGATATTAATAACCTTATTCTCGCCTCACTGAACCATTGGGTTCCTCCAGATGATGGCTTTAACATAAGAGATCTTCCAGGAACCACTTAAATGTTAAAAGATCTTCCAGTAACCCTTTTATCGCATTCAAGTTCCTCTATTTTCCCCCAAAGCACTTCGAGGTCTCAATGGTAATGAAAAGGTGACTCCAGAACCTCTGAACTAAATACAAAGTGCTTAAAGGATCCCATAAGTTCCAGCAAGAACCTCAAAGATTGTCAATGCTCCTCCAGTAACCCTAGGAGAAAGAGCTTTGAGGCACTTAAATTACATTTTGAAGTTCCTTGAGTATCTGACAGGATATTTGAGGCTCCTTTAGTTTTTACAGTGTGGTGCATAGATATATATACACTTATATACAATAAGGCCTATACACCATAATGGTGACTTCGAATTAAACATTTTCAATAAAACATAATGAGGATTGACAGAAATAAAGTCAAACTGGTTTGTAATTAGTGAAGATTGAAAAAAGCTGTTTTTGGAGTTGTGTAATCAACAGTTTTGGAGTTGATGTTTTTGCCATTTAATTTCAGCCCTTCATAGCCAGTGAATGAAAGAAGTAAAAAAGAACATGATTTTACTTTATTACTCACTTTGTGGAAAATTGTTTTTTCACCATACAATACATCACAGACAATATACAAATATAAATAAGACATACAACTCTATTTAAAAAAAAAAAAAATATATATATATGCACACAATATATATATACTGGCAATCATGCTGTACATAAAGCAAGATTGATTTGATATTGTTTCAGTGTTGATTCAATGTAAATGAAATGATTTAATTTAAGTTGAACAAATACAGATTTTATGATGAACTTGATCTATTTTTCATCATTGAAATAACATTATTTCAGGGTGCAGACCTGATGAAAAATCAGTGTTACGTTTTAACCGTGATTCAATGTTGACTCAATTTTGGTCTGCTATCAGGGTATTCTTAATCATTTTAAAATCATGTAATAATGTTCACCAGATTCACTAACAGTTTGTGCCTGTTGTGAGAAAAGTGTGATATATACACATATATATAGTCAATTCACTTTTATTTCTATTGTGCTTTTCTCATGACACAGAATCAAAGCAGCTTTACAGAAATGTATGATGTTAATGTTTGTACTATCAGTTTAGAGCTGGATAATATAGTTTACATTTGGAGTTAAAATTGTGTTGTGTGGTGAATCGGTGTATATTCTGTTATGGTCTGGTTTGGTTTTGTTTTCTCTCTGGTCCCTACCGGAGATCCCTTGTTAGTTTCCATGGTTTTTGATTAATTAGTTCCCAGACCTGTTCTGTTTCAGTTCATCATCCCCTGTATGTATGTGTGTATATACTGTATATATATATATATATATATATATATATATATACGCCCTGTTTCCTTAGTTCTGTTGTCCGTTCTCGTCTGTGTGATCTGTTTTCTAAATATGTTTTGTATTAAAGAGTGCTATTTTGGATAATTTGTCTTTGCGCACTATTTACAGTAACTCCTAAATGACAGTAAGGTTTTGTTCAATAATTGTTTAGTGACGAGCTAAATTACTATTAACTGTTGCGCATCACTGACATAAAGAAGTTCGAGATTTTACTTGTAATTGAAAGTCATGTCATAATACTTATACAAAATACATTATAGAAAATATATTTAGTCCACTGTAGTGTGCAAGCCAGTATTAACTGTGGCAAGGAAATAATAGCTCTATTTGATGTTGTGTCCTGGGACAGGTGAGGGTGTGAGTGGGAAACCCACTGCTGAAACTTGGCCCTGGTTTGTCCTCAGGGCCGAGTTCAGCAGTGGGTGCCCACGGTGAGGAGGAGCCAGCAGCAGGAGCACCAGCCCAGAGGCAGAGGCGAGGAGAGTAGGGAGAGGATGGACAGGCTGTTTTCTCTTCTTGAGAGAATGATTGAAAAATATATATTTTTCTACATATTCTTGTTTAACTTTTTTCACTTTTATTTTTTAAAAGGAAAGAAAAAATCTGTACATTATTTTTATGCAACTTTAAATGTGTAAATAAAAGAGAATGAATTGTTCTGGACATTGTTTATTTTTTTGACAGTCATAATTTCTACATGAAACAAACTCTTGTATACCTTCTTTTTTTTTTTTTTTTTTATAAAATTGGTAAATGGAAATCATTTGTTCCACAGGCTACATTAAAGTACTTTTTCCAACTATGAACAACATACGTTAAACATATCAAAATCAACAAACATTTACAGTAGCCTATATAAAATAAGAAAAAAATTATGTAGACTTTTATTGAGCTGAGCAGGGAGACCCTGGTGGAGCCGCTGGACCGGGATGGGCTGCCCCTGGTAAGGCCTCCTGCTGGTGGGACATCATCTGGGATGGTCTCCAGAGTGTTTGAGTGCATATTTCCACTATCCACTAAGTTGTCTACCAACAGGTTTGCAGGGCTGACTCAATCGATGGCTGCCATGCCAATAAGGTTTTTTTTTTTTTTTTTTAAAGAGTAATTTCTGAAAAAAGTACTTTTAATAACAAGTTTTTAGTATCAAGAGTAAAACTAGAGGTATGTATTCTGCAGGGGAAAAACTCCTTGTCAGGTTTTTTTTATTATAGTCTAACTTTTGTATTTATATTATGCTACTACTGCATTTTACATCTGAATATTTTCAAGGTTGTTACATTATATATTTCTGTGTAGTTTAATGTAAAATCATATGTGAGGGAAAAAAACGACTTCAGTAGGTTACTTCACATTTGTACGTGAATACTTAACGGAATATGCATTTACTAAAATTAAAGTAACAAAATGTAGGTCTATTGTCACAATATTAACAAATTGTTGCTAACTACAGCTGTGTCCCATATCAAAGGGCGCATCTGAAGCACTCGGACCGGTCTAGCCTACGGAGGATTGTTCTTGTCTCCTGGCAACTGTGACAGCTGCCGATGACGAGCGCGAGAAATACTGGACTTTTTTATATTCAATATTCAGTTTTATATTCAAACCGGGCTAAACCGAAAATACATGATCCTCAACATGTCCTCCAGTAAAATATAAAACATAAAAATTACAATAGCCAATTCTGCCTCCATAGCTGTTTACTTATTTAGGCTATATCAAATGAATTATCAGGATGGCAGCTGTCCTCTCGCACCGTTGCTTGGCGCCAGGAGCGGTGATCAGGAACACCTGGTTGCGCAATTAAGAAATTCTATGAAGGCTACATGGTGCGTCCTTCGAAGGACGCATAGGCTGCATCCTTGAAGTCTTCAGTCCTTCAAAGGATGCAGCCTTCACATTGGGACACAGCTCTTGCATCTCTTTATCAGAAATTAATTGATGAGCATGTGCTTCCTGAACAAATTTCTCGACCTCACTTTGAAACCGAGTCGTAGGATCTGATGGCAAAACTCGGTAATAATTAGTATTATTGAGTTGACGAAGAGCCTCACTATTGTAGGGTTTGATGACAATGTCTTTATTCCTACACAGTTCATCAAGAGCTTCTTTTTCACAATGTGTCAAATTTGACTTTTGGTTCCTAAATGATGTCTGCTCAAATAAATTAGTCACATCCCTTTCCACTAGCCTACAATAAGTTTCAATAGATGGAATAGACACAGGTGGACAAAAAGTACTTTTAGGCTTGAATTTCTCACGACCATTGTGATTGTACACATTCAACTGATCAACTTTGTCATTTTTGTACCAACATTTCAATCTTAATGTCCGAAAAAAACTTAAACAGTTCAATTTTGGTGACAAAGGGATCTGTAGCTTTAGTTGGAACAAAGCTTAGACCTTTGTTCAGAAGACTTACTTCTTGTGGATGTAATTCTTGACCAGTAAGATTGAAGATCAAATTGTCTTTAGGCGAGTCCCCCTCTTCCGAACTTGTTGTTGAGTGACTCCTCTTACTCCCACGTCTCCCACGACGGGTGGTGGTGGTTTTCTGCAAAGTGGGTATTTGCGTGGCGTTCTTAGATGATTTTCTGTCTCGCTGGCGTGATCTAAAGAATCCACTTCACTATCACCACTGGATGCAGAAGTATGCCGAGCCTCATCTTCATCTACCATGCGTAACATTTAAAGGGCCTTAGCTAACCAGTACGACCCCCTCGGGTTAATCCTGCCGTACACCACCTGTGCCAAAATCCTAGTGAGACCACTTTGGGACAAACACAGAGACTGGGATGATCCCCTACTGCCCCAGGATTTGCTACAAGCCTGAAGAGACTGGGAAGGAAAGTTACAAGTCCTGCCGAGAATCACCTTCCCCTGAGCGTACGTAACTCCTTCCATGGATGAGAGAAGCATTACTCATGAGATACATGTGTTCTGCGATGCTTCGAAGCAAGCCTATGGAGCTGTCGCTTACCTGATGACAGTAGACAGTCAAAGTCAGCCTTATCTCTCCTTTGTTGTTGCCCGTTCAAGAATTACACCCATAATGACTGCATTCAATGTCCAGATTGGAGCTTTGTGCTGCGTCACAGGAGCCCTGAGTCATGCCGATTTAAGGTATTTGTTGGCACCCGAGTGGACGAAATTCAGGAGCTTACTGATCAACATTCATGGCGATATGTTGACTCTGCGAATGACCCCGCTAGATGTAAGTAGCTAGAGGAGCTGGCTAAGTCTAAACGGTGGAGCCATGGACCACACTTTCTCCTCCAAAGCTCAGACAAATGGCTGACCCCGCCAGCAACAGTAGGGAAGGAGTGTCATTCAATAAGTCGGTATTCTGTTGAGTCACGACCATACCTGATAAAGAGCCTCACATACCAGATGTGCATCAGTACACCACTTGGAAGGAACTTCTAGAGGCCACAGTACAGATGCTTCACGGGGAGGCAGGTCAGAGCAGGAACCCTAATGCTGATGACTACCATACCAGGGGTGGCGTCAGCCGATTTTGCCGGGGCTTCAACCCTGAATGTTTTGAGCCCGAATGTGTTTTGAAAAGTTGACTGACAAATATGAAACCGGACAATAGCCTATGTAAACCCTCGAAATCATAAGTTGCCTTATTTCATTGTGCTTTATGCACATACTGCATACAGCCTGTAAAAATAGACATAGGTCTTAAAAACAATCTAGCCTAAAGAATATGTGCTACTCCGTTTCTTCATCTCTGTTGAATATGCAGCAGGTAGGGGAGGAGCTAGCACAGTTGTTGACTTCAACTAATGTTAGTGTGGCGAGTGAACAGCAGATAGCAGGAAAGATGAGAAAACAGCAAAAATGAAGCAAATGATTTAAAATGTAATATACCAATACACAACAGTTCATATTATGTTGTAATATTTTAAGATACATGTATCTGGAAAGTCTCACAGATGTACTTTGTCTGAAAGTAAAGTGTTACTGTAAAAAAAAAAAAAAAAACTCTTCGACTGATCCCTGTATTTGCATAAAATGGTCTGGGCTAAGCCCCGGATGTCCTTCCATACTGGAAACGCCCCTGTACCGTACAGCCGAGATTCTTATCCTGAGAGGGGCAAAATAGGATAGCTTTGCAGAGGAGTTCAGACTACAGAAAAATAGGAAACCAGTATAACTAAGTAGCCATTTACTTACTTTCTCCAGAGCTGGACAAGAGAGAGGATCTCAAGACTTGGCTGCTGTGCATCCCATCATTTTGGATCATTGCCATCCTACCACAAAGCTACTGATTCAAGACTGTGATACCCAACTGTTTAAAATGAACAGTAATAGGGTGATGTTTGCTTTAGTTGGGCTCTTTGGCCTTGACTATTTGATGATAGTTTTTCTCTGGCTGCTGTAAGTGTTTGTTATACATTTACATTTAGTCATTTAGCAGACGCTTTTGCCCAAAGCGACTTAAAATGAGGACTAAACCAAATAAGTCATTGTGAAGAGACAAAAACAACACAAGAAGTGCTCAAAATACAAAGTTCAGAGATTGCTCAAAGTAGCATGAGCCAGACAAGGGAGGATTAAAGAAAAGGAATTAAAAAATAAATAAAAATAAAATATGTTATCTTAAGTGCTCACGGAAGAGAAGAGTTTTCAGTTGTCTTTTGAATGTTGTCTGTAATTCTGCATTCCAGATGAGGGTCTCTCTCTCATTCAGTGAATGAGAATGTTCTGGAGAGTGATTTTGTGGCTCTCTGTGATGGTACCACGAGTCATCGCTCATTGACCAGATCACAGATCACCAGGGGTCTCATTTATAAAACTGTGCGTAGGAACCTTACTAAAAGTGTACGTGCGCCCGAAAGCCAAAAATGGCGTACGCAAAAAAATATTCATACTTATAAAACCGTTCGTACGCCAGAACCTGCGCAGAATTCACTTTATAAATCCCAGTCAACGGAAGATTGTGCGCACATGCGTCTCCACCCCGAAATAACCATATATGGAGCTTACAACGCCTAGTTTTACTATGCAGATTCTCATCTGCATATCATTTGCATATGATTATTCATCCACGTGATAACGTTTAACGGTACAAGACACATTACATTAATAAAAATCATGTAGTTGTCTATCCTTGCCTTGTTTTTGAATACATAAATCAAATAGTGTATAAAATACATTTCAGAGAAAGTTTTTCTCAATCTTTTCCACTGGCCGAATTTTATTTTTAATTGATTTATATTTTTAATGGAAACAGATGCCTTGGGCATTATTTGCACGAAACTTTTTTCTCAGACAATCTGGTAGCCTATAATCATGAGAAGCAATATCTCTGTGGTTAAAACATTAAAACACAGCACGCCACAGGAAAAGTGTTCAAAAACATCGCATCCACAACAAATACTTCTATTGATTGAATTTGAATATAAAAAATGTTGTAACTTCAGTAATGATTTCATGTTTAAGTGTTTAACTCCATTCATTTGAATGGCATATTTAATCTAAATGTTTATATTAGAAGTAAAACATATAGTTTAAATCATTATTTTATTTATTTATTTATACATCAGTTTCACTAAACGGCGCGGACGTTTAAGAAGGGATGGATATTTGCTTCAGGTGACAGGCTTGGTGAGTGAAATTATATTTGTATTATCTTTCTGTATATGTTTAATTTTCTTTAGATTTTCTGTCTAAGTGACCAAAAAGACACTTAACTCCAGCTCACCATCGGTGTCGTGTCGCCAAACTGCTCCATCTCCAAAACGTTCGTACGCATGGGTCAGAGTTTGTGTGCAGGTGCGCACATTTTCCCGTCAAGTTTGTTTTTATAAATCACAACTTATGCGTCGGAAGTGGCGTACGCCTCTTTCAGGGCCTGTTTTGTGCGTACGCAACGGTTATAAATGAGGCCCCTGATCATCAGATCACCTTGTCTATTTGTTCATCTGGCTATTATAAACAAACAAAATCTATAGTTAATGATTTTTAAGGGTCAAGAACCCAACTAAAACAAACACTGATCACCCAAAAAAATTACGGTATTCTTCAGTGATTCTGTTTGTTAACATCAGGTGTCTTCAATAAAGCTCAATCATCACTCAATTATTCACTTAATTCTCTCATTAACTTTAACACTGCTCAAGCCCCTGCCCCTTTTGTCTCAAAATGTATTGTGCCCCTCTATGATAAATGTAAATAATAATAATTATTAAAATGAATATTATAATAAATAACAATACACTTATACACCATTGCCACGAACAATAATAATACAAACAAATCTTAATTTTTTTTTTTTTTTGGCGGAAGCATTTGGCAGAGGTGAAGTGGCAATAGGCAGAGGTTTTTTTTTTTTTTTGCAGCGCCATGTACGCTGGTAACATTATAATACGGAAAAGTTACATTTATCCTACCATGCTACTGTAAAAGTTGCGGCAGCATGTGAGTTATGCTTAACAATCATAAAAGTATAACTCAATTTCAGCCGCATTCTGAGTCTGACAATGTCATTCGTTTTTGTCCAGGCCATAGCAAGTGTATTAGCTAGCTTGGGGAAATACATCTAGTGAAAGGAAATTTTAAGTCCAATTCCAGCACTAAATTGTAAGGAATTTATATCTTTGATTTCATAGTACACTTAACAATAAGGTTCATTTGTTTATTATTCATATTAACTAACATTAACTAATCATGAGCAAAACAAAGGGAGCCAACAATCTCCCTTTTTATTGAACTAAAGGCTCTAAAGTTTAAAGAATTAGTAGAACTAAAAACATTACAGATCATGTACAAAGTAAAAAATCATCAATTGCCAGAAAGTATCCAAGGGTTGTTCACAGAAAGAGAATGCCAACATGACTTAAGGGGAACTTGTATATTCAAAAAGAACCAAGTAAGGACCAATGCAAAATAGCCTACCATTGTATTTCAGTTAAAGGTGTAAATCTATGGAATAGCTGTCATGAGGAACTAAACGTAAGTGGGACACTTAATAAGTTAAAGAAACTATTTTAAAATAAAGCACTGAAACTGTATGAAACCATTTAAAGAATGATAAATGAACAAGCTGCTTTTGTTGTATTTGGATTGTGCAACGGTATTGCATAGGAAATACTAATGTTTTTGTATTCTGATTATATTTGTTTGTCAACATTATAATGATGTTAGACAATAATTATTTTTTCTTTTTTATTAAAATATGAGATGTTTTAAAAAGGTAGGCATTATAAGCAAGAGCTTCAGCCTACACCTGTTTCAGACTGCTGTAAATATGCTGTTTGTTTGCTCAACTGTTGAAATTAAGTTGTCTGTCTGAAAATAAACTAAACTAAAGGCTACTTGTGTAGGCCTATTTGTTAATCTTAAATAATAATAATACAACTTTTAATTGTTTGTTCATGTTTCAGTGCATTAACTAATGTTAATAAATAAAATTTTTGATTTTAATAATGTTTTAGTAAATGCTGAAATTAATATTAACTAAGATTAATAAATGGTGTAGAAGTGCAGTTCATTATTAGTTCATGTTAACAAATTTAACTAATGAAACCTTATTGTAAAGTGTTACTGATTTCATGATAGCTTACACTTTATTGAATACATAGATAGGCCTACAATTTATAACATTAGCATAACAAAACATGAATTCCTCATAATTAACGACTTGATTCTCTGTTTTGTTTGGTAAAGTAAATAATATTTAGTTATATTATCATCATTTCCGAGAGAGGCTCTCTGACTGCTGCTCTCCATCGAGTGAGATATTCCAAATAATTGTGAGGAAGTCATTAAAATATATAAAACACAACAGACAGACGGGAACTGCTTTAAAGGTCCCGTTTTTCATGTGTTTTTTAAGCTTTGATTGTGTTTACAGTGTGCAATATAACATGTGTTCATGTTTCGCGTGTAAAAAAAACAGTGTTTTTCACACAATTTACTTATCTGTATACCGCTGTTTTCACTGTCATAAAAACGGGCTGATGACTTCCTTGTTCTATGAAGTCCCTCCTTCAGAAATACGTAACGAGTTCTGATTGTGCCAGCGGTTCCTGTACGTTGTGATTCGACAGCAGCTTAGCGCACGTTGCCTGGAAAGGTCACGCCTCTTACCATAACGTGCATGCATGCGCTCAGGGAAGGCCAAACAAAGGTAATTTGACTCCGGGTCGGGATGAAAATAACAGCATCTCAACGACATGGCGACTGTAACGTCCGGGTTGAGGAAGAAGACAATGCCAAGCGAAGTGCAAAAATAACATAGGTTTATTAATAAAGAAAGACACGAAACAGTGAGCGTGTGCTCAAACAATAACCGACCAAGACAGACTGAACAGAGAGAACTAAATACAGACACTAATGAACTATAACGAGGTGAGGACAGGTGACACGGATGATGAAGACGATGAACAGGTGAGTAATTGAGGGAGTGAGTTCAGGTGTGGAGACAAGGAGGATTCTGGGAAGTGTAGTGAACAGGATGATGACAGACGGTGAATGTGACATTACTCCCCCCTCCCGCTAGGTGTGACCCGCGCCGTAGAAGGCAGAACACGGGAGGGGGGGTGGGCATCCTGGAGTCTGTGACCGAAGGGTGAACAGAGAGATGACAGACAGGAGACTCCAGGATGGTATCGCCGCCACGGTGGTGCAGGACGAGGAGGTGGCCATGGCGAAGCAGGCCCTTCAGGTGGCCAGGATGGCATTGGGAACCGTGTCGGTGAGGCCTCCACGGTCCCCCCAGAGGACTTAGACCCTGATGGGTCTTCAGCTACTGTTTGTTTCTCTCTGCAGAGATTTACACTCTCTGTCCAAACACAACGTCTGCGAGAGGTCAGCTGGACTTTAGATTCTGTAGCTGAAGATGTTTGAAGATTCACATGTGAGATGATCGAGGAATCTGTTGAGAGAAAGACTCGGAAAAGATTTATTTATCCGAATTGACAATAAACCACCTCAGATCTCAGATTTTTGCTCCATAGAAACTTACTGTACTTACTGTACCTATGATTATTGTACCTGTGATGAATGTTCTGGTTGAATTTGTCCCTCTTGAGAATTGTCCTATTTCTCTTCATCTTCAGGCATTTGAGGTTGCGGAGCGTGAGCTGGGAATTCCTGCTCTGCTGGATCCGGATGAGCTGATGTGTGTGGAAGAGCCGGATCTTCTGTCCATCATCACTTACGTCTCACAGCTCTACTGTGTCTTTAATGGAAAACCTCTGGGTACGGATCATGAGAAACTGTAAACTAATGAAGATCTCACATCTTCATCATGATTCAGTAGAGCTGAAATTGACTGATAATCTCTGGATCTGATCAGATAGTCAGAAGATTCCTGTGAAGGCTGAACTTAGCAGAACCAGAAGACAAGAACAGACTCACACTCAGGTATCTGTCTGTCCCTCTGTCTGTCTGTCCCGCTGTCTGTCTGTCCCGCTGTCTGTCTGTCCCTGTCTGTCTGTCTGTCTCTCTGTCTATATGTCTGTCTGTCTCTGTCTGTCTGTCTGTCTCTCTGTCATTATGTCCCTCTGTCTGTCTGTCCCGCTGTCTGTCTGTCCCTGTCTGTCTGTCTCTCTGTCTATATGTCTGTCTGTCTCTGTCTGTCTGTCTCTCTGTCAGTCTCCCTCTCTCTTTCTGTCCTTCTGTCTGTCTGTCCCTCTGTCTGTCTTTCTGTCTGTCTCCCTCTCTGTCTGTCTGTCTGTCTGTCCCTCTGTGTGTGTGTCTGTCTGTCAGTCTCCCTCTCTGTATGTCTGTCTGTCTGTCTCTGTCCGTCTGTCTGTCTTTCTGTCAGTCTCCCTCTCTCTGTCTGTCCTTCTGTCTGTCTTTCTGTCTGTCTCCCTCTCTGTCTGTCTGTCCCTCTGTGTGTGTGTCTGTCTGTCAGTCTCCCTCTCTGTCTGTCTGTCTGTCCCTCTGTGTGTGTGTGTCTGTCTGTCTGTCTCCCTCTCTGTCTGTCTGTCTGTCTGTCCATCTCCCTGTCTGTCTGTTATTCATCTCTCTGCTCTCATTCTCTCAGTTCTCATCAGATGTGATCAGATCTTCAGATAAAAGTGTCTGTAGTGTCTGTCACACACGTGTTCATCTCATTCAGAGGGTTTTGGTGAAGGGACGCCTGTATCACCGCTCCTGCTTCAGGTAAAACACACTCACTCACTCACTCACTCACTCACACTCACTCACTCACTCACTCACTCACTCACTCACTCACTCACTCACTCACTCACTCACTCACACTCACTCACACACACACGCTCGCGCACGCGCACGCGCACACGCACACGCGCACACACACACACACACACACACACACACACACACACACACACACACACACACACACACACACACACACACACACACACACACACACACACACACACACACACACACACACACACACACACACACACACACACACACACACACACACACAATACAAATGGTGTGTTTCAGATGCAGTCTTCTGTGAAAGACATCGGCAGCAGAGAGCGATGGCAGCGACCGTCACTCTCTGCTGCCGATGTCTTTCACAGAAGACAGAAGACAGTGAGACAGGTTTACTGCAGACTGAGACTTGCAGGTTTACTACAAGAGCCCAACTAAAGCAAACACTGATCACAACAATGGTGACACTTCAAATTAAACAAATATCAACATCTAAACCTCTGTTAATTCTCACTAAGATCATCTGACAGCAATAGTCAAAGTAATTATGTCTAAATGAGACCATAAATGATGCTGAAAATATGTCCACAATGGCCACATCTGAACTAGTTTTAACCTTGTACGAAGGTTCGATGAACGTCTAGATATCGGACGTGCAGAACACATCAAAAAAAGACGTCATGAAAACTTTCATTCTGGCTCCTCAGTGGACGTCTTTTCAACGTCCGACTTTTGTGACAAAGACGTTGAAAAGATGTCTTTTGGACATGATTTTGCTTAGTGGGTAATGCAGCATTAACTTCCCTTTCAGAGTCATGTTATTTCTGTAATGAATTGTGTGTGAGCTGAATCATGTGATCAGACGTCTGACACAGTTTGTGGTTGTGGGTTGTTGTTTTTCTCTTTAAGTTTCAAAACTTCAGTTGCACACAAACCACAAACCTCATCTTCAGTTCCCAGCATGCATCAGGCTGCAGCTTCTGCCCACGGTTTCCCGCTCATCAAGAGGAAGGTGAGACAGAAACTGTGTTTGTTTTGCTGTTGGAGTAAATGATGCTTCATACTGATTATTGTAGAACTACAAACTCACAGTACAAGACAGAGAAATAAGAAAAATACTTTAATTCAGCAGTTCTTTTGTGGTTTCTGTTAGCAAACTGATCAGTTTCTCTATATAACCATATTTAAAATCATTCATTGAGATGTTGTTATATTTTATTTAATAACCAGATTATTTTTGTAATATATATATATATATATATATATATATATATATATATATATATATATATATATATATATTTATTTATTTATTTATTTATTTATTTTTATTTTTTATTTTTATTTTTTTGTGCAGTAATATTACAAAACATATACAAATCTAATGTTCTCTTTTTTTTAAACCTAAACCTTTAGCAAGGACTGCAGCAAAATTGACACAAGCTTATATTTTATATGCAATTTTAGATTTGTTACAAACCTGTAGTGAACGTGAGTGTTTTAATTCAGTTTAATGCACTTTTTTTTTAGATGTAAAACTATGTGAAATATGTCCAAACCTTAAATGATTTTGAAATTAACACACATTAATAATGTACAAATCCAACACAGGATCACAAATACAATATTCCATCTGCTCCATTGTCAAGTCAAGTCAGCTTTATTTATGATTGTTTCAAAGCAGCTTTATAGTGGTAACAGGAAAATAATTCAGTAATGCAAACAGAGTTCAATTCGGCTGTACAGCAGCTCTTAAAGAAAGTAGTGTCATTGATCAGCTGATATTTTTGATTATTTTCAATATTTTAGGTTTGAGTCTTCCTCTGTCTCACCATCAGATGTTTGCGTCTCTGTTCTTCTCTGACTGAAGGACGATTGATTGTGTGTTCAGGTGAGCACACACTCGTGTCAGAGAAGGAGGTGTGTGAGGAGCAGAGGGAGCTGGAGGAGCGTTTGCTGAAGCTGGAGAAGAGAGGAGTGCAGCTTGAGAGAGAGATGAGGAGACGAACGGATGGTGAGAAACATGCTATAATCTCCTCACACAACAACACATGCTAATGCTAACAGACAAACATACAGCAACAGCTAATATAAAGGATGTGTCACTGCTAGTCTTCAATAATCATCAGATCAGCAGGACTGAAGCTTGTGTGTTTGGAGTCAGAGGCGCCTTTGTTTATGAATGATGTGTTTGTTTCAGAGAATCTTCTAGTCGACTGGTTCATTCTGATTCATAAGAAGAACATGTTAGTGCGCACACACACACACACACACACACACACACACACACACACACACACACACACACACACACACACACACACACACACACACACACACACACACACACACACACACACACACACACACACACACACACACACACACACACACACAATATGTATCCAGCAGTTCAGCTTTTTGTCTTGAAGACAAGGTGATTTGACTGATGTCGAATACAGTTTTCAGTTTTGTAAAACTAGCTGTTGCTCTGGACTAGCATGACTTGATGTTGCACAACTTGTACTGGTGGACACCAACAAGGATTTTGCCCATTACTGTAGTGGTCATCTCTCACAGACTGCTGCCATCAGGCCCTCCTTATTGACCATCCATCATTTCCCTTGCCAGAAAAGTCATCCAATACTCCATCATGCTTGCTCCTCATTGAGGTTCTGAGGAGGAAAAGGAGAGGGGAACAGGACTCTGAGTTCTTAAGTCCAGTGGTCCCAGTGTTCCCGAGCCTGGTTTTACCACGTCCAATGGTCCAACAGCCCGTTTTCACAAGTCCAAAGGTGTTCACACATCCAGGTGTCCAATGGCCCCAAGCCCAGTGGTCTAGTTGTTCCAATTCCGGTCCAAGTCCAGTGGTCCCATACTAGGTTGTTTCAGTGTTTCCAAGTCCACTGGTCCCATGTCCAGTGGTTCCAAGTCCAGGAGTCCCAAATGCAGTGGTCCCATGCTTGGTTGTCCCAATTCCACTGGTCCCAAATCCAGTGGTCCCAAGTCCACTGGTTCCAAGTCCAGTAGTCCCAAATCCAGTGGTCCCATGCTTGGTTGTCCCAAGTCCACTGGTCCAAAGTCTATGGGTCCCAAGTCCACTGCTCCCAAGTCCACTGGTTCCAACTCTGGTTCTCCCATGTCTGTTAGTCCCTGTGCTCTCTAGGCTGGCAGTCTCACCTTATTTTGATCAATTTATCATTTAACAATATTGAAATAAAGTTTAAAGTTCAGGGAAGAAGGAGGCAGGAACCTGCAAACGATGAACTGTAATGCTGTAATGCAAAAAATGCCCTAGTCCCTAATGGACGACTGCCACATATAAATATAATAAAGCACAACGTAAATATTCCAGGCCTGGTTCTCTTTCGTCTTACACTGTCACCCCTCCTCCTTTCATCCTTCCGGTGTGTCAAACAGGTGTCGTTCATTAACATTCACTTCACTGGCTTCGCTCCACTCCCACGGCTCTCTGTCCTGCTTCACTCCACAAAGACTTCTTAACTAAAATAATAGTATTATATATAAACTAAAATATATCTTGATTTTTGAAAGTTTAGATAATTTTACTGCAATAAAAAAGGCAGAAAATCACTTTGTCAGTGTATGAAATTAAGTAAGTATAAAGTCTCTGTAGTTTATAGTTTCTGATGAATGTGTGTGATTGTCCAGAACAAGACTGGAGCTCTGATGACAGACAGCGGGAACATCAGCTCATGTCACACCTGCTGTCAATCATCCAGCAGAGGAATGACATCATCAGCAGCCTGGATCTGGACAGACAGAGGTCAGAGGTCACCTGACCCCAGCAGTGTGAGGTCACATGATGATTATGTGTTAATGATGGATGTGTTGTGTTCTTCATCAGGGAAGAGGAGGAGGGCATGATGATGTCTGCTGTGATCCAGAGGACAGGTGAGAAACGGCCCTCATCACTCTCACTGATTCACTTCATCACATTTTACTTTAAGACTTTCTCTCTCTCTAGACCTCCTGGCACAGACGGACAAACAGCTGGACAAATTCAACAGGAAGTTTAAAGGCCTTCAGATGTTCAAGACGTCCAGCTGTAAAACTAAAAACAGCAGCAGAAAGAAAAGCAGCTGAAGGAGAGAAAGAGACTGTAGATCAGGGGTCTCAAACTCAGATCCTGGAGGGCCACTGTCCTCAAACCCCAATCAAGCACACCTGAAACAGCTGATCAAGGTATTCAGGATTATAAGAAACGTCCTGGTAGTTAAAGCTAAACTCTGCAGGATGTTGGTCCCCCAGGAGCTGAGTTTCACACGTGTGCTGTAGATGTGTATTAAGCAGACTGTCTACTAATAGCGCTTTTCCACTACACAGTAGCAGCTCGCCTAGACTCGACTCGCCTTTGTTTGGTTTTCCACTGTGTACCTTTACCTGCTTCCAGGTACTTTTTTTCAAATCACCTCCGGCGAGGTTCTAAGCGAGCTGAGGCGATACTAAAATGTGACGTAAAAAAAAAAAAAAAAAAATGTTACGTGACGTGAAAACACGGCAGACTGCTGATTGGTCATAGAGAATCGTCACTATTCACTGCGTCATCATTGCACGCGCCAGACGGAGTATCCTGAATAACCCCGCCATTTTTAAATAGTTTGGCCAGAGATTGCGTGATATACCCATTACAAATATTTTGGCAACTCGGAAGAATACGCCGTGGTCAAACGAGTAATCACGTAGAAGATTATGTCACGGCAGTTTCCTGCGGCGTCGCTATGACGACCAGGTACTATTGTGGAGGTACTATCTGCAATGGAAAACAGAGCGAAAAGCGAGCCGAGGCGAGTTGAGTTGAGCTGGTACTGGTAATGGAAAAGCGCCATAATACTCTAGTGACAGTTAGTTGAGATGTAGCTGCAAAGTTACTTATAGTTAGTAGAATGCCCAAAGTGGACTATCGAAAAAAGTGTCACCAATACCTTTTGTAACTTTATAAAGATCCATCTATATATTTTATACAGTAAAGAATATGCAGTGTTATTTCACATTTGATTATTTTATTCACATTTCTGTACCTGACAACTACTGCTAAAACTCCTGAAAACACTGTATTTATTTGTCGCCTTTCTTTGTTCTATTGTATTTATTTGTGCTATTTGTAATTTTATTATTTGTTCTTATTATATTACTGACTGCTTACTTGTCTTTAGTAATGTTTTAAATTCACATTAATTAGGCGAGTAGTTTTGCTGTAGCATCAAAATTGTAATAGAGAATTGTGATATTTCACTGATATCTAAACGTGTACCACTGACCCAATCCTCAGCACTGAGCTCTGCTGGAGCTGCTTTAGATATGTGCTGTGCTATTAAATGAAGATAAAATATTATAGAGCAATATAACAAACATTGAAAGTAACAAAAGCTCAAACTTTTTAGCAGGCTTAATTAAGCATGAAAATAACTGAAGGAAATATATATTTCTGAACAAATTAAGCCAACTAATATGATTTAATAATTTTATTACATTTAAAAATGACAAATGCAGCGATAATACAGGTATCGGTATCTGCAAGTACCAAAAATAACATTTTAAATAGAGATATTCACTGGATCAACAACTACACAAGATGATGTTACAGTTGGCATATTCTTTAAGGAAAGGAATGCTTTCCACTGATGCAAATGTACTCTAATGTATACACTGGGGGACAGTTTCTTAATATGGAAAGTGGATTGTTCAATTTTAAACATAAACAACATGCTTTTCTACCTTACAAGGAAGTTGTAAGCCCCTCTTAAGTATATAAGCTCAGTCTTACTCTACTACTTAAGAGAAATATGTAAACGCATAGACCTGGCATGAATACAATATCTTCTCAAGTTTCTCTCCTGACATATAAAGAATAAAGATTTTTCTTGGCAAGATAACTGCTGTCACGTGAATCAAATAATAACGGCGAAAGGCTTAATTCCAAGTCTACACTAGCGATCTCAATCGAGAAGATTGTATTTTCACAGATTCCCAACGTTTGAGCTGCTGCACTTCATAATGCGAAAGAATGCTCGCACACCAGACTGCCATGAACGCGCTCAGGACCGTTTGCCAAGACTGCATTTCAGATAATAATGTTGTGAATCATTTTCAATTTCTTTGTTTCATAAGACCTCAGTGCAAGTATCGTCAGGAGCCACAGGTATTAATTATGTTTTGTCTGTATATTTATTTTGACTCTCAAAGTGACTTGCTTTATGAATCTTTGGGTGAACTACTGTATCTTAACAAGCAGAATAACTGAAGGACAGAGAAACAAAAACAGAAGAAATTGAAGAGGTGAGCAGAAACACAAGAACTATAAATGACTTCCAGACACAGTCTTAGATGAAATCAACTGAAGATAAAAGAATACATTAAATCTGTAGAGATCTCAGCAGAGGAGGATTAAACAACTCCACAAACAGCATTACCAGCTTCACTTATTAATAACCAGATTCAGATATGTTGAAGGTGAGTAGGCCATGATTTATTTTTATTTTATTTATTTTTTCCTCCCATATGCTCAGAAACATTATTAATTCTGATTTTATAAGTCAGATCCGTAATTCAAGTAATTTGTGTTAGTGTCTTGCCACTGTTATTGCTACTAATTTTGAGTTTTACATTGATGCTTGTATTAAATCGGGTAATCCCTTGTTTTATCCCAATATTAAAGTAGCATAATTTTTTATAGACTTTTTTATTCCCATAAGTGCATATGTTGTAAGTAATTGTAAATGATGAGGAGAACTGACAATATAAATGGGGTTGTTTCTTTTGGTCTCTATGGCCTACAGTAGTGGAGACCAGGAATAGTTGCAACATGGGGATGGTTGCAACATGTCATTTTTCTCCAATCAGAAACAAGCTAGAGTGATGACACTCATACTGCACATGCACAGTTAGACCCTCCACCCACCAAGAAGACAATAGACATATTCAACATCTGCTGCTGCATTTATTGAACACAACTTGTTTTGGAGGTATGAAAGTAAATTTTTTCATGAGATATATTTTTGTCATACTGTCCTGACATTTTGTATTAATTAACTAAAACTTACTTAGTTTGAATTATTGTTTTGTTGACTTCTAAGTGACATGGTTAGCATGTGTCAAAGTCAGTGTGTCTAGCAGACACATGATGTTCTGTCATGGCTGATAGGGTTGGGGACGGTTGCAACATGTTATAAATTGCATGTTTAATAAAAGTTTGTTGCATTGCAAATTGTTAAATTCTTCCTGTCTGACACTGAAATATGGAGAGATTGAATAGCATCTGTAACACCTGCACACTGAATCTATGTAGGCCTATGTTCTACACAAACAAACAAAACTCAATAACTGTTATTTGATAAATATGACTAAATAAATAAATAATAGGCTACAATAATATTATTGTAATATATATTACTATAATATTATAGGCCTAAAATAGTTAATATTTTCAGAATTTTATGCTCATTGAGACAAAAAGCTTAAGTTAATTAATTACATTTAAGGTATTTTTAACATGTTGCAACCATCCCTGGGTTGTGTTGCAACCGTCTCCTGGGTCGGGGACAGTTGCAACATCTGACTTCTTCAATTCAAATAAATACTGTGAACGATATATCATCTTTAAATGGTATGGGTAAATTACAGATGCAAGTTTAATATACACATTTGGTTGGTCTAGTCCAAATAGTCTCTGAGTAAGAGAAATGCAAAAAGTGTTGCAACTGTCCCCGGTCTCCCCTACGTGTTCTTAATATTATCATCAAAGTAGCTACGTAATTAATATAATTGATCTGCATACAATATTGCAGTATAAAGTGAAATACATTCAAATAATGTAAACTTTCATTAACGGACTGGTGTTCTCTAACGGATATTTCTCGCGTAAAACCTTCTCTTTCTCTTTCGATTTCAGTCCCGGCTGCCCGTGGCGAAGACATAACGTCCAGGATGGGTGAGAATCAAGTTAGAACATGTAGACCGAAATAGGAGCGAAATTATATTGCTATAGGCTTACTTTCGATTGTCAAAAAAAAAAAAAAAAAAAAAAAAAACACACTGGTTTTAATTTAATGCTTGTTAAGTGCATGTTTGAAATGTAGCGCAATAAAATGTATCGCAATGCAGGAAGTAAAGAATGCATCAGCCTCGAACATACAAACAATAAATTATGCATCTGCTTTGTGATACAGCGGTTCTGGCTAGACAAAAGTAGGCCCTACTAAAATTACATATTACATTTCATAATATTATCTGCTATTATCTTCTCCAGGTGGATTAATGCATAATTTGCTGCTGCACAGTTAGTGTAATCGGATCTAGTGGCAACGATTTTCGTTGAGTTAGTCCACCCTATTTTAATAAATGCATGCAAGAGAACAGGATGAGCGATATAAACGCGCACATACTTATTTTCATTTATGAATCTGAATCACAACAATGTTTTTTTTCGCTGCATCACATTATCTCCATATCTGTACAGAAAAACATGATAATTGTTCTCTCACAGTGATGATATAGCCTAATCAGCAGATCTGATACTGTCATTTTCAGAGGGAAAAAAGTTGCCCCGAGGTGCTGATCGTGCAAACAGTAAGTCAATAAAATTATCGAGAATTCCAGTATTTTTGCAAATGTAGTGTAGGCTCATTGTTCTTGTTTTTTTTGTGTGTTTTTTTTTTGTCTGTAGCCCTAAAATGTGTGTAATGTGAAATTATGTTGTGAATTAATTCTATTCAATGTGTGAAGCCCAGCCAAATCTTTTCTCAGTTCATATTCAGTGGTTTTAAGTGACAATTGTACTTTGAAAGTGTGAGACATGTGTATTCTGCAGCTGTGCAATACAACAACAACAAAAAAGAATATATATTAGAAAATATAGAGAGGGGAAAATAATTCATGAGAAGAGAGGTAGTTTGCTGTATAAATATATTAGTATGTTTGGTGCAGTATGTTTGCAGAATATGTAAGTTAAGTAAACATTACTATTGCTGTAAACATTAGGCATGTGCAGGGTGAACAACAGTGCAAAACACTACAAAAAACAGATGGGGCAAGAGCACAAAGTTGCATTATGGATTTAAGGAAAGTAAATAGTGGTGTTCAGCAGTAGTGTAAAAAAAAACAAAAAAAAAACAAACATATATATATATTTATATGTATATATATATATATATATATATATATATATATATATATATATATATATATATATATATATTATAAAACCAGAATATTAAGTCTGCATTCTGATCAAATCAGATAAGTCTCTTATTTGAGATTTTATAATTATCGTTCTTTTTTCCCCCAGTGTGTGATCTGAGGATTGTTCTTCTGGGAAAGAATGGATCAAAAAACAGTCAAGTTAGAAACTCAATCCTGGAAATTGATCTGCATGAGTATGAAATATCTACAGATGCACAGCAGCCCTGTTCCATAATCAGTGGAATACTGAAGGACAGACATATCACTGTAATTAACACTCTTCATCTGCTGAATCCAAACATCTCAGATCATCAGATCACACACACAGTGAGAGAGTGTGTGTCTCTGTCTGCTCCAGGACCTCATGCCTTCATACTCGTACTGCAGCATGAAAACTTCACTGAAGAGGACATGAGAAGAGTGAAATATGTGCTGAAACAATTCAGTGAAGAAGCATTTAAGCGTACCATCATCCTCACAACTGATAATGAGGCAAGATCATACTGGTTTATGGTGAAAAAGAATACAGCTGTTCATCAGTTAATAGAGGAGTGTGGAGGAGGACATCTGCAGCTCGATGAAGAATGGCAATCAGAAATATTCAAGAGGGTTGATATGATACAAGAGAAAAGCAAGGAAAAATATCTCAGATGTGTGATATATGAAGATGTTAAAGGAACTTCTGTAGGAGCAGAGCAGACCAGAGCAGAGGAAGGAAACGAAAAGAGCTCTCACCACAAACCCCATAAAAAAGCAGAAGAGAGGCAGAAAAACAAAAATGAAGGTACTGTTCAAAGTCTTTTTGAACAAGTTTTCACATTTGAGCTTCAAATTATCTTTTTACAATTTAACTAAATTCATATACATTTTCATTTTAAAAAGCTTCCAGACAAGTCTATGCGCATAACTTTTTTTATTCAGCTCGACTATCAGTCGGTTTCTATATTCTAAGCATTAATATCATAATTATATTATTATTAGTCGATATTGTGATGTGTCGCATCATACACTGCTGCAGTTTACACTGTTCTCTAAATGTTTGGAAAGGCTTTAGATAAAGTGAGGTTTTGGACAATATCAGCATATATTCTTCTCATCTTGAGTTGTGATGAACTGTTGCTTTTCCACTTTCATGCCAGTGTGAGCCAGGGCTTTAAACGGGCCGTGCCGGGCTAGCCTCGGATGTGTAGCACCGAGCCCAAAACCACGCTGCAAGTATCAATGTTTTACCACAGTTTAACAATAATAAGTGATACATTGCTAATGATAATTAATTTGTGTCAAGATTGCACATTAGTCACACAGAAATAAAGTGGTATTATAACGTTATTTCACAAAAGAAAGAAGACACATTAATTTAGTAGGCTACTTATTCAGTCGCGTCTATTTCTGTTTATTTGTAGTCACAGGACAATATGGTTTACATCGCATTTAAAAAGACTGAACATTTTTACAAATTTATATTTCACAAAAATAGCCCTCTCCTGGTGGCCAAGAGGGAAACTAAATCAGAGAATAGACGAAAGGATCTCATTTGAGGCACTCGAGTCTTGATGAGTGAGTGCTGGGTTGCCTTGACAACAGGGGCTGCAATCCGGCAGCTCGATGGTACACGACTCGCTGAGCAGCGAGTGTCAATCAGGCCTACGGCTGTGCATTTACACACAAGCGGTGGCTGGCCAACTGCAGAAAGAAGAGTCAACCAGCATGCCGACATGGTCATGTTCTCATGTGACAACATGAACAAAGAAAGATAATGCAACGAATAATGCAACAAGATTAAAATAATGCAACAAAGTTTGTTTTGGTTGAATAGCAGATTTAGAAGAAAATAGTATCATAGTCCAACCTCCTTCTTAACCTGTTAGCATGAACCTATAGTATGAGGCCCTTATGTTAGGTTTAACTATGGTGACCATGCGTCCTCTTTTTCCCGGACATGTCCTGTAAGACTGGAAAAACTGTAAGAGAGGGCAACTGTCTGAGAGAACAAAGGGAATTAACATTTGAAATAACTCTTGTGCATCATTCGAGACGCAAGTCTCACCTCAGAATCATCCTAATCTACATCTCTTCCCCATTCCTTCTCTCTCATGCTGAGATCCCCAAAATTCACCCAAAAATCTATATGGTTTAATATGAAAATTATCATACAGTATTACACATGTTTGGTATAATTTGAAATGTCTCAGTGCGACTGGTACAAAGCTCTCATTCCCAAATAAGTCAAACAAAAGGTAATAGGGTATTTAAGAGTTTAGAGATAACTGGCACACAGAGGAGGGTGGGTCTCCAAGCAAATGGCATCCTGCTCCCAAAAGGTGTAAACTCTGACAGCAAATTCCCATTGTTAGCAAATGTTTCTATGTGAAAGAAGTTTCTGTCTATATAAAGAAATGCAGCAAGAGGATAGGCGTGATTTGTAACTCAAATTAGCCTGTGATGCTGAGAGTGGCCGAGACACTCTGTATCATGTATTTTCTAAAGTCAGGTTTGCATCTTTTCTCTTTATTCCAGAGCATTTGATGTTTTGTATTTATTAACTTTGAACTAATTATGAATCTGGCATGATACATTCACCTGACATAACAAATTGTTACATTTGATTTTATTCCGACTGACTCTGAAATTGTTTTCCCAGGTAGATTAAAGCATTCGTATGTTACAGCAAATTTTGCGTCAGATTAGTGACGCTGACGACTAATATTGGCACTAATTCAAGTGTACTTGGCTTGCAAAGACAAGAAGTGAATTTCTATTTAGGGCAGCAAACGTGCTGTTTGACCAACCTAAATCTGGGTGTGTCTTACCTTTGTTTTAATTAAATGTTACTTTAGATAAGTGTATGTGGGAAATCACGGCATGGCCCATCCAAAGCTATAAAGTTGGTTGACTTATCTGTAGTAGTGGCCATACCTCTACTGAAGTAAACGTTGCGTTAAATTCAAGTGTATGCAATTCCATGGGAATGGAATGACCAAAACTGATGAGCTTGTGAACCTGAGAAACCGTGTTTAAACAGAAGGCGTGAGGACCTCAGAGCGACATAGTTTCCTAATATAAACTGGTAAAATATAATTAAAGAGTTAAATAGAACAATCAAATGTATTGCTAAACTATTATTTCACGAGTTCACACTTACACACAATTAGAGTGAGTAAAGTTTAATGTGTATTTGGTGTGCTGTCTGGGGGAGGGCTCAAAGCTCAGAGTTCGGCCCGAACCCAGAGTACTCCCCCCCGTATGTAAATTTTAATGACTAGAAGTGTGGAGAAGGGGTGGTGGAGGGATGCTGCTAAACTGTGAATGGATTGAGGTGAGACTGCTGTATATATATATATATATACACAGTATATATGTACCTCTTATTGTTGATTGCTGAGTGTTCTCCACTCGTGTTAATTATCTGAACGTGCTCCTCCCGTACTTTGTTAATAAAACATCATATAATTGACCAATAACCAATTGGTAGTGATGGGCAAATGAAGCTTTGGTGAAGCACTGAACCACTTATAATTGTTTTGAAAATGGGTTCATTACTCGAAGCTTCAGTAACAGCACCCTCGCCTGGTGAAGTGCCAAGGCTGCATCTAAATGATCCCAGCTAGATAGTGGACAGGAGGCTTTAAGACGAGGGAAATAAATCTAGTGCACCCAAGAGCAGAAGAGCAATGACCAGGATGCTTGTGTTTAAAAAAAAAAAAAAAATATATATATATATATATATATATTAGGGCTGGGAATCGATTAAAAAAAATTAACTAATTAATTGCACAATTTCTGTAATTAATTGCAATTAATTGCGCTTCCCCCAAGCTTGTAATCATCAATATTTAAACTTAGAATCACCTAATTAAACAACACAGGAAAAAAAGGGAACAGAAAATAGCCCTATATTAAAATATTAAACATCAATATATCAATATATTATTCTTTTTCAATAATCAATCAACATAATCAATTTAACAGATTATTATTATTATTTTATTAATTATTAAAACAAAATATAGTCCTACAAAGCTATTATTACCAGAGCATGGGATCAGAGCAGGTCATTTTACCATTGTTGCCCAGCATGGCTATACCAGCTCAGCATGCAAACAAAAGTCAACAGAGAAATTTCACGTTACTTGAGTGGACTTTACTTTTCCAGTGCTTAGTACATGATTGAAGCCTTTGGGCCGTTAACGACAGAGCCGCCGACACACACACACACACACACACACACACACACACACACGGAACGGAGAGCTCGCCGCTGCTGGGCCATTAACGACAGAGCGAGCCGACACACACACACACACACACACACACACACACACACACACGCACACGCATGCGCGCGCGCGGAGCACAGAGCGCGCCGACCGACCGACCCACACACACACACACACACACACACTCACACGCGCGTGCGCGCGGAGCACAGAGCGCGACGCACATACCGAGCGGAAAAGACCCGCTCATGAAAGCTGCCCGAGAATGAAACCTGACCGCCGAACATGGAGGGGCGGGACGGCATATTTCGGCCTTTTTAATAGCAGACGCAACAGGAAATCATTAAAACGAGGCAAAAAAAAAAAGTGCTGCGTCAATTGCGTTATTTTTTTTTTACGCGTTAAACATTTCAAATTAATCGCAAAGATTAACGCGTTAATTCCCCCAGCCCTAATATATATATATATATATATATAATCTTTACTTAAAAAAAATACAAAAAATACAAAGTACAAATGAACAAGGAAAGCCGAGCTTCCATAAACCAGAGAAACAAAATAGACACAAGGGTCAAAAGGTATAATAAAGAGCAAACTTAAATTGAGAACTTGTCACAGGAAGTACAGGGTACAGAGGCTCAAGACTGAACACTTTCTTCTTCTTTGGGCTTATTGGTGGTTCGCATTCTTAAAAAGAGCATTACCGCCATCTACTGTAGGTAATACATTTACATTTAGTCATTTAGTAGACACTTTTATCCAAATCGACTTACAAATTAGGACTAAATTAAGCGAGTCATCATGAAGAGGCAAAAACAACGCATGAAGTGCTCAAAATACGTAGTTCAGCCATTTTTCAGAGTGTCACAGTGTCTGGTTTGTGTATTCCTGGTGTCCACTAGAGGTCCTCTTCCCCACGGTGTCATCCACATTATGAACTGCATTCCCCACAATCCTTGTCTGTACCAATCACTGTTTATTGCACTCAGCTGTTCCCCGTCATCATTGTTCCCAGCTGTTCCGTGTTTCATTGTTAGTTCTGTGTGTATACAGTATATACCCTGGTTGTTTCAGTGTTTGTCACGGAGTCCTTGTCTATTATCACACCACTTCCGAGTTCTGCTTTGTTGCCTGTTTTGGATTGCTTCTTTGGTTTTGACCCCTGCCTGGACTGTTTGTGAGTACGGATTTTCCCAAATAAATACTGCATTATTGGATCTACCTGTCTCTAGGGTTTCCGCAGGGTCTTAAAAAGTCTTAAAAAGTCTAAAATTCGGAACTTTCAATTTAAGGCCTTAAAAAGTCTTAAAAACGGCCAGATTTTCATCCTAGGTCTTAAATTTAATTTAGTCAGGTCTTAAAAAGTGTTTACCCTCGTTCATTTCCAGAAACGCTGGCCGCAGAAAGTTATTATAAAGTAGCAAAAAAGTATTGAGTTGTAGCCTACAAAGCGGAGCTCTAGCAGGGGTCTCCAACACGTCGCTCGCGTGCTACCAGTAGCACGTGGCTTGATATTAGCTAGCTCGCCAGAGGCAGTTCACATATCGTGTCTTTTGCGCGCTCAAGTTTGTTCAAATGTAGGAGTGCGGCAAGCGCGCTCATAATTGAAGCGACGCGCTCATTCTTTTACCAGGCGCAACGAGATGAAAAAAATCTAAACTTTTCAGAATGCCGCAAACGCACCGCAGGTCATGTGACAGGAACCAATCAATCACCCCTTTCCATAACAGCATTGAAAGCTCAGTCAACATGAAGGATGGGGGTGCACCCAAACACTACTAATAAATATAAGCTAATGTGTAAATGTCAGTAATATATATTTTTTGACATTTGCTAACAATGGGAATTTGCTGTCAGAGTTTACACCTTTTGGGAGCAGGATGCCATTTGCTTGGAGACCCACCCTCCTCTGTGTGCCAGTTATCTCTAAACTATTAAATACCTTATTACATTTTGTTTGACTTATTTGGGAATGCGAGCTTTGTACCAGTCACACTGAGACATTTCAAATTATACCAAACATGTGTAATACTGTATGATAAGGCTGAAATATGAGGTTTATCTTTGTATAAAACCTTTTTTGTATATATACCCTGGTTGTTTCATAAAACATAAAACTGCTCCTGTCTGCCTCGCTGCCTGCTGTGAGTGTGTTTGCTTCGGTGCTGTAAGCTCCGTCTTAGCCTCGTATTTCCTTGTTGAACCATCATTTACTACAATTTCTAGTTGTTTATACTACTACTAAATACAGCTTACCCAACATCTCAGATTTTTACCATTTACCATTTTAACGCGCTGCCCGTGCGCTCAGCTATTTTTATTTATTTTCTTTCGCGCCTTTGAGTTCATAAAAGCTCAGGTGAGTAAGAAACACTCAACAAACACGGTGAGTAATGTCTTGTCCTGTTATTATCATGCCTGTCTGAACGCGTTGTTGTTTTTGGAGCTCTATCGATTTGATTTATAATTCTTGATTTTTCTCTTTAAACTTGCTTACAACAAACATTTTCTACTTTTCCTCACTGAGAAGCACTACTGCTCAAACCTCATAGTTACAACGCGGACTGTTGAGCAGACGCGTCTCAAGCCTATTAGTGATCCAACGCTGCATACTCTTAAAGGTTACGTCCGTGGATCACGGCTAAACGCGTCTTCTCCACACTCACTTACAAACAAAATTTTTTTTCGCCTATCGTGCATCTACTCTACACCCCTACCACTAAAAAACCTCATAGTTACAACGCGGACTGTTGAGCAGACGCGTCTCAAGCCTATTAGTGATCCAACGCTGCATTCTCTTAGAGGTTACGTCCGTGGATCACGGCTGAACGCGTCTTCTCCACACTCACTTACAAACAAACATTTTTTTTCGCCTATCGTGTGTCTACTCTACACCCCTACCACAAAAAAAAATAAACGGATTATATCCAAGACTTCAGTCATAAATTAGTATTAATATTGATAGCATCACTGGTAGCTTCGTTGCTAACTCACTGTCCATCTGTTAAAATGGCGAATATATCAGATGTAAGTAGTCTACCTTTTGGTGCAGGTGAGGACACACTTGAGCTGCACGCACTGCAGTCTGAGCTGGAAGCTGTTGAGAAACAGATCCACGACCTTTTATTGAGACAGGCCGAGCTGAGAGACCGGTGTTTGGCTCTTGAAACATCACGCGCCGATGCACACAAATCAGTGTTTAACATTACTAACCCGCTGACTCCGACCGCGTCTACTCCGTGCGTTCCTCAGCATCGGTCGCGATCAGCCATGGTCTCGTTCACTCCGGCTCCAACACGCCACCACGAAGCCTGGGTGGTTCCGCAGCGGAAGACGCGAGTCAGGTTTAGACCAAGACTTTCTCCGACCCTCCCGGTTTTCGAGTTATCCACACAAAACCGCTTCTCCCCTCTACGCGAAACAGAACGCGATGCTGTGATCATCGGCGATTCCATCGTTCGGCACGTACACGCTACGTTAGGTAAAAGTAAGGTGCACAGTCACTGCTTTCCTGGTGCTCGTGTTTCTGAAATCGCTGCTCGCGTTCCCGAGATCCTGAACGGTGACGAGCGCGTCGGAACTGTGGTCCTGCACGCGGGAGTGAACGACATCAGGCTGCGCCAGACGGAGATTCTGAAGAAAGACTTCAGGAATCTGATCGATACGGTACGCAGCACATCGCCTGAAACAACGATCATTGTGTCAGGACCGCTTCCCACGTACCGATTAGGGCATGAAAAGTTCAGCAGATTATTTGCGCTAAATGAATGGTTAATGTCATGGTGCAATGAGCAGAAACTGCTCTTTGTAAATAATTGGAATCTGTTTTGGGAGCGTCCTAGGCTTTTCCGTGCTGATGGCTTACACCCAAGCAGATTCGGAGCGGATCTTCTGTCGGATAACATCTCCAAAATGTTAAATACCCTTTGACTAGTAACCAAAAGTCCAAATCATAGTCTCTGCTGCACCAATTTAACTGATATAAATACTAGTGTAGAACATTGCATAGAAACCGTGTCTATTCCTCGTTTAGTGAGATCAAATAATAAATCTACTGCAGGATCTAGGAAAAATCTAAAAATCTAGGAAAAATCTAAAAATCTTCTGTTATTAAAACAGAAAATGTTGCTATTAGTAAACAAAAACTATTTCTAAAGCTAGGTCTTCTAAACATTAGATCACTCACACCTAAGGCAGTTATTGTAAATGAAATAGTCACAGATAATAGCTTCGATGTACTTTGCCTTACTGAAACCTGGCTTAAACCAAATGATTATTTCGGTATTAATGAGTCTACTCCTCCTGGATACTGTTATAAGCATGAGCCTCGTCTGATTGGTCGTGGCGGCGGTGTTGCAACCATTTATAGAGATATTCTAAATGTTACTCAGAAAACGGGTTATAATTTTATTTCATTTGAAGTACTTGTACTAAATGTTACGCTCTTAGATGTTAGAAAAACATCCCTATTATCTCTAGCCTTGGCTACCGTATATAGACCGCCAGGGCCTTACGCTGATTTCCTAAAAGAGTTTGCAGATTTTCTCTCAGACCTATTAGTCAATGTCGATAAAGCACTAATTGTTGGAGATTTTAACATACACGTAGATAATCCAAATGATGCGTTAGGAGCTGCGTTTACAGATTTATTAAATTCATTTGGGGTCAAGCAAAACGTCACCGGACCAACACATCGTCTTAATCATACACTCGATTTAATTATATCACATGGAACCGATCCAACCGATATAGATATCATTCCACAAAGTGATGAAGTCAGTGATCACTACATGGTAACTTGCATATTACGTACTGCTGTAATATGTCATGCGGCGTCGCGTTATCAACCAGGCAAAACAATCATCCCATCCACCATAGATAATTTCTCAAATTGCTTATCTAATCTGTCTCAGCTGCTGCCTGAACCCAAACAAACAGATGAACTAGAAGAACTAACTAGCACTATGAGCACCATTCTCTCTAGAACATTGGATGTGGTTGCACCTATTAAATTAAAAAAGGTCAGAGAGAAAAATAAAGCACCATGGTACAATAATACTACGCGTGTTTTAAAGAGAGAAACCCGTATTTTAGAGCGTAAATGGAAACAAACTAATTTAGAGGTCTTTAGAATCGCGTGGAAAGACAGTATGTCATGTTATAAAAAGGCCCTAAAAGCGGCCAGGGCTGAGCACCTCCGCAAACTAATAGAAAACAACCAAACCAATCCAAGGTTTTTATTATGACCGCCGCTAGCGTAGCTAGCCGGTCATATAGGGATTGTCAAAGTTTTTTTTTTTTTTTTTTTCCGTCACCTTACTGAATTTTTCGTCGACGATACCAGGGACACCGAAGCACCGGGGAACATGAAATTTGGTGGGCATGTAGCCCCACTAGACCTCTAAGGAAAAATTTCGTTTGGTCCCCGGGGGCCACTCCCCCCCCGCGCTGGGCCCCCCCAAACCCAAAAAAATGCAGTTTTTCCTAAATAACTACCTGAACCGTGGCACCGAGGATGAAGAAATTTTTATGGTATGTTGGTCTACTAGACTTTTACGGAAAAATTTTGTTTGGTCCCTGGGGGCCACTTCCCCCCCCCGCGCTGGGGCCCCCTTAAATTTTTCGTCAACGATACCAGGGACACCGAAACACCGGGGAACATGAAATTTGGTGGGCATGTAGCCCCACTAGACTTCTAAGGAAAAATTTCGTTTGGTCCCCGGGGGCCACTCCCCCCCCGCGCTGGGCCCCCCCAAACCCCAAAAAATGCAGTTTTTCCTAAATAACTACCTGAACCGTGGCACCGAGGATGAAGAAATTTTTATGGTATGTTGGTCTACTAGACTTTTACGGAAAAATTTCGTTTGGTCCCCGGGGGCCACTTCCCCCCCCGCGCTAGGGCCCCCTTAAATTTTTCGTCAACGATACCAGGGACACCGAAACACCGGGGAACATGAAATTTGGTGGGCATGTAGCTCCACTAGACTTCTAAGGAAAAATTTCGTTTGGTCCCCGGGGGCCACTCCCCCCCCGCGCTGGGCCCCCCCAAACCCAAAAAAATGCAGTTTTTCCTAAATAACTACCTGAACCGTGGCACCGAGGATGAAGAAATTTTTATGGTATGTTGGTCTACTAGACTTTTACGGAAAAATTTCGTTTGGTCCGTGGGGGCCACTTCCCCCCCCGCGCTGGGGCCCCCGTAAATTTTTCGTCAACGATACCAGGGACACCGAAACACCGGGGAACATGAAATTTGGTGGGCATGTAGCCCCACTAGACTTCTAAGGAAAAATTTCGTTTGGTCCCCGGGGGCCACTCCACCCCCGCGCTGGGCCCCCCCAAACCCAAAAAAATGCAGTTTTTCCTAAATAACTACCTGAACCGTGGCACCGAGGATGAAGACATTTTTGTGGTATGTTGGTCTACTAGACTTTTACAGAAAAATGTAATTTGGTCCCCGGGGGCCACTTCCCCCCCCCCGCGCTGGGGCCCCCGTAAATTTTTCGTCAACGATACCAGGGACACCGAAACACCGGGGAACATGAAATTTGGTGGGCATGTAGCCCCACTAGACTTCTAAGGAAAAATTTCGTTTGGTCCCCGGGGGCCACTCCCCCCCCGCGCTGGGCCCCCCCAAACCCAAAAAAATGCAGTTTTTCCTAAATAACTACCTGAACCGTGGCACCGAGGATGAAGAAATTTTTATGGTATGTTGGTCTACTAGACTTTTACGGAAAAATTTCGTTTGGTCCCCGGGGGCCACTTCCCCCCCCGCGCTGGGGCCCCCTTAAATTTTTCGTCAACGATACCAGGGACACCGAAACACCGGGGAACATGAAATTTGGTGGGCATGTAGCCCCACTAGACTTCTAAGGAAAATTTTCGTTTGGTCCTCGGGGGCCACTCCCCCCCCGCGCTGGGCCCCCCCAAACCCAAAAAAATGCAGTTTTTCCTAAATAACTACCTGAACCGTGGCACCGAGGATGAAGAAATTTTTGTGGTATGTTGGTCTACTAGACTTTTACGGAAAAATTTCATTTGGTCCCCGGGGGCCACTTCCCCCCCCTGCGCTGGGGCCCCCGTAAATTTTTCGTCAACCATACCAGGGACACCGAAACACCAGGGAACATGAAATTTGGTGGGCATGTAACCGTGGCACCGAGGATGAAGAAATTTTTATGGCACATCAACCTAGCCCATAATCACTCATTTGTGATTTGCGCCCCTCCCATAAAAAATGAAAATGCAATATTATTCTGCTTTAATCGCCCCTATCTTCAGTGGAGATGTTCAGAACTGCACCATATTTCATGTGTATGATTAACTTGACAACCTCTGGGGGTATCCTCTGCTAAGTTTTGTAGAATTTCATCCATGGGGGGGTATAAAATAAATTCATTTATGTGCACATTTAGT